>NC_133658.1:772944335-773270304 GCF_037893015.1 Macrotis lagotis | reverse complement strand
CCTTCTTCAGCTCTTTTTACAGATGGAGCAACTGAGGCAAAACCAGTGACATGTCTTAGCCAGGGTCACACAGCTAGTAAGAGAATTACATTTTGATAATGGATAGGATCAAGAGAAACTGAATAATAGAAATTCTTCTACTTCCTATAATGCCAAAGTACATGGCTTTCAATTTTAAAAGTTTTATTATGTTTTAAATATAGAGTAAATTTATGAATATTATTATAACTATGTAACTCCTTTAATTGAGATTTTCAGTAGCAAAATATGGAATACTGCTTGTCATTCTAGACCCCCCATAACATGACTCCATTTTATTTGTTCTACCTTATTTATTCTACTCCCCTTCATGTATTTATAGTTTAACTAATCATTCTATTTTTTTTGCCCTTAACTCTTTGTTGGCCTATCATAAAAAAGTCCAAAAATGATGTGGAAGGCAACATAATATAGTTTTTAATAGGTATATTGTGAGAAAAACTTTTAAGGTTGTAATTAAAAAACACTAAAATCTTGCTAAAATTTAATAATAATAAGGCATTAAAACTGAAAGGAAGATCATCAAATTCTACCTACCCACTTTAATACAATAGTTCCTGGGTCTATGATCTTATCATTCTATGTATTTCCTTTGGAGATACAGATTGTAATCCATCCATACCTTCTTGTCCTGTGTGACTGTTGTCTAATTTTTTCCCATAGAATACGGAGCCTGCTCACTGTGCTGAGGCTTCCTTCTGGTTTTCTCAACATTTCAGATATGACTGATCTGTCTGTCAGTAAATTCTTGCTTCACTGCATGACTGGTCTGTCTTTTCCCCCCTCTTCTTACATCTCTCCAATGACATCCTTTATGCTTTTTCTCCCATGCAAATTCTTGTTATTGATTTGCTATAGCTTCTCATACCTCCACTATGTCTTTTCTTCAGGTGACCCTCAAACTTTAATTCTTCAAAGACTTTGGTATTCCTGGACTCTGTCATTTTGCATTATTGAAAGAATATTGTTAAATAATGGAATAGAGATCTTAGGTGATTTACCTAAGGTCACAGAGTTAGTTAAAGGTAAAGTTAAGACTAGGTAAATTCTACTTCTCAGCATCCTTAGTCTGAGGCATTCAGCCTTGCATGCAACATTGCTTTTTCATAAATACAGTTCAGATTATAAAACAAAGCATTGCTGATTTTTTCCTCCCATAGACTCCTTAATTAAATCTCAGAATGTAGTTGGTTGATTACAACAGTTCATCTTTTAAAATTCTGGATGTGTATTTATAAGAGAGATTTACATATGAGGTACAGTTTGTCATTTGATAAGAATTCTAACACTGTCAGTATTCTTTCTAATTTATGCTACTTGGTGAAATGGAGGCCAAATGGAACATGGGGTTCAAGAGCATTAGTAGTTTCAGAGCAACATGTGGCATCCAACCCTGGGAAACATTATGCTGGCAGGAAAAGCTGTCTTTAACTCTCTTTCAACTGACAGTCCTTTATGCATTTTTCATGTGATTTCTTTACTTTTTTAAAGTAAGATTATAAGAGTTTGAGGTATGTATAGTTAGAACTCCTGGAATGAAAGATAGGCACTACTTGATTGAGGTAAACCTGAAGAAAAAGAGGCAAGAAATTTTCTAATATGCAACACTTTGGGAGTTTTAATAAACATCAAATGACCTGACCATAATTTAATCTGTAGAGGGAAAAGTGTTTCTATAAAACCTTTAAAAAGTGTTCTTTAATAGAACTCTGGAGATTATACTATAAAAAAGTCAAAGAGGATTACTCATCTAAAACGGATTGTTTGTTTTATTAATGAATATTTATATAGAGAACTCTTGAATTAAGCAGTAATCTTTGGCTTTGCTGAAATACAATGAACAATACACAAAATCAAGGGTGTTTTTTAAAAAAGGATATGAACATCACATTATGATTACCAGCCATTTCGATATCTGCAGAGCAGGTAAATAAAATGAGGAATGACTAACCTATTATGTACTTAATTAATGAACACCTGTACACAATGAAAGCATGGCTGATTTTATGAAAGCATGAAAACCCAACCAGGCAATTAATGTTCAATTTAAAATTTGCATGCTGGAAAAGGGAAAAAAACCCTGGGAGAAAAACAATCTGTAATGGGTAAACGACAAAGGAACAAAGGTGTTTGTTTCCATGTAGCCAGACTATTTTAACTTTCATTTATCTTGATTACTCAAATTCTGCTTTGTAGCATAACAATCTAACCATCTCCTCTTTTGTGTGATTATTTATATTTTAGAAAGATCATTTGGGGAGAAATTCTTTCTGAGACTTGAAATCTTGCAGACTGCTTTGCATTAGAATTGATTATCTTAATCATCCCAAACCAAATCTGGATACTTGGTTAGTAGAAATATCCAATAATTTACAAAGTTGATCTGATTCAATAACAATAAAAAAATTAAATGTCTGCAGCTTTTTTCCTAGGAAATATACCAAAACAAAAATAAAAGTCAAAAAAGCAGTAGACATAGAATTGGGAAAACCCTCAGAGTCTATGTTGTCCAATTCAATACTAAACATATAGATATCTTTCCTAATTCTTCTACAGTTGATCTTCTAGCCTCTGTTTGAATATCCAATAATGAGGATCACAATACTTTACAGGACATCCCACTGATTTTATTTTGGGGTAGCCCTAATTGTGAGTAGGGCCTCCATATTCTATCATTC
The DNA here is from genome assembly GCF_037893015.1 of Macrotis lagotis. Classification (NCBI taxonomy): domain Eukaryota; kingdom Metazoa; phylum Chordata; class Mammalia; order Peramelemorphia; family Peramelidae; genus Macrotis; species Macrotis lagotis. The sequence goes on along the minus strand of NC_133658.1, from coordinate 773,267,587 downwards.
ACCTTGCTCTGCTAAACTATAGCTTTGGATCATACTTAATATTTGGTGCCTTTGCTCCTGTTCATGTGTAGCTAAGTAAAGCAGGAGGGGAAAATTCTAAAACAATTCCAGCTGCATCCTCTATAAATTTCCCTTATGTGATCTTACTTGAGTCCTCACTATGGCATGACAATCCTTTTCCACCTCCCTAATTTATCCCACTCACCACACTGACTTTTCCAAACCTTTTTCATCTCTCCTCAGATTCACCATCCTAACTGTGAACCTTACCTCAAATTTCACAGGAAAAAATAAATGGAGCTTCCTCTTCTCTCCTCCTCCTCATATCAGCTATTTTCTATCATTATTTTCACAGGCCCTTGTTCTTGGGACTCCAAGTAAAATCCCCCCAAAGGCACAAATGATCCTGCCCCATCCCATCTTCTCCAGTTGATGATTACTCCCTCTAAAATTCCCATTTTTATTTGTCTGCAATCTGTCCTTTTCTATCACTACATCACAGATACACAATCACTGAATCACTACATACACAAATAAGTTTTTTCTAATTCCCAGAAATCACTCCCTTGATTTATTCACCTTTTTTTGTGGCTAAATTCCCAGAGAAAGCCATCCAAAACTGATGCTTTCATTTTCTTTCTTCTTACTGTCTTTGATTTTCTACAATCTAGCTTCTAACCTTATCATTGAACCAAAATTACTCTCTCCAAAGTTAGCAATGATTTCTTAATTGCCAAATCAAATGACCTTTTCTAAAGTCTCATTCTTTTTGACCTCTCTGACTCCTTTGACACTCTTCTTTTTTATACCCTATCATTGTAGAGTTCCATGAAACTTCTCTATGTTCTTTCTTCTATTACTTGTCTAATTGAATGAATCCTCAATCAAGACATGACATCTTAAGATGAGTGTTGCATAGTTACTAGGTCTTCTTTTATTCCTCTTTGTGGTCATTTTGGTGATTTCAGCAGGTCATTGATTCAATGATTATATATCTGCTAATTCTTAAATCTGCTTCTTTAACCCTAACCTCTCTGCTGATTGACAACCTCCTATTTCAAACTGTCAACTGATTATCTCAAATCAGATTTCCCATAGACATCTTAAACTCAAGAAATCCTGTACTGAAAAACCCTCCCCCCCTTTCAAAACTTCACAACCACCAACCTCTCAGTCATTCAGGAACACCATCTTCAGCTTTTCAGTCTCGCAATTCAACTCCAATCTGTTACCAACTCCTGTCTAATCTTTGCAGCATCTCTCATATCTGCCCATTTATCCCCAAGGAACTCTCTTCCTTCTTCTTTCATATCTTAGATATAAGTACTACCTTCTGTAAGAAGCCTTTTCTAATCCCCCTTAATCTCTCTGTAGATTATCTGCACTTTATATATACACTTTGAACATAGTTGTTTTCATATTGTCTTCCACTTGAGACTATAGGCCAATTGAAAGCAGGGATTGTTTTTTGACCTTCTTTTGGGTAGCCCTAGCATTTAGCATGGTGACTGACAAATAGTAGGCACTTAATATTTATTGACTGACTGTCTATGCATAGGGCTTAATTCTCTGATATAGTATCATACCTAATAAATCTAAATCTTCTTTTATGCATGCCCCTAAAATATTTGAATAACATCCTCATTTTCTAAGTCAGAGAGGTCAAAAAGAATGAGACTTTAGAAAAGGTCATTTGATTTGGCAATTAAGAAATCTAAAGACTGAAAAAATAGGGTATTGAGGATTAAATATCGTACCTCAGGGGTGATTTGACTAGTAAACTATATTTCGTTATTTATGATAGTTTATTATGATAGTTTTTATTATAGTAATATATTTTATTATAGTTCCCTAGTTCTTGACACTACATGAGTATAGCCCAACATTAACTATTTTTTTTAGGTTTTTGCAAGGCAAATGGGGTTAAGTGGCTTGCCCAAGGCCACACAGCTAGGGAATTATTAAGTGTCTGAGACCAGATTTGAGCCCAGGTACTCCTGACTCCAAGGCTGATGCTTTATCCACTACACCACCTAGCCACCCCAACATTAACTATTTTTTAAAAATGTCCATATAACAGTATTGACTCAGAATTGGCTTAACATTAGTGTTTTTCTTTCAAAATATGACTTCTGTCCTCTTACTTTGAACCTATCCCCATCCCACAAATCTCTGCCTTCCATTCTTATCCCCAACAGTTATTCATCTTGTGGGGTGTGTTTCGTTACTCTAGACTATTGCTAGTTTGTGAGGGAACCTTATTTTTTCATAGATAACAAGTATCTAGTGTTTTTAAGGTACACACTCCACTTTAATTAAATATATGATATCATTTTATCCTCATAATAGTCTTATGTGCTGTTTTATTATTTCATTTTATATATGAGAAAATCAGGGTTGAATGGTTAAGTGACCTGCTTTGGTCATATAGTTTGTAACGTATTTGAAGCACTATTTGAACTCAGATTTTCTAGACTTCAAGGAAACTATTCTAAACAGCAAATTCTTCCCCCCCTTAGAATATATTAATTGCCAATAATAGCTATTCTTCTCTACTTTGGGTTATCTTCAAAGTTGGTAAGTATTTCTATCTTCATCTAAGACAGTGATAAAAAAAGAACAGGGCTGAGGACAGCTCCTAGATATCTTCAGATTATTCAGTCAGTAACAAAGCCACTCATATTGTGTCTTTCTTTAGGCTCCATTTCTTCATTTTGTGCATAAGAATACCAAGAGCCAAAATATATATGTTCTATGTTCACAACTTACCATTAATCAATTATTCCTTCATTTTTAATTTGTTGATCATGCAAAATATAATGTCAGATTCTGAAGGAACTAAAAAAATTTGCATAAGACAATCTTTATTGTCATGGATCTACCTATAAGGAGAAGACATAATCACAATACAAAGGAGAAGACATAATCATAATACAAACATAATACAAAATATTACATGGAAACTGATAAGAAATTTTTTGAAACCACATGTTAAATGGGGTCCAAGGGAAAAATTCTCATTAGACTAATAACTATAATGAAAGTAAATGGACTTAATCTGACATGACATGTTCTTCATAAATAGCTGCTAATTCCTGGAGATTACTGTGACTATAGATCAAATTCAGAATTTAGTAAAGCAAAAAATAGAACATCGTATTGTTCGGACCCTTGAGCAATGTTACTTTAATTATTTAAACATGAAATATAGACTATGTTTTCCTTCCTTTTTTTAGGTACTTTCTTTTTTTTAGACTTTCTGATCTGCCAAGTTTATATACTCCAGAGGCTTCAAATATCATTTTTATAAGAAGATTCTCAAATAATCAATGATACTTTTAAATAGAGCTTTGAGGTTTACAAACTAGTAAAAAATTACTAATCTCATTTTTCAAAGGAGGAAACTGAGGATCAGAGATGTTATTGGAACTGGTCCTTGATCCCTAGACTATTGAATCCAAGTGGTATTCTCTTACAATTGATAAATCGTAATTGATAATTGTAAATTGAGATCTACATCTATGACACTTCTTCTAATACAACACCCAGCACCTCCAACTGTCTATATGTTACTGGATGTTTATGCAAAGACTGGCTAAATTGACAAGATGTGCCTGTGCTTGTGTTCTTCTAGTCCACCTAACCTTTGAGAAACCACTATTACTGTCATGCCATAGTAAGCATCAGACTCCAACTTTAGACAGTATCAAATTTCAGTTTATACTATATTGATTTGTGTCCTATTCTCTTTTGCAACTATAAGTGACATGATGGCTGGAGTTGGACCTCACCTAAACTTTGTATCTTACTCAGCACTTAGCAACAATGGATAGCACTAAGTAGGCACTTAATAAATGTTGAATTAAAATTCTATTTCATATTTATTCTGATTACTTCCTTCAGTTGGTCCTGTAACATGGCATTTAAGCCCTCTACAATCTGACTCTGACCTCACTTTCCAATCTTGTTTCACCTTACACTCCTTTATATACTCTTTGTCCAAACTAAACTAGATGATTAGCTTCTTCCAAAGTCTATATTCAATTTCTGAACTCTCAAGTGCTATAATCTATATGTAGAATAGGTTTTTCTTCATTTCTATCCCTCTAAAATCACATTTTCCTTTGATCCTCCCTTCAGTGGTTACCTCTTCAATGGGTCAATTCTCTCCCAATTCTACTAGAGATTAGTGCTCTTCAAAATACTTCCTGCTTATTTAATCTATTTAAGTATTATATCTCTGCTTTATAGTCGCATGTCAGCTTCCTGAAGACAGGAATTGTTTACTTTTTGTCTTTATTTCACAATAGGTATTCAATTAATACTTATTAAACTGAATTTATAGTTTTGTAGTGCTAAAAGACCTTAATGCAGAAAGAGTATTCTATTTTAATCTTGTATAGACAAATTTAATAAAGTTTTTATTTTTGTTTAAAAGTCCCTTTCATCCCCTTTTTTGTTATTTCTTAGTCATTCAAAGTTGCCCCAGATGAGGAGCTCCAGTTTTCAAGATCCTCACCTGCTTCATTAGTTCGGATCATTCTAGATGGTGTGCTCGGATCTCCTGTCCCAATAGGATTAGTCGCCACCACTCTGAATTCATATTCTACCCAGGGGTTCAGGTCCACAGCCATGGCAGATTCCATGTCTCCTGTTATGACTTCTGGGACTGAAAAAGGAAGCAAATTTCAAGCTACTGTGGTTTCTGGAAAACTTTATATGCTGTTGTGAGTGGCAATCAAATAGATCACAGCCTCTAACAGTACCCACAGGTCAATACAGAATGTCTTGTGACACATGACCATGACCTCAATTCTAGCCTCATTAGCAAAATGAAAATATAATCTTCAGAAAATAAGTACTTTCATACATTACTACAGATAGTTGAAAAAAAATCACATTATACTACTCATTCATATACATAAATGTCATCTTTGGTAGCAATCATGCTATAATTTTTCTGAATAGTAAAATATTACTCCAATTTTTCAAAACATATTCATCTTCATTGGGAGAGAACATAATTCCTCAGTGATGTAAATTGTTAACCTTAATACCTTAGTTGTTGTTGTTTGCTTGCTTCACTTGTATCTGACTTTTTGTGATCACATTTAGAATTTTTTTGACAAAGATATGAAAGTGTTTCATCACTTCTGTCTCCATTTTACAGATGAGGAAATTGAGTAAATGAGGTTAAGTGACTTGCTCAGGATAACAGAGCAAGCATCTGAGGTCAAATTTGAATTTGGGTCTTTCTTCCTCCTTGCCTGGCACTCTTCCCACTGTGCCTCCTAGTTGCTTAATAGACAGTTGCAAAAATCTCATAGCTTGACACAATTCACTATCTAGTGGCTGAACATCTAGTGCCTGGTGACAAAACTTTTTGATTGATAAACCATCTATTATAGTATTTAAACCATGACTCATTAGCAAGCATTTTATTAAAACCTTTCCAGGTTCTGATCCCTTGATCTTTTAGAAATTAGGGTTGGTTCCATCCCGTTAATGAGACACCAAAGTAAGAATTTTTTAATGAAAGAACAAAGCAGTACGACTTGAAATGGTGTGATCTTGGACAAGTTTACCCTGATTTTTTTTTTTTTTGCTTCACTTTTTTTTTATTATAAAATGAGGAGTTGTATTGAATGATGCATAGGTTATTGAGTGACAACTAAAACATCTTCCAATTTAAATTTCATGAAAAATATTTTGGGAAAGAGATTTGCTTAAGGTTATATAGTTATTAGAAGTTCAGATGTTTTTCCAACTTCTAATTTATTATTTCCAAATTGAACTATTTTGAGGTATGGATGAGGGATTGGGATTGGGATAAGATCTGTGATTTAACTGATATGAGGAACTTTCAAATGAGAAAAAATCCCCTTTCCAATGTAAGGTGGCACCTTCTCTTCAACCTATAGTCTTAGAGCATATTTGCCGTTTCCATTTCAGTTGTGTCTAATTCTTTGTGAACCTATTTGGGCTTTTTTTGGTAAGGATTTTTGGGTAAGGATTCTAAGTGTTGGCCATTTCCTTCTTCAGATCATTTTACAAATGAGAAAACTGAGACCAACAAAGTTAAGTGACTATCCAGAATCACATTGCTATTAATTGATTCAGGTCACATTTGAACTCAGGTTTTCCTAACTCTAGGTTGGGCACTGTGCTACCTAGCTCCCCCTTACGGTTTATAGACTGCAACATTGAAAGCTTAAATAATTTGCCCTGGGTAACACAGCTGACAACTGTCAGATGAAGGGTTTAAATCCAGGCTTTGGGGTCAGCTTTTTATCCAATGTTTTGTGCTGATTCTTGAGTATGAATTGCATACAGAATTTAGCAAAGTAATCATTAAATGGATTAAAATCCTCTTAAAGATAAATTTGAGATCTTTGCTGAAGAATTTTTCCTATCAAGGAAAAATTGTTCTCTGAATTTAAAATCCTTTTGTTATATACATTTCACTAACATTTTTTCCATGTCAAGATATTCCATCCTAGTATCTAGACATAAAAGGAAAATATAGTTCAATTAGTTTATTATATTAATGATGAAATGAAGCCCTCGGAAGAATTAAATAGTTTATTTAAGGTCATACAAGTAGTAAGTGACAGAAAGGATTCAATTCCACAGATGTTTGAAAATACAATAATCTTTATGACATCACTCTGACTTAGTTCTACTGGACATTTTTGGCAGAACAAATGAGAGAATAAGTACCCTCTCTAAGGAAATAGAATTTTCCCAAAATTAGTATAATCTGTTTTTATTTCATTGATTTTTTTCATAATAACATATAGGGTCTTGATTCGGTATTATTGGAAGGTCAGAGAATTCGGCAATAATCATTAGTTTTTAAATATCCTATTCATCTAAAGTCTCACTTAGAAATGCTTCATTTGTCAAGCAGATATTGTGAAAGAGCTAAATAAGTTGTAGCATATTGAATGCAATGGAATATAGTGCCACAAAAACAATGAAACAAGAATATAGAGAATCATAGGAAGATATATATACATATATACATATATATATATACATATATGATTATGGCAGTTCAAATGGAAAGAATAGCAACAACAACAAAAAAAACTGGAAATGAATGCTATTAGAACTATAATAATCATGCTTGGCTTTAGAGAAGAGAAAACATACAACTTTCTCACCTTTAAGAAGATTAAAGATTTTGGGTACAGCAACTGTAAATATTGGGGAATTTGGCTAATGGGTTCATAAGATTTGCTGAATTGTTTTTTGTTTTTTTTATTCTTTGTTATAAAGGATAGTTCTCTGAGTACAGTGGCAAGGGAGATATTTCGAATTAAGAATATAAAAAACACATTAGTAAAATGAAAAAAGAAAATTTAGGCTTGGGTATAATCAAGTTGTTTTCAAGAATAACAAGAGCTTGAAATCAGCAAATCACACCCAAAGTAGATATTTGTAAAGTCTGGCTTTACTAGGGAAGAATTATTGGTTTCTTCACTGTGGTTGCAATTGAGCTCTTCTTCAGAGAATCTTTGAAATGGTTGAGAAGGTTTGCTCTTTTTTTTCTGGCAGTATGAATAAAATTGTCCCCTGAAAGCTGGAATCTGACCTTAGCTCAGAGTGCTAAGTATGATAGTCATTTATAAAATTAATTTTTGACTTTTGATGACATTTAAGTCTTTATTTATAAAAACGGTTTCCTGTTTCCAGCTTAATACACTCTTTGGTGTCTGGTTTTCAGTTTGTGGTGACCTTTAAATAAAATAATAATAATAATAATAATAATATAATAGCAAAAAGTTAACTTGGATTTACTAAGCTCATTGTAAAGAGGAAAGGTTTGAAATAATTGTAAAAGCTTGAGGAGGAAATTAAAACTTTTGATGAAATTGCACACAATGTGGAACAGATTAAGGGACAAACATCTTTTTTTATTAGGATTTTGATTTGAAACATAAATCCTGTGCAGATTAAAGATAATGTAGCTTTTATTCCCAAACAAATCTTTTTAAAGCCTTTATAGCCATGTATTATTTTTCTTCTTACAAAGATATATTTCCTGTAACTATGGGGACAATTCTGTATAACACATGCAAGCTGTGTTCCCAGGAAGAAACAGGAGGAGATTAAAGGAAATAGAAAACCCAATATTTCTTGAGGGACCATATCTCACTGACACTGTTTCATAAGAAAAAAAAATAACTAGAGAAATTTGCCAGTTACCAATTAGTTAGAACTGATATCTCCTTAATGCCAAAATAACAATTTGTCCATTGGTGAACTTATTCAAACAATAGGCATCTTAATGAAAATTATTCAAAAGGTTGTTGAACTGAAAAGTTAATTCAGCCAAGAGAGTTGAACTGGTAGCTCTATGTAGACTTAGTCAAAGAAATCAACTCACTATACTTTCTGGGTAACATGAATGAAATGTCTGTTTTTCTGAGGGAAAAGTAATTTGATTTAAGCTGGCCTGCAGGCTAAAATGTCTATTTGCTATGGTTACTTTTAGACTTCATTCAGGAGGAAAAAATTATTCTCTTCTCAGGGGCTGCTTTAAGGAACTGCTTTTACTTATTCCTGGGGTCTGTCACTTAACTATGGGATATGCTCAGTCAAGCTCCTAAGTCAGTCTCTACTTGAATTGCTAAAGAGAATTCTACTACTCATATTTTTACATTCAAATGGAACTAGCTGAAAGTTACAAAAGGAATCACAGATGCCTTTTAAAAATTCCATTTTATAAGGCTTCTTTCAATTTATCACGGACTTTTTAGTCAGACTTGGAATTTATATATTTTTATAAAATTCATTGAAATCTAGCAACAAGTTCTAGAAGCTCCTAAACCAAAGAACAAATGCTTTGGGTTGTGTACCTTTAAAAGATTGTGTCTGATGTGAAAGGAGCCATCTAGCTAAGTGCAGAGAGGCTATTTACTATGAGGCTTACCATTTAGGTGATGGATTCTTTGCCTATGGTGATTCCTGAAACAAAGACTTGGAACCCAGCTAGAGGGGATATGGGAGTTTGTTTACTTCAGAAGGTAAAGAAGAGGGATTGTGTGAGAGAGAAATAATTTCCCTCCCATAACTGGACATAATATCTGTTACATGGGGGTATTTCATCATCTCTTCATATTCTGGGCCATTCATTTCAGAAAGGATGTAGTCACCATGCTAGGCAAAGTCAGTGGCCACTTATCATGTTCAAAGTGAGCTTGGGATGTTCCATTGTGATAAGTTCCCTTATTTATTGTCTCTGTTGACAGTGGCCAATTCTTGAAGAATGTTTATAGGAGGGAGACTTATGCAAAGCTTTATTTATCCTCCAAGTTCAAGGAAGCATTTGTTGTGAAATGTGACAAGAGTCAGGGACTGGCACAGCCAACAATTCACCAAATGGTCATTTCACTTCCGGAATCCAACCACAGAAGCTCAGTTACCATGGATACTGGCACCAGACTTGTTCTCTGAAAATGAATCTTTCTTAAAGGATTAAAAAACTACTCATTTTATTATATTGAGTCTTCTGAGTTTTCTGTTATTTTTTCATTTCTAGTTAGGTAGAGGGTAGTGCAGTGGATAGTGTTGAGCTTGGAGACAGTAAGACCTGGGTTCAAATCCAACCTCAGTAACTTAGCGGTGTGACCCTAGGCAAATCACTTAACCTCTGCTTTAGTTTCCTCAGTTTTAAATCAGGATCCTAATGCTAAAGTAGGTGAAATTTTGGACAGTTCAGCTTGTATGTTTTACAACTATTAATCTGTTCCCTCTATACTGATAATATACCATATAACTTACTTTAACATTAAAGCCCCTCTCTCCCCTAATCCACTGTGCAAACTATGAGATGAGGTCAATGAACGTTAAGTAAAGTACCTTGCCCCTCCCTGGCAAGGACTCAATAAATCTCTAACCCCAGGGCACAAAATAAGCCTCTAACAACAAAATAATGGTTCTCTGCCCTAGCCTGAAAGAATTAAATCTTTTAACTACCACCCTTCAGCTATATAACCCTAATTACTTCATCTCTGCTCTCTAAATTACTGCCCCCATCAAAGTATACCTAATTTCCCTCATCTTCCTACCCCTTTAAAAACTCCACTCACACCTCATTTGAGTTGCTTATCATCCTGTGAAGGTAGCCTGCTCTGGGGAAGTGTGGTTCCCTCTCCCCTATGCTCTCCTTTACAATTTATTCCCTGATTGCTCTTCTTCCTTTGCAGGGTAGCCATCTCTGGGGAAGTGAAATGCCCTAAATAACCTCTCACACTCCATTGCCTTTCTTTACTACTTTATTCCCTGCTGGTTCATCCTCCTTGGAGGAGTCCACTCAAGGGGAGCACAATTTCCCAGGAGGATATTCTTTCTCCTATACCTTTCCTCACTGGGTAAACTCTCCTGCCCCTATTGCCCTTCCTTCTTGCTCATACCTTGATGACCTACCTTACTTTGGAGGGTAGCCTACTCTGAGGAGTGTGATTCCCCCAAACTCTCCAACTCTCTTCTCCATGCCACTGGACCCATGTGGTCCCAGTCTCATGCAGCTGCATCTATGCTGATTGAAGTCCACTCACTATCTCCCCACTGCTTCCCATCCCTTTCCCTTTTTTCTCCCCTTCCTTAACTTGCTGTTCTCCCCAGTCCAGCTTGTAGGGGATCTCTTCTTTACTTAAACTTATTAATCATCTTAAAAACTTACTTTCTGTACTTTGTTAAAGGACTTAATCAGTGAGCTTTTTTTGTAGTAATCTGTGACCTTTTTTTTTTTTGTAGTAACTTGGGAACTTTTTGTAGTAATTGGTGAACTTTGCAGCAACCTGTACCGTCTTACCCTCCTGATTCAGAGGGTCTGGTGATTTCATCACCCAAAATGAACCAAAACTGTCTCTCTCAGATCCTCCCCCTGCCCCCAGATGCTCTCTGGCAGCAATGCTACCTAACTCACAAGATTGTTGTAATGATCCAATAAAATAATATGTATAAAACTCCTAATACAATGTCTAACACAAAGTAAGTGTTTAATAAATGACACTCTATTCTTCTAGTTTCCAAGCCATCTGGAATTTGGCTTAGCATCTCCCATGATTTTAATGATTATCTTATACAGCTAACACTCAAGTCTATATATCAGTGAATATCAGTGAATAGAGACTTGGAGTTAGGATGATGGGAGTTCAAATGGGATCTCAGACACTTGACCACTCACTAACGGTGACCTTGGACAAGTTACTCAACACTGATTGTCTCTCATATAGGGCCATCTCTGATTCATATCTAGTGGCTGGATTCAGATGGCTCTGGAGAAGAAAGTGAGACTCACACAGTGAGTGTGACTTACACAGCACCCCCTCACTCAAATCCAATTCATGTGCTTGTCATGGTATCACCTCCCTGAAGTTGTGGTCTTCTTCAAGAATGAAGGACAAACATCATCATCAATCATCATCATCATTATCATCATCATCATCATCATCATCATATCTTGTTACTATCCTGAGATCTGACATCATGAATTGATTATTGGACATTTCAAACTAAATTTCCCAGAAACATTTCAAAAAAAATGTTCAAAACACAACATATTTTCTCTTTCTCCAAATCTGCACTCTTCTGAATTTTTCATTGCTGTCATTTTTGACTCTAACATCTCATATCTATACCTTATTATATTAACTTCTTAATTGATCTCCCTGCCTGAGTTATCTCCCTACTCAATACACTTTCTACTTAGTTGCCAAAAATATTCTTCTAATGTGAGATCTAAGTATGTCACTCCATTCTCCCTACCCCAAATAAATTCAACTGATTGCCAATTGTTTCCAAAATCTGTAGTAGAACAATTCTAAATAAGCACTATCAAACTTTTTTTTTTGGTGGGGGCAATGGGGCTAAGTGTCTTGACCAAGGGCACACAGCTAATATGTATCAAATATCTAAGGTTGGGGCAGCTAGGTGGCATAGTGGATAAAGCACCGGCCCTGGAGTCAGGAGTACCTGGGTTCAAATCCTGTCTCAGACACTTAATAATTACCTAGCTGTGTAGCCTTGGGCAAGCCACTTAATCCCGTTTGCCTTGCAAAAACCTAAAAAAAAAAAAAAATCTAAGGTTGAATTTGAACTCAGTTCCTCCAGACTCCAGAGTCTGTGTACTGTCCACTGCACCACCCAGCTGCCCCTAGAGGTTATATTCTAATGGAGGAAAATATGTATTTGTCTTTCAAATCTCAACAAATAGCACTGAGGGGAAGATTACCATGCTTTGTGGATAAGACACAAAAAGGAGGTGATATGAGCAACAACCTGAGTTTAAGGACATTCCCGTGATGGGATGATCAATTCTGATCCTACCTTCTGATATATGACTCTATAAATATGCTTTTCAAAAATCTCATTTTTGGTTCAATTCCTAACTGGGTCCCTCACATGTATAACTGCAAGTCTAGAGAACTAATGAACATGAATGTTAACTTTTTTTAAGACCAAACTCTGGGAGTTAACACATGTTAACATAACTCTGTTTGTTTTTATTGACATGCCAAACTCTGTAAAGTTGTTAATAACTAGATCTGCCTTGCCAGCTATGCTTATGATGACCTAGCCAGAAAATTACAGTCTTCACCAACATTTACTTTCCAGGCTCTATCTGATATTGTTTGACATTTCTTACACTGAGAAAGCAGTTTTTTGTAATGTACCAACTCTGCAAAAGCACATGACAATCTTTCCCTTCTTAATAATCCTGCTATAGGGGCAGGTAGGTGGCACAGTGGATAAAGCACCGGCCCTGGAGTCAGGAGTACTTGGGTTCAAATCCGGTCTCAGACACTTAATAATTACCTAGCTGTGTGTCCTTGGGCAAGCCACTTAACCCCATTTGCCTTGCAAAAACCTAAAAAAAAATAATCCTGCTATACTGTCCTGCTTGTTGTTACACACATGCACACACATACACATACACACACATTTCCATGTCTAATGTGCCTTTGAAACCACAATTCTATGCCTATAATTCTTTTCCTTTTCCCCTTCCTCTTCAGGAATCCTTGATGTTCTCCAAGAATTGGCTCAAATGCCACCTCTCTGGATTGTCCTCTCACCAGATATTAGTGCCTTCCTTCTTCAAACTAGTAATTTTACATATCCTTATGTATACATATTTTCCTCCATTAGAATATAACCTCTAGGGCAGCTGGGTGGTTCAGTAGACAGTGCACAGGCCCTGGAGTCAGGAGGAACTGAGTTCAAATTCAACCTCAGACATTTGATAAGTATTAGCTGTGTGACCTTGGACAAGTCACTTAGACCCATTGCCCCACCAAAAAAAAAAGAATGTAACTTCCTTGAGAGCATTTTTTTGATCATATTTGTCTTTTTCTCCCCTGTACTGGCACATATTAGGTTGAATGGTTGATTATGGAGACTGTAAAATACTCTGAGGAAAGGTGGACGTAACAGAAGAGGAAAATTTTATTTTTTTGCATTGTGAATTGGCTCTCATAATCCTTTGTATTTTCTACATTTTTGTTATGATGAAATCCTGGATCTCTGGTAATAAATATATGCACCATTATCTTTAGTGCCTCCATGGGAGGTGGAGATCTTCTAACCAACTTCTGTGTAAACCTGGAAATAAATTTTTATCAAGCTATAGTCTACCATTTTGTTGAATTAACTCTGAGTCAGGGAGTCAAAGAAAGAATAATATGGAGGAAGGATAGAGATAGCTTCCAAGACTGAACTGCTTCTATGTAAGTCAAGAGTTCCCAGCGTTTAACTGTTGTGGCCTAGCATGTTACAGTGTGATGCAACCTGGACTGGGTTTTTGTTTTTGTTTTGAAATTAGGGGTCCTTATCTTTCTGGGTTTGTAAGTCAGACCTGACCCCACTGCTGATGGGCATGGAAGCTTTGACCTGTTTTGATTCCAACGTATGCTGGTTTGTCCCTCTTAAGCAGCATGATGATGGCTTTCCCCTTCTTGGGGTCTCACCCCAGTGAGGCCAGAAACTGTGGACTCCTGATTGACTTCAGTCCTATTGCTCCTCAGAATGCTGAGAAACTCAACAATATATTAGTCTAAGGATCCCTTAGTAAGAGGGATAGTTTTCTGCCACCATGCCCAGCCTGGACTGGTTTTGACCTTTGCTTCTATAGCAGCCTTCTAGGAAATGTCAAAATAGAGGTTGAATACAATTCAAGTCTAAATCCTTACTACATATATGGATTAAAAGGTCTTAGTTCTGAGCAAGCATTCAAGATAAAACATATATGAAGAAATTATACACATACATATGTGCATATGCATCTGTGAATATATAGACATGCATATTTTTCATATATATGAAATACATATAATATTTATAAGCATATATACCATATATATGAAAGTACAGTACATATATATATATATATATACACACAGTAGGAAAGAATGTGAGAATGTGTGTGTGCGTGTGTGTGTGTGTGTGTGTATGTGAGTGAGTATGAATGCTTGTGTAGTTGTTATAGGAGTGCCTTTCTTTCACCCTAAAGAAAATATACAGAAAAGACAAAGAATTTCTAAGCATCCATAAAATAGGTAGAAAGTACATAAAGGTACCCATCAGTACAATTCTCTTTTTCTTTCTGCAGGGTATTAGAGTTCCTTTGACATCTAGTTCCTAGTATTATCCTATGGCTTAGGTCTTTTCTTTCTTCTGAGAAGGGATATCAACCTGAAGTTGCTAAAGGAGCAACTCTCTGAGCATTCTAGTGCTTGCCATGGGAGAAGAGAGAATAAGCATTTATATAGTGGCCATTGTGTGCCAAAAATCAAAGAATTCTTCTTTGTGTATCATAGAAAAACAAATGTTAGATTTGAAAAGCACTTTAGACATTATGTTTTTATAAGGAAATTGAGAAACAGAAATGCAGTTTTCACAAATGTTATCTCATTTTATCCTCACGACAAATTGAAGCAGATGCAATTATTTCCATTTTCAATTGAGGAAACTGAGGCAAACATTGGTTAAGTGACATAGCTGGTAAATACCTGAAGTTGGATTTGAACTCAGGACTTCCTGACTCTAGATCTAGTGCTCTGTCCACTATGCCAATAGCTGGGATGGTCATTTTTGTTGAGTTGCAGACAGGTACCTAGACTTATGAGTCTACCTTGGGGTTTGGACTTCCCTAAGGATAAAAGAAGGAAATATTGGACTTCAGATATACCCTTGATATGCTCAGTAGCTCACTTTCTCCTCAGAGATAGACATCCAGCCTCACAGTGTCATCCTGAAGATTTAGACTCATCTGGAATGAAAACTAATTTGATGTTGGAAGAAAGCCAACTTTAGATGTTGGTGGTCAGAATAACTTATGGTAATAGAGAGCAAAGTCCAAGGTTTTTGCTCTCTAATAATGAATTCACTTGATACTCCTCAGAAGTTACATGTGATAGCCTTTCCCCCTTTTAAAAGGATGGATCTGCCTAGAAATCAGGGCTCATAGAACTCTTAAATTTGAAGCTGCTAGAGGAAAAAACCTGAGGATGGTACTGACTAGTAATTCATAGATCAGACAATTATCAACAGTTAAATAGAACAATTATTAAACATTTTTTCTTGAATACATATTTATGTCAGGGGCAGCTAGGTGGCATAGTGGATAAAGCACCGGCCCTGGAGTTAGGAGTACTTGGGTTCAAATCTGGTCTCAGACACTTAATAATTACCTAGCTGAGTAGCCTTGGGCAAGCCACTTAACCCTGTTTGCCTTGCAAAAACCTAAAAAAAATACATATTTATGTCACCAAAGTTCTTAAAATCACAGGTCTGAATTAAAAAAACAAAAAACAAACTATCAAAGAAAAGCAAAACAAATCTCTGTTACCTGCATGCCCACATACTAGATTAATGAGTTTCCCATTTCACTGTATAATCTTGGCCTTATGTATTTTTATCTCATCTTATTTTTGTATTGTGGGTTGACCCACCTGGTTTCTATTATTGCAGATTGCATTGAGAAGTATATTCAGAGTTCAGGGTTTTATATAATGAGCAAAATACCATTTGTGTGTAGAAGTATTCAGAGAAACATGCCATCAGTATGGAACCCTGACTTGATGTCTGTAGGAATTCTCCTCAATACTAGCAAGTTTTAGATGAGTTTATGCAAACTGGATCTTGTGCCTCACTTGAAATTAATAATCTTTAAAATTTTTCCTATTGTAGGCTCCTGCACATGTGCAAGGGAAGCTTTGAGGGGAATCCTTAAGAAAAAAGAAATGTTATTCTAATGGGTCCAGTTCTTTCTCCCTCTCTCTCTCTTTCTGTCTCTGTCTCTCAAACAAAAGCATACACACATACACACACACACACACACACAAACACACACATATATGTCCATAAATAATATTTGTCGACAAATAATGAATATTGTAGTGAAGACGAGAAGAAATGGAATTCAGTATGTTGGATATCAGACTGGGTTTCATCTTGCCCAGTGGAGCCTGGCTGAGTATGGTTTCCTGAGAAAATGAATCCTAACTCCACAGAAACTTCAAACAACTCTCAAAACCCTAAACAATTCATATCCTCCATGAAAACCCCAAATGACACTCACTCCCTATGGAAATCACAATTCCCTGCTTCCGATATCCCCTACCCTATAAAAGGCACGTGCTCCCAACTACCACTTCTGGAGTCTGTTCTGACCCAGTATAATATTCCTTTCTTCAGTAAACAGCTTTAAAATTCCACTTGCCTCCATTGCTATCTTCCTTAAACCATGTGCTCACCTTTTGGTCTTTTCTAAGTTCACTCAACTCCTCTCTCAATCCTTTGGCATCGCCTGGCACTCTGATATATCATATAAACCCCAGTCTTCAGGCAAAGTGGAGAAGACAAATTTCATCTTAAAATCCCATTTAACTTATCTATGGAAATAGGATCAGACTGGATTTCCTTTCTCCCTAGGCTTGAGTGAGCCCTTTTGAACTCATTTACAGATATCCTTTCCTCCTTGGCAACTTGGTCCCTCTATTGCGGTTTACATTCTCACCCTTATGCTCACAAGGGACCTCCTGAGGGTACATGCAGACCAAACTCTTCCCCTCCCCTCTCCAGACTCTCCAGATATGACCCCCCTCAAGTATAACTGGGTCCTGCTGAGACTCTTTCCTAAACAAACTAAAAACCTTAGTCCCAAATGGACAGGTCCCTACCAAGTTATTCTCACCTACCCCTACTGCTGGTAAACTTAAGGGTTTTGAGTATGTTCAATCCTCCAGGTTAAAACTACCTTCTGATTCCAGGGATGCTTCAATTGCTCCACTTCGTGGTCTATCTGATCCTCATCTTTCTGTCTGTGAATCAGAGGTTATCTCCCCAATGACCCTTGGACAAGGCTTTAAGCTCTAATATCCATGCCTTGATTTCTGAATTTTCTAGTAATTACTGCCTCCCCCACTTCCACAGGATATAAATTCTACTGTCTCCTTTCTTTGACTTCAGGGTAAATTAATCCATTTCTCCTCTGGACAAATTTATCTTTATACCTCCCTTCTTTCACAATGACTCACCTTCTTTTGCTCTCCAATCTGTACTTCCTTCAGACCTTCCTTTTCTTATCTGCCTCACCAATCCAACAACTTCTAACCTCCCAGCATTTAGATCAGACCCTTGCTTTGGCTCATTTCCTACTAAATTATACCAATTCTGACTTTGCAAAAAATTGTTGGCTCTCTCTTTCTCTCTTAATACTGTGTATCAAGCCCTCCCAGCCCTCTTATCTGTAGGGTTTTATACCCCTTCTTTTCTTTCCTTTGACATGGAAGCAGGTAGCTCCTTCCTAGATTTTGTGGATACTCTCCTGTGCAATTACCCTACCCCTCTAGCCAACACAGCTTTCACACTTTACGATGATTTATTATTCTTCACTTTCCCTTCCCTCTCTGGTCAATGCCCTCATCACTGGCCCTGTTGCCTTGGATATTCAAGTCCTGCTTTGCATCTCCCCATCACAACCTATCTCCAGTACCCCAGTGAGCTTCTTGCAGGCAAAATCTTGCAACTATAACCTGCTAATTTCCTCATTCCAATGATCAAAATATCCCTGTCTTCTCTGCAAATGACCTGTTCATCCATATGCTTTGATTCTCAGCCTCTCTGTCCCTGACAGCTTCTAATTCTGATCTTAGTACTCAGTACTGTAGTGACTGACCAGCTTGTAGCTCTCAGACTAACCTTTCCACCATAGGAACTAAATCCAGTTGCTCTAGACTACTGACAAACATAGAATACTGATGGATATTGAAGCCAAACTTTGTACTGAACTTGGGGTAGCACAATCCCTTTTGCAACTCATGACAGTCTCTTCCTATTATCCTCAAGACACATGCAAGGTCCTGAAGGATCCATGTTCTCATTCTTTTCCTAGTATTTAGGGATCCATTCTGGAGTGGGCAGGGGCTAGGGGCTAGGCAGTGCAAGGAATAAAGCACTGGACTTGGAATTAGGAGGATGGAAGTTCAAATCTAGTCTCAGAAATTTGCAATTTAGTAGCTATGTGACCTTGAGAAGTCACTTGACCTGATTTCTTTGCATCCAGGGTCATCTCCAAGTTGTCCTTATACCTATCTGGTCAATGGACTCAGATGGCTTTGGAAGAGACAGTGAGGCTGTTGACTTAATCATACTACACTCAATTCACTTCACATGCTTGTCATGGCATCACCTCCCTGATGCCATGGTCTTCTTTGAGAATAAAGACAAACATCAATCATCAGGAGGCATTTCAACTTCTCTGCATTACTTCCAGAAGCTATCACAACACCTCCAGTAAAGTCTTGATAGCCAAAAACTTTCTACAAATTCAAGATCAACTGAATTCCCTAGCCACTGTAACTTTCCAAAAAAGATGGAGGCAGGACCCATTGACCACTGAGAAGAGAGGCCTCTATTTGTTCTTGTAAGAGGAAAGCTGTTAACCAGTCTGCACTGGTCTGGGATGATGCTAAAAAACTGACTGACAGAGCCTGACTTCTTAGGGAAAAATCATATGACTCTTGGTCCAATTAGGTCCAGTCTTCCCACAAACTCCTTTGGTCCCTTCCCATATTGACTGCACTAATTATGGTCTTTTTTGGCATCCCTCTTAGGTTCTTCTCTGTTTGGATGCTTACATCCTTCAGCTATAAGACAATGAAAACTGCAACATCTCAGATGGATAAATCTGTGATGCTACTTCTTTCCCACCCTTTACCCTTTCTTGTACCTGATGACATCACCACCCCCCTCCAGTTGGAAGCAACTCCAGAAAAACTGACCTCTGACTCAAATCCCCCCTTTGTAAAATTAAAAAGAGTGGAATGTTCCATCCAGGTCTGAGTTTCACTCTTATCCAGAGCCCTGTTGAATCCTAACCTCTATTTAACTCCAAACAATTCCCAATCTCACCTTGGCAACCCCAAACAAAACATATCCTCCATGGAGACCCCAAAAAACTCTCAGTCCCTATGGAAACCATATCACCCCCTATAAAAGGCATGCTCTCCCCACTATTCACTGCTGGAGTCTGTTCTGACTCCATCCATCATTCCTTCCTTCAATAAACAGCTTTACATTACATTTGCCTCCATTACTATCCTCTTTAAACCATGGATTCACTTTCTGACCTTTCACAGGAAAGGGGAATTAAAGATTAGTTTCCTTTGGGGGTGAAGAGTGACTCAAGGGAGATAAGGAAGGCATAAACTTTAACTCACTGGTTATTGCAACGTTTAGCTCACTCTCCCTCCCTCCCTCTCTCTCGCTTTGTTTCTTGCTTTTTCTCTCTGTGTCACTATCTCTCTGTCTCTGTATCTCTCTATTTCTGTCTGTTTTTGTTTCTCTCTCTTTTTTTTTTTTTTTTTTTGCCATTAGCCCCCTTACCTGTTTTTACTGTTTGCCAGCCAAGGGAGAAAGGACTTCGAGCTTGCAGATTGTAGGAAGAAATGGGGCTATGGTTGTCTGCAGCAGGACTCCAGGACAGGGTGGCTGTGCTTTCTGTGATCTCTTCAACGATAACGATGCCAGGGGGACCTGGAGGACCTATAGGCAAATAGTAAGAAATACAGTTATAGCTTTAGGGAAATAATTTTGTGAACCTTAATTGAGTCATCATGACAAAGAGATGATGCATTTTCAATAAGGGTCTGATCAAAGGGTATAATCACCTTAATGAAATACATATTTAATAACTAAATTGATAACACAAGTCATGGGATACAGTTGTGTTCATGATTTCTGGGGTAAATTAATTACAGATTTGATTTGCTCTCTCACTATATACTTTGAGGCAAGTACCAATTAACATCACATTTCACAGTGAAAGAAAAAGAATGAGAAGCAAAGCTCAGGAAATAAATGCCAATATTGACTAAAGCTGTTGAGGGAGCTCACAGTTTACAAAATCAGCAGTTAAAGGTGATTGAGACAAAGCACTTAGGAATAAAAACAATTCTGGGTTTCATTAAGACACTGTCAACAAATGATACTTTTGTTATGGTTAGAGGACTGAATTTGGGCTAAGGTCTATGAGTGGGGATTTGATTTTAGTCAATTCATTATTTAGGATCCAATAATATATTAGCTTAAGAAAGACCATGGCCCTTACTGCAAACTTATTTTGGGAAACTATCAGAGAGGTTGAGTCTCTTTTGTGAAAGCTAAGGAATGGAATTCTTATATGACTTTCTATGGTTTGACCTAAGAGGAGTGCTAACTAGCAGTTCATTTGCAACTTGTCTTTGTAAGGATTAAATGACTTGCCTAAGGTCACATACCAAAAATGTATAGGAGGCAGCATTTGAACTAAGCTCTTCCTGGATCCAAAGTCATCTCTACAATCAAGATAAAAACTACCTATCAACAATTCATATGTACTTGTGATCAAGCACTTTTATCTTCCTAATCATAGCAATCCTTATAATTAAATCCTTTTTGAAAGAATGGCATAGAGATGATAACCAAAGTACAAACATGACTTCAGTGAATGAATTTATAAATCAGTTAGAATTTAATTCTTAGCTAAGACATCCATCCAACATTGATTTATGTATGCAAACCTTTTGAGATATCTATAGGATCTTCTGGCTATGACATGAGGCGTGGCAGAGATCATATGATGAACAGATCTTTTACAGAGAGTGACCATGGGAGTGGGACGTTGCATTTACAGTCAGCGTTATTTTATGAATTGCATTGGCAATTCACTATAATTATTTTTTAAAAAAGGAGTGAGTGTTTGTGTGTGTTATATTGCAAATTTACTGGCACAGAAACTCAAAAGTTACCAAAAACACTAAAATAAGACATTACTTTGAAACATAGGTATTTGTTCTAAAATTAATGTTTACTTCTAATATTAGAAAATGTGAAAAGATGTTTATATATTCAAGGTGATTGGTTGTGAATAAACTAGCAACATTATTTCATATTGGACATTAGAACATCAAGATACAGTCATTTTCTTTCATGAATATAACTTTTTTTTTTTAGTTTTTGCAAGGCAATGGGGTTAAGTGGCTTGCCCAAGGCCACATAACTAGGTAATTATTAAGTGTCTGAGGTCGGATTTGAACTCAGGTACTCCTGACTCCAGGGCCAGTGCTCTATCCACTGCACCACCTAGCCGCCCCATGAATATAACTTTTTAAACATATCATCATTGATTTTCTTCTATGATACAGTATTACTAACAGAAATTCACTTCAAGAATCTGTAATTATTTCTTCCAACATAG
Organism: Macrotis lagotis; assembly: GCF_037893015.1. NCBI lineage: Eukaryota > Metazoa > Chordata > Mammalia > Peramelemorphia > Peramelidae > Macrotis > Macrotis lagotis. The sequence continues at coordinate 773,245,836 of NC_133658.1, read as the reverse complement.
ATGTCCCTCCCTTGTAAGTGATATTCACAAGTTTCAAAGGCCCAAGGGAATTCATCACTTGGTGGAAAAAAGGAAAGGAAGAAAAAAAGGAAAGAAATAAGCAATTATTAAATACTTACTATGTGCCATCTCCTGGACTGTGTTTTACAATTAAATCATTCGATTCTCTCAAAAACCCTGAAAGGTTGGTGCTGTCATCCCTATTCTAAGTAGAGGAAACAGAGGCAGACAGAGAGAGAGTAAGCCCAGAATCACATAAATCTGAGGCTGAATTTTAAGAGTCAAGTGTTCTTGACTCTAGGTCTATTCCTCCCAACCTCCTCTTCTCTTCTCTTTTCTTTCTTTTTCCTTTAGTAGGTGGTGATAGATGGAAGGGAAAAAATAACTTTTTTGTCAATGAAAAAATAATGTAAGAGCTTAAAACCCAATAGATGGATTTTTAAACATATTACAGATCTCAAGAGTTTTCCAAGAATAGTTTATAAGAAATATATATTATGGATAAAGTCAAAAGTTTATCAAATGCTACATCATTACTCACAAAATAGAAAAAACAACCAGTAAATTGAATCCCTATGAAAATGTGGACATAAATTGCACAAAATGAGGAAGGTTGGGATCTGCACCAATGGGAAGATGATCCACATCAGTGAGATTATCTACTGAACTAGTCAATAAAAGTCTGATTAAAGTCAGATTAAAGCCTGAAAAAACACTGTGATCAAATTCTGCTTCTTCTGTTTATTGAGTGAAATGAATGATACTTTTCCCTTCAGTAAGATGGAAACTATGCACTACCTACATTGCAGACTATCATGAGAAGTAAAAAAGGAAATGTATTTAAGACATTCTCTAAATAACTATCTTGGTAGTCTTCCTTGAACACCCTGAAAATAGCAGGAGCAAGATTTATGGTTGATAGGAAATCCTTCCAGTAATGTTCTTTTGGTGTTTCAGCAACTCAATCCCATTCAACAAATATTTGTTAAGCACCAAAGTCTTGTTCTAGGCCTTAAAGATAACAAAGACAAAAATGAAATAGTCCTTTCCCTGAAGAAGATTATAATTTCCTAGCTTGCTATATTTATAGTTGAAAAGTCTTGAGGGAAGAGAGTTAAATAAAAGAGCCTAAGAAAAAAAAACCCAGTGCTCTAGGAATAGCTGAGAATGGAGAAAACATATAGCTAAGTTATAAGATCAGAGTTTTTATTAAAATCCAATACTGGATCTATAGAATTGCAATTAAGTCCTTTTCTCTAATTTAATGATCAAATTATGACAATGGTATGTTGATATAATTGTTTAGTAATCCACTATTACCTCTGTTAAAAAACCAAGATTTAACCAGGAAAAGGTTGCCATCTGTTCAATAAATGAACAATTTGGTCATGTTGTTTATAGATGTGATTTAGATTGTATTAAATTTTAAACTAAAATTTGAGATTTAAAGAAATAAAATACAAAGTGATCAATGTACTAACTATCTGACTCTGAAGTGTTTCACACCAGCATTTCTGAAATATTTGTTCTCAAAATGACCACAAATAGTGTCAACTTACTACCTCCTGTTTATTGAATCAAAATATTTTTGGTATAGTTGAAATTTCATAGTGCAGATGAAAAAAATCTATTTTTAAGTCCTCTTCCTAAGTTTTTATTTATGTTTAAGTGGACAATAGGTCTTATAATGCCATGCTTTATGTAAAAGCTTTTCAATTAAAAATTATTTCTTCAAAGCCTGGATGAACCTGTCAAGAATGTCATTTAAGTTTTTCTTTAAAGAGTGAAATGTAGAATTTTGGACTAGTTTATAATTAAGATATTATTAATTATATTAAATAAAATATAAGGTTATATTCAGTCAAGATGACTCAATTTAATAAAAATAATAAAATTTGATAAAAATTCAATTTAATAACAAAAAATCAGTTAAATAAGTCTGCAGGCAATAAGCACTTTTTAAAATTCTTGTTATGTTCTACACACTATACTAAATAGTAGATATAAAAAGAAAAGCAAAAGCAGTTCCTGCCTTCAAGTAGCTTACATTCTAAGCGGGGAGGCAACATATAAATAAGCAGGTACGTACAAAGGTATATATAAGCTATATGAAAGCTACCTTAGTGGGGAAGGCTAAGCAATTTGACATTGTTTAAGTAGCTAAGGTGGATAGACTATCGGCCTTGGAGTCCAGAGGACCTGAGTTAAAATTTGTCCTTGGCACTTGACTAACTATATGACCTTGGGTAAGCAGGTTACTTAACCCTGATTGCCTCTCATTTAGGGTCATCTCCAGTCGACCTGATTCTTATCTGGTCACTGGATCTAGATGACTCTGGAGGAGAAAGTGAGGCTGGTGACTTAGCACAGCACCCCCTCATTCAAATCCAATTCATTTTCTTGTCATAGCATCACCTCCCTGATGTCATGTCTTCTTCAAAAAGGAATGACAAACATCATCATCAAGTATCTATGTAATTCTGTATTCATAAATTCAGAGCAGAAGATTCCACTGGAAAATTTAAACAATACCTTATGCAATTAAAAAAATCCTAGTTACATTGTGGCCCAGTGGCTCTGGAGGCAGAGGTTCAGAATTTGAATCTTGCCCTTGATACTAGCCACCTATGTGACTATTGGCAAGTCACTTAACTTTCCTGGATATCAATTTGCTCATATGTAAAATGATGGAACTGAAACATAAGATTTCTGAAGTATCTTTCAGCTCTAGATCTGTGTTCCTATGAATTCATTCTTGAAGGGTATAAATAGTATAAATTCAAAATAATTGTTATAATGTAAAGGTTTCCTTTTTTTCCCCCTGTCTGACCTTTGTGTCTGGAACACTCTTCCTCATCAACTTTGCATCTTGGCTACCCTGACTTTCTTCAAGTCTCAACTCATCTTACTTTCTCCTAGAAGCTTTTCCTAATTCTCCTTAAACTTTGTGCTTCATTCTATTGAGTGAAACTCATTTTCTTCATGATTGGTTGTTGTCTTTCGTTCTTCAAGAGGACGAAAATGACATTACTATGTTGGAATCTAACGGAATGTGACTATGGTTGGTTAGACCAATATGAATTTGGGAGGCTTTACTTATATCTCCTACATATATATGTATATGTGTGTATATATATATATATATATATATATATATATATATATATATATATATATATATATATTGTTTGTACATATTTGTTTGCATGCTGTCTCTCTCATCAGACATTGAGTTCCTTTAAAGAAGGGACTTCTGGTCTTTTGGGGGTTTTTTTGCCTTTCTTTGCATCTCTAGAGCCTAGAGTTGGCACTACTAACTACTAGCTGAATGTCTGCCTGAAATATGATGAGAGCTTTAGAATCTCACTAAAAAGTTCTTCTTGGAGTTGGGCTACTTCATGAAATTGGGCTATTTTCTAAAATTCTGTTTTTGGCATTTTAAAAACAAGTAATCTACATTATGCGGAATACAGGTGAGTTCACCTTTTATTTATTTAAGTATTTTTGAATTGAATTATCATTAAGAGCATGTTGAAATGAAGTTTCTGCATGATAAATAGTTATTTATACTTAACAAATATTTTTTGACCCCTTGATCCAACAAAACCACTACTAGATCTTTATCCCTGAGAAATCATAAAAAAGCAGGGGAAAACACACACACATGTACATAAATATTCATAGCAACTCTTTTTTTTTGGTGGCCAAGAATTGGAAATTGAAGGGATACCTATCTATCAGTTGGGGATTGGCTGAACAAGCTATATGAATGTAATGGAATATTACTGTTCCATAAGGAAATGATGAGCAGGCAGATTTCTGAAAAACCTTAGAAAGACTTACATGAACTGGTACTGAGTGAAGTGAAAAAACAAAACAGGAAAACGTTGTACACATTAATAGCAACAGTGTGTGAGGATCAATTATGAAAGACTTAGCTCTTTTCAGTAATACAGTGATCAAAGATATTTCTAAACTACTTGTGAAAATACCATCTACTTACAGAGAAAGAAATATGGAATTTAAATGCAAAGAAACCATACTCGTTTCATTTTTTAAAAAAATGTTTTTTTAATTTTTTCTTTCTCATAGTATTTCAATTTTGGTCTGATTCTTCTTTCATATCATGACTACTATGAAATATGTGAAACATTATTGTGTATTATAATCTATGTTAGATTACTTGATATCTTGGGGCAGGGGGAAGAAATGGTAAAAAGGAGAAAATGTTTTAAAAATGAATGTTGAAAATTATGTTTACATATAATTGGAAAAATAAATAATACAAATATTTATTGAGTAAATTATTTTTAAAATACTCTGGTTAGTTCAAGGGAAAAATCTCAAGATGATGACAATGTATTTATAGAATATCTTAGGATTTATAGAGTCTCTAACTCCTCAAAATAATTCTGTGAGTTAGATGATGTGATATTATTATTTCCATTTTGCAGATGGGAAAAGCAAGGCTCATATAATCAGTCAATAAATGGAAAATTTGGAAACATATCTTCTGATTCTCAACTCATTTTTCTCTAAACAGGCAGTCAGGTGATGTGGTGCATAGAATATTAGATACAGTCAATAAGATCTCAGTTCATATCTGACCATAGAAATTTACTAGCTATTTAAGTCTGGACAAATATTCAACCTCTGCCTGCCTCCATTGCTTCATCTGCAAAATAAGGATGCTAATAGCACTGCCATCAGGGTTATGAGGATTAAATGAGATAATAATTGTAAAATACTTGGCAAAACATTACAATGCTACAAAAATATTATTAATATTGCTATTGTTGTTATTACAAGTGTTCACATAACCATTCTGCTCCTAGGAAATTTATGTAGAAAGTATCTACATATAAAATATCTAAGAGAATATTATAGAATATTGGGATATGCACTTGACGTTTTTAATAGAGAAAATATTTGCCCTCTTCAGATATATACTATATATATTAAAAGTTTATAAACTTGAAATACTCAGAGTTCTAACTATATGAAGTTTATATAAAATTTATGAAAAACTATATACTCTTATCTTTAAGCCTCCAAAAAGATTGCCTTTATTGGTAATGTTTAATGGTTAATGTTTCTCAGAGACTTAAAGATTGGTGAAAAGGCTTTATTGTAGTTTACATAAGGCATTTTAAAGTGAATTAATAAAGGATGAATGCCTCCATGATGAAAAATATATGACAACTTAGCCAGGACCTGAGAGCTATGCAGATGCCACTCACTTAGTGAAAATCTCATTAAATTTTATACTCAGTTGTAATCATTCAGTGTCAGCTGGACAGTTTAGCTGAGAAGCTTTTCTCCCTGGGGCTGTTATTGTTTAAGACCCCCAAAATCAAATTTTTATTTGAGAATATACAATTCAGGGTAAAAGTGCATAGTCTGCTCAAATTTTCCTTAGTCAGCTTTGTTTAGAAAATGACCACCCATAAATGCTCTGTGATGCACTTAATCTTGGGGCAGATGCCATCTTCTTGTGGACTATCCCCTCTTCTAGCAATTATTGGATTAATCTGTATTGAATAAAAGCCTGAATACATTACTAGTCACACGAACTTCTCTCATGGATATAATGTTTAGCTTAAGAATAATTTTGTCTTCTTGAAAGACATTATATTTTTGCTCTTTTGGAAAACTGATATTTGCAAAGTGGGCCAATGAAAATACAATACAAATTCAAAGATATAAATATACAAGCACAAAATAGAATTCTCATAGTTATTCTGATGTCATGATACTGAGCTAAGAAATCATAATTTAGCTGGGTAATTTTGAATTGAATCATAGAACTTTGGAGTCACAAAGGGTCAGCTCATCCAATTTCTTAATTTTATAAAGGAATTAGTAATAATGAGATCAAAGGAGGCCAACCTTTCCTAACTCACTTAGTTTTCTAAGTTCCCAAGAAGGAAATATTTGGCCAAGGTCATAGAATTAGTAGTAGAGTGATGAGTAGCAAACCTTGAGACAAGTTCCCCCCCCTTCCCAAATTTCCAAGTATTCTAATAATTCTAATAATTTTCTACACAAAACCCTCAAATTGTTACAACCAACACTCCCAAACTATCTTGTACTGAACTATTTTAAATGCTTTATATTTATGTGTAAATATTTTTCCTGTGTATTGCTTTCTCATCTATGAAATGTGAATTTATTGCAAGTAATGATTATTTCATTCTTTATACTCATATCCCAGTACTTAGCAAGATGCCTAAAACAAATTAATAGGAATTTGTTGATTGATTGTGGGTGTCATCTTGCTTTTCCTAAGTACTGGGTAACTCATTTATCTTCCCATTTCTTTCTTTTTCCCTTAGATCTGTATAAATATTATCATCTTATATGAACCTCCTAAATTGGGAATCAGAGAAGATGGAAGAGGTGAGAGTACTGATTTTTAGTGTGTGATACATGTCCAAGTATTCTAATAAGCTTGAGATTAATTCTCTTGATCAAACAATTTTATGGTTTCATGATAATAAGCTAGCTCTCTTATCCAAGACCATGCTGCTTTTGTGGTTTTTTATTTGTTTGCTTGTTTGAATATTATTCTGTTAATTTTGAATTTTATTTTAACTTGGTTTTATGACTCCTTTGCTTTTACCCCCCAAGTTGGTTTATATGTAAAATTAAATTCTTATATGACTTAAAAACTATCCACATGAAAATCTTTGAATTAATCCATTTAAAGATGTTGAATAAGTAATTGATGTAATTATATTTTAAAACTAATTGAGTACAAAACACATATAGAAGTATGCAACATGCAAGGAAAACTATTCCTGTAGATGTATTCTGCAGGGATAATAGGAGTAGGCCTGAACAAATGCCCAGAGGGATATAGCCATCAACTATTGAATGAGTTAAGAATAGACAGACAATCCCTAAAATAACATTTTGGCCTAAAAAAGCTGGTTTGTCCGTATTCAGTGATCCAGTTTAGCATATAAGGGACAAGTCTTCATTTTAACATGTAATTTCTGATATTCTGCATATAAAATGGCAAAACATATGGGGAAAATTATAACTATTCAGTCCTCAAGATATTTTACTATAAAACAAAAGATAGTGTGATTCCTAAAGGAGAATCAAGTGGTTTTGAGTGTATCATATGCAGCCACTACAACATTCTTTCAATATCTCCTTCTATTGCTCCTCAACCCAAATGTTGCCACCATACCCCTTCAGGCTGTTTGCTAGAGTTCCTTTAGGAAAATCCTTTATTACTTTGTTTAATCTGTCAATGTGGGAGTTCCCTAAAAAACAATAAATCAAAAACAATCCCTAATAATAAATCAAAAACAATCCTTATATTTCTTGATCATAATTACCGTCATCCTCCACAGGGAGAGCATTCTAGCTATTTGATCACTAACTAGTTATATTAACATATTTAGTTCAAGGAGGATGGAAGTAAACCCTAACATGATGAGGATATTGTGGATTAAAAACACCACACTCTTATCAACAATGTTATTGTATTTTCCCATTATTTTTCATATTTTAAATGTCTGGACCGCCATTTAAACACACACACACACACACACACACACACACACACACACACATATTTGTGTTTGGAAAATGTTAAGGAAATCAAATAGATGAGACATTCAAATGATTCCCATCTAAATCTGCATCAGTTCATGCTATTTTTTGGATTCCCCATTCCTATTTCATTGTATTTGTTCCTCTAATTACATCAACATTTCTCTAAGTTAGGCTATATATAAGTATTGGCTACTTATTCTTATTATTTTTTTCTATTATTAGCTTAATTCAGGAAAAGTATTTCTTTTTTATTTTTAATAAAGTTTTAAAGAAGTTGGGAATAGTAGGGATAATAGAAGAGAGGGACAAATACACTGCTGAAACCCTTGAGCTTCTCTAGTTTATGCCTTTGAAACTGGGACTTACCCTGGTTGCCAGAACACATGCAAATTTTGACAATTTGGTGAGTAAATCTCCATTATAATACATAATAATAGTTGTTAAGTATGGTTGATGCATCAGTGACATTTTCACTGAGATTGCCAGGTGGTCCTGGCTGGTTTGGTGTAATATCAATGGATAGATTAGAAATAGGCATGCCTAATTTAGATACTAACTAGACGTGAGTTTGGACATATCACTTAACCTCAATTTTCTCATCTGTAAAATGGGAATAGCAATAGCTTCTACCTCCCAGGGTTGTTGTGAATGTTAATGAGATAATAAATGATATTTTTAACCTGCTTTTTAAACCTTAAAGCACTATATAAATGCCAGCTATTTTTTATATTATAACTATGTCTACACTTGTAGTTTTCATTAATAATATTAAAAGAGTCATTTTATTTCTGGCATTTCATTCAATGTAACTTTTATTTCATTAATTTCCAACAAAACTTAATTTGAAAGAGTAGTCACAGATAAAAAAAGTTCTGAAAACCACAGTATTTTAAAAGTGGACTATTGCAATCATGAACCCTTATTCAATGGATAGTCAAGGTGTTCAGAGAACTGATGATATCATTCAATTCAGGGTTGCCTTTGTTATCTGAAATATTTTCATCCATAGCATAAAGACATGTTGGTAGCCTGTATGCCTAGAATAATTTCCTCAATTCTCTGCTTCCTTTTGTTTGCCTGAGTCCAATCAGTAAGTGTCTAAATCAGGGAGATAAGCAAAATATTCAATGTAAAGATTTTAACTTCATTTTAGGAAATACAGAAACTATTTACCCAACTACAACAAGCTTTGGATTAAGTAAAAGTTAACCAGTGATTCCAGGCAATGAAGTAGCTCTAAGTTTTAATAATTTTTACATAACTAAAAGATGTCCATAGTATTTAAGTTCTAACAGAAAAGTGATATTGTCCATCCATTCAGAGAAACCGTATCTGAAAGGGAAAAAAAAAGAGATACTTTATTATTCAAAGACAAAAAAATTTAAAGGAATCCAAATAAGTTATTTTAAAAACATGAATAACCCAGATGCTGACTTGAACCAAATTTTATAGGATTAATGACTTAAATTACTATAACACAAAAGCTGTTAAACAGAAGAATTATAGGAATCTTTGAAGAATGTGCTTTAAGGGGAGCTATAATATACTAGGCATGGTGTTTTCTGGAAAGTCTTCTAAGAATCTATGGAACACTTTATTGTATGTGACTCATTAAAATTCTACCACAGAAATTAATATAGAAAGAATGATATATGGCTATATAGATTGTTAAACCTCTGTCAGTATGTTCTTAAGAGTTATTGATAGATATGCTTGTTAATTATTCCTCATAACTTTACTGTGAAGCAGGTTTGCTCAAATGAAATAATTACATCTGGAATGGCTAGTACAGAATCAAGCATTATATAAATGTCACCTTTTAATTATCACCATCATCACCATCATCATCATCATCATCATCATCATCAGTTAGAAGTAGTTATGGTATTCCCAGTGAAACAAAGCCTGGGGTGCTAGGTCTTAAGACAAATTCTAGTTCAGGTATTCCTTACTGTTCTAATGTAGTGATATATTATATTTTGATAGGGCACATATTTGTAATTTTTCTCCTAGTCATGCTAGATTTTTGCTTAATGGCAGACAAAATGGTTAGTTTGAATTAAGTGTGCAATTTTTGGACTTGGAAAAGAGACTAACCAGTTGGTTTTTATGGGCATAAACTCTCAATTTTTGCCTCATTAATATATGTTCTGACTAGTTGGGTTAATCAGTAGCCCTCTAGGGGTTGAAAGAGGGAGTTCAAATTGTCTTCTAAGAGTTTGACTTGTGGGGCGGCTAGGTGGCACAGTGGATAGAGTACCAGCTCTGGAATCAGAAGTATCTGAGTTCAAATCTGACCTCAGACTTAATAATTACCTAGTTGTGTGGCCTTGGGCAAGCCACTTAACCCCATTTGCCTTGCAAAAAAAACCCTAAAAAAAGAGTTTGACTTATCAGGAGTGGGCTGCTGAGAGATGAGAAAATAGTATTCACAGAAATGGAACTTTCTTAGTAAGTTTCCTTCTGGCTAGTGGCCCATTTTCCACTGGGATAGTGGGATACCATTGTGGGATGAATTATAACAAAATACAATTAAGCTTGCTGGTAAGGGGGGCGGCTAGGTGGCGTAGTGGATAAAGCACAAGCCTTGGAGTCAGGAGTACCTGGGTTCAAATCCACTCTCACACACTTAATAATTCCCTAGCTGTGTGGCCTTGGGCAAGCCACTGAACCCTGTTTGCCTTGCAAAAAAAAAAAACCTAAAAAAAAACTTGCTGTTAAGATTGACAGATTCTTCCTTTTATAGACTGATGGTAAACTTAACAGGATATTGAAGATACAAAAATAGATACAATATGCTACAGTAAGGACCCAGTAGGATGGTCTGAGAAGCTTGATCATTTGTAATAGATATAACAGAATAATCTACTTGATGATGGATGGATTACAGGGAAGAATCTGTAATGTCACCTCTGGTGTAGTCATGTGAGATCAGTGCTACTTATTAGTTTGTCTTAACATTTTGGGAGCCAAATTTGGGAGCCAATAAGTTAACTTGGGTTTACAGATGGGACTCAGGTGACAGAATGTGTCAGGCAACAATGATTTTGCCTTTTAAGTCAAGTTTAGTAATAACAATCCTATTACTTGAATTTTTTTGAAAGAAATAATTATATTATCTAATAACTTCCAGAACAAAGCATAATTCAGAGACTTGTTTTGGTCATAATTTTTCTGAGATTAATGAACATGTCTTTTTACTGAATTGATCTGAATCTGCTGATGACTTGGTACTGTTGAATAAATGAAGGAGAGGAAGAAAAGAAAATTAGGAAGGGGAAGAAAAGGGTGAAGAATAAAGATAAGGGAGGTAAAAGGGAGAATGAAAAGCTTCAATAAGCTGAGGGAAGAAGAAAGAATTTAGATTTTCTTTTTTGTTTCTTTGGAGTCAGAGGACCTAGGTATGAATCCTATCACTTACTATGTGTGACATTGTTCAAGCCAATTTCCTGAGGCTCAGTTTCTTGACTATATTATAAGGGGATGGGACTAGATTGTTTCTAAAGTCTCTTCCAAATCTGTAAGTCTATGATCTTTTGGGCTAAAAACAAACAAATAAAATGAAGAAGATATACAGACAGTAGAAGTGAGGGAATATGGATAGAGAATATTACACATACTTTTGTATTTCTTTGAAGAATGTATATTTTCATTGAAGAATATTTTGGGTGCCATAGAAGAATGCATATTTATCAGTTTTTGTGAGAATGAAACTTTTCACAAATGATGATTATTGTTGTTTAGTTGTTTCAATAATGACTAATTCTCCATGACTCCATTTTTTATCCTTTTTTTTTCAGCAAAATTAATGGAGTGGTTTACCATTTTCTTCTCCGGTTCATTTTATAGATGAGGAAACTGAGACAAATTGACTTGAGTGACTTGCCCAAAGTCTTTCAGCTAATAAGTACCTGAGGCCAGACTTGGAACTCATGAAGATGAGGTTTCTTGATTACAAGTCCAAGTCTTCTATCCACTATGTCACCAAATGCCACATATACTCTTAGGGTCAGTTTGTTGAACTGCTTGATTTCTCTTTTTTTTTTTTAATATTTTGTTACAAAAGAAATATCTGGGGTTGGGGAGAGGGGAGGGCTATATTTAGAAATGAACAAAATGTTTTTACTTTTTTGTGTATACAACATGCTATTCCATTACTAAAAAAAAAACAGTTCCATTGACACCTTCTCTCAAATTTATAGTTTTAGAGAGTTTCCTAGGGCGCTGACAATAAGTAACTAGTCCAGGTCATACAAGGGGTTGGAATGAACTCAGGTTCCTTTATTTTTTCCTTTGTATTTTTAATTTGTACTATGTCTAAAAACAAAATATTTCAATAGCAAATTTAAAAGTAAGGAAAAAACTAAGATATAATTTCATAGCAAATTCAAAACAAATTACAAAATATCTTCAGGTTTAATCTTACTTACAAAATAATAGATTTAAGTATTTTTTTAAGTTTTTGCAAGGCAAATGGGGTTAAGTGGCTTGCCCAAGGCTACACAGCTAGGTAATTATTCAGTGCCTGAGGATGGATTTGAACCCAGGTACTCCTGATCCACTGCGCCACCTAGCCACCTCTAGATTTAAGTATTCTAAACAAGACAATTTCCAAATATTTAGCTAGAATCTCAGAGGTGCTCCTGTTACTTTTGTAGAATCATTTTTTTAAAAAGATTTAAAATGAACTCTGCATTTTAAAGAGTATCACAGCTTTCTAAACTTGTATTATAGAAAAATACCATAGAAGATGTATATTTATCAATTTTCATGGGAGTGAACTTTTTCATAAACAATCACTACCATCATTAATTAATATTTCTATATTTAAAATATAACTGAAGTGTAGGATGTGCTCAAAAATCTTACTGCACAGGGCAGCTAGGTGGCATAGTGGATAAAGCACTGGCCTTGGAGTCAGGAGTAGCTGGGTTCAAGTCTGGTGTCAGACACTGAATAATTACCTAGCTGTGTGGCCTTGAGCAAGCCACTTAACCCCATTTGCCTTGCAAAAACCTAAAAAACCAAAAAACAAAACAAAAAATTTTACTGCAGTTTTAAACTATTTAAGTTATTTAAAACTGCAGTAATTTTTGGCTACATTCGTCATGATTAGTTTTGCCTAATACAAAAATACAGCCTTGTCCTCATAAGTGCATGCTCAAAAAAAAATAATGGCTCGGTAGTACCTTCTACAATGACGTATGGCAAATTAATCCTTAAACTCACCAGTTTTTGCTCCATACACATATATTTTCCCATAAATTTTGAGAAAGGACTATAAATCTAGCTCAGAGTATGACTGGAGAAGAGAACAGGGTAGAGAACAGAACCCTGCCATAAAAGGGCACCTGAGTTCATAGTAATACATGTGAAAAAAAACCCACATTCCTATAAAACAGTAGTTTCTATAATTGAATGTCCATAGGAGCTGACATGACCCTTGTTACTATATTAACCAGGTCTGGAGTTAGAGGACCTGGATTCTAATTCCAGATCTCTCACTTACAGTCTGCATGACTTCAGGCAAGTCATATAACCTAGCTTGGCCTTCAGTTTCTTCCTCTGTTAAATGAATGCATATGACTTCTGATATTCCTTCCAACTATAAATCTATGACCTTTAGAGACTGTTCATCATAGGGACTGTAGAAGAAATAAAAACACGCCCATTTATAATTGTCATATATTAAAACATATTTGAAATTTTGGAGTCAAAATGGCTGTATCCTAATAGAATCCTGAAAGGTAGATATTGTCATAAGACTAATGAAATTATAGGATAAACTGATTTTTTTTTTGTGATTTGGTTGGGTTTCAATTCAAAGGATCATAGACTTAGAACTGAAAGGGACCTTTTTATATCCTCATTGATGAGGCCCCTGGGGGCCAGAAAGGCAACAATGAGCCCCAATTCACAGAGGCAATAAATGGTAAAACTGGGATTCAAATCCAAGTCCTCTAACTTCATATCTGGTGCTCTAAATCACCCATTGTGTGCCTATTGGATTTCTTCTCTGGGCTTGGTATGAAACACCAGAATGATGGTTCACATATATATTGACTTTTGGGGAGCTCTAGAATCTTCTAGAGGCTGGAAAACTCCAGGACTATGAATATAGTCTTTTAATAACTATTGAAAGTTAGTGATGGTTTGAGGAAAAATAATATGAAGCTATAAGTGAAGGAAAAATGGTCTACTTATGAATATAATATTGTTACTTGCATTTCCATGACAGGGTAAAATACTCCTTGGGAAATCAGAATATGAGATAGTATGCTAACTCTTAGAAAAATTTAATAAATTGATTGCTATCAGGAAACATTTTATATACAGTGTCATATCACAGAATTGGATACTTGTTTGTTCCTGTCAAAACATGCTTTTTTTTTTCCAGGAGTACAGTCCTATAGCTCATTTTCCTCTTGTCCTTGAACAAAGGTAATTGTGTCCTACCTGGAGTTTATGGAAATTTGTTGTCCTTTCCATAGTGAGTAACCTTGCAAATGTCCTTACTATATTTCATCCTGTCTACCTCTGTTTTTTGCCTCCTCCCAATTTGTCCATACTATTTTCTGTTTTTTAAAATGATTCAACACATTTGATTTTTTCTATTCTTCAGATATTCCTATAAACTTCCCTAATTATTAAAAAAAATATCCAAAAGTATCTTCAGACAAATGCCTTTTTATAAGGACAGCTGGGTGGCAAATTACATAGAGCACTGTACCTAAAGTCAGAAAGCCTAAAGTCAAATCCAAACTTTTTGACCCTGAGCAAATCACTTAACCTCTGTTTCTTTATTCAAAAATGGAGATAATAATAGCCATCACTTCAAGGGCTGTTATAAAGATCAAATTAGATAATAGTTATACAACACTTAGAACAGTGTCTGATACATTTAAGTCTCTCTTTAAGTATCAAAAAAATGTAGAATTTTAACTCATGTTTCTAAGAATTACAAAGGTGAATATAAATCTGTTTAAATGTATTCTGCCTCATATGCATAAAACACCATCAATCATACATTTTAAAAGATTATTTAAATCTGAATCAACTTTCCTAAATTTTGCCCATCTATTCTCATTCTTTGCAATAACAGACTTTTGAATCTTTCACCTCTCTAACTTGTTAGAGAGCTAATTGGCTTTGTAATTTCAAATTAAAGAAGAGTATGTAGTGAAACAGAGACATTACCTTTGCCAGGTGTTGCCAGAAGAATAAAAGCCAATCTGTAGTTTTAAAACAAAAAAGGCACAAGTAGTTTCTTCTGAACAAGATGAATTTTTTTTTCATCTAATTAATCTGCTTAGGAACTGCTTCAGTGAAGAATGATTAAGAAAGAAAAGTATACTGTAAGGAAACAAGACAACTGTTCAAGAATGACAGTGGGTAGAAACTTGGTGAAATAAAATTAATTTTTAAATCAAAGTTTTAAAACTCACCATTCTGTCATTGTCTTCTCTGGAGATGGACCAGGTCATTAGTTGATCACCAGTAGACCGCAAACCTTCTGGTAATAATTTGAGTATTTACACACCATACTGATAAAACCTCAATACTTCCCTGATAACATGAGTGCACATAATTCATGTGCATTTTATATATTGATATATGCATAAAAAATCTATTTCTTTGGTTTTGTTAAATATGGATATTTGGTCAGACTAAGAAAAGATTAATTAACACAGCCATAAGTTACAAAAATCTGGAAAGACAACTGAGGAAAACAAAATATCCAATAGTTCCCTCCTGGAGTGACATTGAAAAATGAATGTACTTGGAAAAAATATCAAGAACATGAATTCAGATATGGGAAAAACTTGCCTCAGAAACCAATGCCCTCATATTTCAAATGAAGAAACTAAGGCCAAGAGAGGTTAAATGATTTGCTTAAGGTCACAATGGGTATAAGCATCAGAAGGAGATTTGAACCCAGATCCTCTCATTGTAATGCCAATCCCAGAAATTGATCATTGATAAATTTATTCTAGTTATGTAATGTGAAAAAAAACTATTCAAAATAATTTTTAGAAAACTCCCCAGAAAGTATTTTCTCATTAATTAGTGGCATAAAATTAATTATGAAAATATAAAAAAGTAATATTTTTTGAAATGGGTAACCATAAGGAAAAGGAAATAATAATACTTAGATGCCTAGATATTTTAATGGAAAAGAAAAGACAGTTAAAACTTTTGCTAAGAAAATTTTGTGACCAATGGAGGTGGTTGTACTCATATTATACTAAACCAACAGATTGAAAAGGAAAAGATTATTTCATCCAATCAGTTGTGCTCTCTTGCATGTTCATCAATACCTCCTCCCCTAAGCCCTAATTACTAACTCTGTGTTTATATGCATACAGAAACATTGACATAAACATACATATTCAAACACACACATGCACACTGTTTGAATTGCTTTAACTGTATTTTTAGACATGTTCAGTCAGGTAGGCAATCAATTAAATTAAACAAATTTAAAATTAGCAAGCCTAAATCAGGTAAATCAGCTTATTAGATATCAGGTAGATAAAAAAAGATAAGCTAAGCAATTATGTGATATCTTGTCTACTTTTTAACAAGTTTTTTGAACTCACAGTCCAAATATAAAACTCACTGAAAATCAACTTTTTGTCATTCTGATATAGCCTTATTTCAATTTTCCATCCAGCACAGTTAAAAGAAGACAAGTTTAGCTTTAGAAAAAATCATTATTTCTTTATAGCAAATAAAATCCTATTTGTTATTAGCTAAATTTTATCAGAACAAGTAATATTTTGTTTAGTCTGTATAACTTTATAAAATTCTGAGTAACAGCAATACAGTTAGCAAAAAAAAAAGCCAAAGTTCAAAATTAGTTAAAAAGTCAAAAGAAAGTTATCCTACATTTAGTCAATCTAGTTTGTAAGTGGAGGTAGAAAGTAAGATAGGCAAATGAGTGATATTTGCAATATAACCATAGTCTTTTCAGAAACCAGGGCTTAACATAGATAGCATGCATGACTAATTGATTGAAGCTAAGAACTTGATCTTAGCTGAAAAACTGAGAAGTAATTACAAAATTCAAATTAAAAATCTTCACGATATCTTATTGTTTAAATATGGGTTAGAGACTGGACCTATAATTTCACTAATGGGGGAACTTCATGAAGAGAGGTGAACAAACTTATGCACCTTCTCTGAAACATATTAAGAATTTCCTAGGGCATTGAAAAGTTACAATGACTTGCCCAAAGTCATAGAGTCAGTATATGTCAGGTGAGACCTGAACCTTCCTTGATCTTCCTTGTTTTAAGGTCGTCTTACAATCTACTTTACTTTCCTTCAGAAGTAAAATTTTATTCCATCTAATTTTAAGACTCTTTTGTACTTTTTACTTCAAATGAACAGAAACATTTGCTCTTACTTTAGATTTTATTTTAAAGTGATTATTTGTGAATTAAGTTCTAATTAATATTAATTTCACAATGAAGACTTGTTAATATACAGAGATAGTTTAGTGCAATGGAAAGAGTGCTGGAATCAGAGGCAGGAGAGATTGAGTTGGACTTTGTCATTTCATAATGTATCCCTCCATCTTTCTCAGATTCAATTTGGTCATCTATATAATAGCCTAAGGTGTACTATATAACTCAGGGTTGTTATGAGAAACTATTTTTGAAAACTTTAACATGAATTATGTGAGTAATTTGTAAATGTATCATCATTATTCATTACAACTAAGCAAATTGCAAAATTGCAGAATGAACTGCAATTTACACTGCACCTCAACTGAGATTCCCATCCTATCCCCAAGTCCCAAACATTGCAGTAAATTGACAAACTCAGCTTCCCTTCCTATTATTATTAAACTTAATTCTTAGCAATGGAATCTCCTAATCCAAAATATCATCACTGTGGATATATGTGTGGCTTCCTAATATTGAATTATTCACCCTTCAGTTATTGGAGAAACAGTTTACTGCACAATATGCAAATGAAAAAAGAAGAAAATAACAAAAAAAGATAGTCTTAAATACTTTATATACTTTTGTGCTTTGGACTTTTGAAAAGTTGTCAATTAAACCTTTGGATCAATTCCATTATTATCATCATGATTTCTGGATTTCACTAGTGAAATAATAGCTCATTTCAAGGTGAAACAGACTGTTTAGGCTGAGACAAATCAGTGCTGCCTTCATCTTCACCACAAATATTCAGAAAGTATTATCAAATATTCCCTGAAGCAGAATCTTCCCCTCTGGGCCTTAGAACAGTAATCTTTTATAATTCTGGATTCAGAGGAAAGAAAACTGTTCAACTCTCCCCTCCTGTAGTCTCTGTTATAACAAGATTCTCAATGCAGTTCTGTGAGTTTGTGGGGGAACTATACTTGATATTACATCTAAAAAGGATCTCAGTATTTGTTTCTCAAGTATCTAGCATAGCTTATAGGAGATAATTTAATAAAATGTTTGTGAAATAGTTTTTTCTAGTTCTCATTCTTCTTGACATCTCTATAGCATTTAATACTATAGACTATCCTTTTCTCCAAGTTATTCTCTTCTCTCTGTTTTTATGATACTCCTCTTCCATATCTGCCTATTCATATTCAGTCTCATCTGCTGACAAGTTCTTTCCTGAACCCATCTGCCTTTCTATATTCTCTCTTTCAGCAATCTCATCAGCTTCTATGGTTTCAAGTGTCATCACTTTATAGATGACTCCTACATTCAGATACCCATTCCTAGATTCTCTCCTGAGTTCAAAGTTCCACCACCAACCTCTTACTGTACAAAAGAAAGTAGGTGAAGAAAGGAGAGTATATGGAATTTTAAGGGAGTGATTTTTAAAAGGGAAAAATAAGCTGGCAAGTTTGAGAGGAGAAAGATAAATTGGTTTAAAAAATATTATTTGTTGCCATTCTGTTATAAGAAAGGATGAACAGGATGCTCTCTGTAAAAAACTTTTATGAGCAGATGCAATGGGAAATGTACTATATACAAAGTAATAGCAACATTATAGGATGATCAGCTGCGAATGACTTACCTTTTCTCAGCAATAATGTGACCCAAGAAAATTCTGAAGGACTTGTGATAAAGAATATTATTCAACCAAAAGACAGAACTGTTGGTGTCTGAATACATATTTATTTTTTACTTTACTTTTCTTGAGGTTTCTCTTTTCTTTGGGAAGACATTATGTTCACTTTTACAACACACTATTGTAAAGTTTTTCATCACTACACATTTTTAACCTATATAAATAAATTGCTTTCTCAATTGGGGAAGAGGATGGGAGGAAGGGAGAGAATTTGCAACTCACAATTTTAAAAGTGAATATTGAAACTTGTTTTTGCATGTAACCAGGAAAAAATAAAACAAAAAATAAAGACAAAACAAAAACAGAGAGCATTTGATTTGTACATTGCAAAGAAGAAGCTGAGGGAGGGTGGCTTAAAGATTTGTCTTGAAGTGACCTCCATTGCCTTAGTGATTTCTTATGCATTCCAGGAAGGGATACCTCAGGAATTGGCTTACCCAAATTTGAGGCACAGAGACTACATGTCTAGAAGGAATGAAAAAAGGTGATTTTTTTCTTTCTCAGAACAAGTTATAATAGACCTTAACCAACAAAATCCAGAGTAACCTCAAGTAATGGGCCTTTTAGAAACTACTTCAAAGTAGAGTAGTTTTCAACAGTAATACAGATCATGAAAGTGTAAAGCTTTGGGAGCTTCCTCTGGATGTGACTAGGTAACTGCCCTGTGACTAGGTAACTCTTGCCCTGAGCTTCCTTTAACTATGTTTAAATTTAACTCATTTTAAATACATTTTAACTCATTGAAGGCCAAGCTACTACTTTCCTCAGCAGTATTTATATCCTGAGCATAAAATTATCATTCTATATAATCTGAGAATCATATTATTTATATTAATATAAAAAATAATTCTTTTTATTATGACTGATATTCTTTTAAATTGTGCAAGAGCCTTTGTTCTTTTCAATCGATTATCCTCCATTGTGAGATTCAATTTCAAATTCAATTTCAATTTCAATTTCAAATTCAATTCAAATTCAAATTCTATTCAATCTCTCTCTCTCTCTCTCTCTCTCTCTCTCTCTCTCTCTCTCTTTCTTTCTCTCTCTCTCTCTCTCTCTCTCCCCTTTTCTTTCTTCTCACTTCCCTTTCTTTATGGTCCTAATCTGGATCCCCAAAAGAGCACTATAGTTCAATTGATTTAAATAGTTCCCTATGGTATCATCTAGCCATATCTTCTGTGATGTTATGTCATACTAATACAAATCTCTAAAATTGTGGACAGTCGCTCAGGTGTGTCTCCATTTCATTTTATTCCATACTAGAATAATTTCCTCTAACATATTCATTACTTCTATTATGCTTTTTCAAATTATGCATAATGCCATCATAATACTGCTTCAATGAATATTAAATGCTTAAAACAAGTGATTTTTATGCTTCAGGTGACTATTTATGGGGAAATTCCATTTTTAGAGGCTGATAATGGTAGATTAGAGGCAAATAACACTGCTGACATTCACAGACAACATATAGCCTTAGCCTCAGTGGAAATATGTATTGCAGATAGTCCTTAAAATATCAGTTACTTTGCAGAAGTTGTTGGTATCTACACAGAAAATACTAACTTTAGGAGCCTACAAAATCATTCTTTGGCTGACTTTGATGAGATGAGGAAAAAGTAGAGTTTCTTAGATTGAAATGTATAAATTTATTAAATCTCTACCTATAGTTTGTGAGAGAGATGGGAACATTCTGTTCTCTGCTCTGGCAAGGTCCCAGTACTAAAGGAGTTCACTTACTTCCTGAAAACCTTATTCCTTAAATCCAACACAGTGATCATCTCCTATAATTAATTAATTAATTAATTAAAGAAATAAATAGTGGAATTACCCTTCTTTTGCACCATTCCCATATGATATAATTCTAAATAGCCTTTTGCTCGATTCTGCTACTAAAGTTGTGGCTAGCATTATAAATGCTTTAATCTAAAAAAAGTCACTCTGCTAATCTAGTCTGGAGCTGTAAGAATGCATGAAATTGTAAACCAGTGAATGGAGGTATAGAGAGGAATATATGAGAATGTTATAAAAATTCTATTAAAACAACCCTCAACCAACTAATTTCCTCTAATCTCTAGGAATTATTAATTTAAATGTTTTGGAGGGAAGAAGGAGGAGGAGGAGAACTGTCAAATTCAGTATTTAAATCTGATTTGGTCCAATTGGATAGCACTTTAGTATTTGCTAAGTCATTTTGTTAATTTTAGAGAAACAATACAAATATATAATAGGATGTTGGTTACTTGATTGAAATAGCAAAGTGAAAGCTCCTAAATTGGATATTACATGGATAGTCAAACAATAACAACCTGTTTAGTATTGCTATCAAGTTAAATTCTGAAATTTATGTATTCTATCATTTCCTAGGCATACAGCCAAAGGTTAGATGAACAGAACATGAAATAGCCAAACCTGAGTTATGTTTCAAGCTTTGTTTAGTTAATTTTACTTATAAAGCAGAGTATGAGCATGTTATTTCAATTCATCCCTTGCAATAATCAAAATGAATAGTAAGGGAGTCCAAATTGCATTGCTTCTTTTGAAATGCTTCAGTATATGTAGCATAATTCTAAATGATTAGGAAATGCTAAAAAATAAACAGAGAGATACTCTAAAGTAGTCTAGGTGAGCTGAAGAAATGATAATTTCCATAAACTTGATTTCCATGAAAGGGAAGGAAATTTAAGAAACTTATCAGTGAAGCACAAAGATGGACTTTTAAGTAAACTAGATTTCTATGAAGGGGATGAACTGAATGTTTATAATGGGTCAATAATGAGTATATATATTAATATACTCTCCACATAAGTTCATGTGAAATACATCTAACCTTTCAGAGGGTGAAAAGATGAATGAGTCTCCCTACATAAGGAAATAACATTTCTTCTCTTAGAAATATATTTTTAGCAATGATGGACATAAAACAGAAGTTAATAAATGCTTGAATAAAAATGAATAAATAAAAATATTGGAAAACTCATATTTTCTATTTTCTTTTTAGTATTTTCACAATTTTGATATTTTAACTGAATTTATAATTAGTGTAAATGGTATAAAGTAGATTAATGCAAAGTATTATTCCAAAACATAAAGTTTTGCTACCATTCGATAGAATGAGAAAGTTATATGACCAGAGAATAAAAAAGGGTCAAGACATGCAACATACAATGATATTTGAGAAGGTTTACATAGATTTATCAATATATATGCATATGTATGTACCTTTTTCTGTCACAAAAACAGAATCTAAGAGTTATTGAGGTAATATGTTTGTTTCCCATAAGAATTTTAACTCAAGAGTTTAATTTTTAAACTTTGGTTTGACATCATTGGTTCCATTCACCAAACTGCACTAAATAAAGATGTTTATAACTTCCTCTTGCTAAAAATACCTTTCTTTCATTGGGTTTGTTGGTTGTGTCATTAACATCAGACCAGTTTCCCATTTAAGTTATTTCAGAGACAAAGATTAAACAAAAAAAATGACATGTAGTATAAAACTGGAAGTATAATGCACAGTACGGATGTGCTCCAAGTACATGCATTTAAATTTCTTTGTATGGTAATTTATGGTGATCATGCCTTCAGACTGCACTATGAACATACTCACCCCTAACAAGAAGATCTGCCTCATCTGACACACTGTCAGCTGTGGTCTGTACCCTGCAGCCATATCTCCCAGCATGCATCAGAAGGATGTTCCTGATCATTAAATCTGCAGAGGATGCTTGCTGAAAGAGGGATGAAGTGCCAGTTTAAAATGATGCAAACCTGCCTGGTTCAAGGTGGTTTTTAAGGGGTGGGGGATGGGGGACTTTGCATATTTAATCAAAGTACCCATTTTAGTACTTTACAATTTATATAATGACAATTCAAAATTCAAACATGTCCTATTCTAAGGACAGCATGTTAATGATTTTTAAGCAGTTATTAATTGGGGATAAAAGACATAGACATGTTTATGCTGCATTTAAAGATTAAACAGCTAAAGAAAGCCCTTTTAGGAAATATAGTTGACATGTACATTCAAATTTATTACAGCTTTTAAAGTTGAATAAAAAGTGATCAATGAACAATAAAATGCAGCTTTCTCACACATGGATTGTCCCATTTTAAGAAGAACATATTCCTAAGGGGTCAAAACAACTTCTAGGAAGGTAAGAAGACAGAGAAAAGAAATCCCCATTTGGCAGGCTACAGTAACTCATTGGACTGGTCCATGGGAAACAGTTGCAGGGAAGTTCTGAGCTGTGTGGTTTTCTAGTCTCCTACCTACATTCCTTAGCAAAAGATGAATTCCTTTCATAGCAATCAAGACTGGGGTGTTAAGATTAGCACCAATCTTTCTTAATGAGTGTTGTAAGTTACAGCATGCACAGAAAACTCAAAACACCTATTCCTGGCTGGAGGATGATTAGAACATAATCAGAACAAGTGCAGTTATGGTGATAAATACACATCAAAGAGAATACTTTTTGGATTTATCAGTTCATAAGATCTGTGATGATCTCATACTTTAGAATGAATGGTGTAAACAAACCATTCATTATTTAATTTTATCTCTTGCTCTCTCAGAGAAGAAATGATTTCCTTTATTATGATGCATAGATGAAGATCAGCTATTTATAACAACTAGATGAACATTTGTTTCAAGTAAATATATTGTAAAACTCATATCTGAGTTTAAGGCTTCCATGATACAAAGAACAAATTGGCATGATTGCTTCAAAGAGTATTCATATTTCTGCTAATTGATAATATCCCAATACAGAAACAGGTATTTAAGGCATGTCATAATAAATTGAAAGAGGTCAAAATGAGTTATTTGGGATCCATATTAAGCCACATGATGGTTGTTTGCCTCAAGAAGAGTCTGAAGGACAGCTTATTATTATCTATGGAACACTGTAGATGGGATTCTTACAATGGGTAGAGCTTTCACTAGCTAGCTCCTGAGGTTTCTTCTAACTCTACCCTTCTATAATTTTATGATTCCACTGTAAAGGTAGCCTAGCAGAAGTCCTGCTTCTGACATACTTAGCAATGTGGGCATGAGAAAAGTACTTGACCTTCCAGTACCCTTGAGAACTTTCTATGAATAACTAAGTTCCAACTTAGAAGATCTGCATTGGTAGGAGTTTCCATACCATGAATTCCTCATGTAGATGAATCAGACACACACACACACACACACACACACACACACACACACACACAGTGATAAAACATTACATTTTAAAACTTTGCTTGTTCTTGGAGCAATGTTTACTGGAAATTTTGCAACAATTTTAATTTTGATTCTTCCTTTACTCTTAAAGAGATTGAAATCATGAAAATTCGGACGATGTTAGTTGTTAGGAGTGCTTTCTTATGTTGTAGATAATGTGAATACATTGTTTTCTGAGCAGACAGCAGAAGTTGCTTATGGATCTCAAAATATATTATCTTCAGAAATATATGGCTTCTTTGAGGTAATAATTTGTGAACCAAATATAGCTTATTCCTAATCTGGAAATGGTTCATAATGAGATTGCATCCGTATTTTTTCCTCTTCTACAGTGGGATTTTGCTTCCTTATTACCATATTTAGAAGAAGTTATTTCTCAAGGATTTAAAAGAATTCCTCATGTAATCATTGTTAAGATATAACCTAACTTGGAGTCTGTGAACTTTTAAAAACATTTTGATAATTGTATTACAATTTAATTGTTTCTTTTGTAATCTTATGTTCATCTTTATTTTATACATCTAAAACCTTCATTCTGAGAAGGGAGGCCACACACTTTTCTGGACAACCAAAAGGGTCCATGATATAAAAATACTAAGAATTTCTGGTCTAGATATTTTAAGAAATGTATGTATTATGAGAATGCATTAAAATGTCATAACAAATATTTCAATGTTTGCTTTTTGTCCACTATATATCCTCCATTCGTAATAGCCTTGGGAGAAACTGTTACACAGACTATTACTAAGAACATTTTATGATCCTCATCTGGTAGTTTTACATCTTCAAACTGCAGGTTATTTATAGGCCCCACACAATTTTAAATTTAAGGTTACAGGTCCTTAAACTAAAGAAAGATGTCTTTTGATTTCACATTTACCTTAAAGAAAATCACTTTTTACATCTCAAGGTCCTTTTTACTTCAGTTTATGATGATTAAGAGTTTGGACTATATTGATGAAAGAAACAAACAACAAATATTTATAAATATAACTCAAAATTTCAAATCAAAACATTTTAGATCTATATGTTGTGAGATTGTTTCTCCATTCCTTAATTGTTTAAGGTCTAATTAATATCAGATGAGGAAATAAACTATAAAGGACAGGTGTATTTCCTTTCATATCATGGCTATAGTAGATATAGCTTAAATGTATAACTAATTAATTTGATCAACATATTCAGTACCTACTATACTATAACTGGAAGCTATGCTTTTGGATGCCTAATATGTTCAGAGGTATAGAAGGATAGAAAATTGGGGGAGAGTTTCCCTTTTGGGTGACAGCTGACTCAATAACAGTCATGCAAATTTTACATAAATTTTGTGTCTAAGTGATTTAAAGATTCCCTTATGGCTATTGGGTAATGTCTTGTATTTTCAGGTTTCATACTTTTTTTTTGCTTTTTCTTTTACTTTGTTTCATATATATATATATATATATATATATATATATATATATATATATATATATATATATATATATATATCCAATGTTAAAGTTTTAAATTGCACAAAATCCAAATATGTATTATGTAGATAGTTAAAGTACGGAGCCTAAAAGCTATAAATGCATCAAATTGGCTATGTAGTAGGAAGAATAGAGGCAGAAGACTTGTAGATATTAGTGGAAGGCAAAATGCCAAGGGAAGATCACTAAATGAGGATCAGGAGATAAGTCTACATCACTTACTAGCTAGTTGCACCGTCATTGGCAAGTTTTTATTTCCAGAACTTGGAGGAGAGTATTATTTTTATAATATTCCATTCTATCCCTGGAATTCTGTTATTCAATGACTTGTGTGTTTAAAAAAAAAGACATAATATTTGTCTAACTTCTTATTCTTAATTCAATGTCACCAGAAGAGTCATACACTGATACTATTTGAGAATGAATTTGGTGTAAATATTCACAAAAGCAGGAATGAACTGATCAAAAGGTGAGCTGGACAAATGCCATAGGGGCCAGACTGCTTATGCTATGGAAATTTAGGAGTAACATTGGTGTTATCAATTGGGTAGATGTAAATCTTCTCCAATAAGGAAGATCCTTATTTATTTGTTGTCAAAACACCAATAGTTCAAAAATACTTGCTAATATGTTCAATGTTTTCAGTTAGCTAGTGTGTGTGTGTGTGTATTCCCATAAATTGCTTCACACTTGCTAAGTGGCTCCTGTTAATATAATGAAAGCTCTAGGGACAATATAAGAGTCAGATGAAGACACTCTTGGGAAGTGGAAGAGTGCCTTGATATGTCACAAAATTATAGGTTCACATATCCCTTTAGGGCTGTAGGGATCTTCAGAGGAAGAGGAGAAAAAAATCATCTTTTCTAGTCTTCCTATCTTACACATGATAAAACTGAGACCAAGAATAGCCTTATCAGGATTGAAAATACTTCAATAATGTTCCAAATGCATAGAAATTTTTATTTTCAATTATTTATTTATTACATTTTTGAATCAATCTTGTTTCACATAAATGGTCCTGTGATTCAACTTAAAAAAAAACTCCAGATAAATTATATATAAAAATTATGTATTAAAATCTACCTCACATTGAGGCAATAATGCATATTGTTTGGAGGCCTGCTGAGAATATGGAGATCAAGGGTCAGCAAGAGTAAAAAATATAAAACATGATTAAAAAAAGAAAACTGATTTATAAGAAAATAATTTAATGACATATAATTAATCATGTCTTTATAGCCTAAGGCAAATCACTATTTATCTAATTATATGATGAAGTTAGAATGCTCCTCAAAGTCTATTAGCAAATGGGCTTTAAAATCAAATAAACCCTGTATACAAAAAGGGAAATTTCCAAATTTGTTCTTTGGATGAACTTTCCTCCTGGTCTCCTTCAAAAGTTGCACAAAGTTACACACACAGACACACACACACACACACACACACACACACACACACAGACGCACACACAAACATACATCTAATCCACAAAGTATATATTATAGGAAACTTTATAACATCCAAGAAAAAGAAAAAAAGAAACATTCTATTTAAGAATAAAGTTTTGGCTATTGTGTGTTCTTTCCTAATAAAAATGAAAAATTCAAAATCACTGGGCAAAATTTTAATTGGGATAGATCAAATATTTGAGTGTGCATCATGAGAACTCCTAAATTTGAATAATAATACAACTGAAACAACTGGAAAGCCATTCTATAACTTAGTTCTATAACTCATACTATATTCTACCATACATTTTAAATGATTATATGACCATTAATACAAAAAACTATGCCATTAAAAATCAGAAGAGGGAACCTTTCAAAGCTAAGGGTAAGAAATTCCTAAAGAAGAATTAGGAATAATTACAGAAGAAAGCCATTATATGAAACAGAAAATCTTCTACACAAACAAAATCAATGCACATAAAATAGGAAAAGAAGGAGCCAAAGGGGGAAAAAACTTTGTATTAAATTTCTTTGGAAAGTGATATTTAAGGACATATAAGCATTAATATAAAGATATCACTAAAAATATACAAAGAGTTCTCAAAAGAACTGCAAACTATGTAGAACATGAAAGAATGCTCCAAATCACAAATTATAAGAGAAATGCTAATCAGAACAACCCTGTTTTATTTAAAATCTGCACAAATGGAAAAAAAATGATAAAATATGGGAAGTTAATGTTGTGATGACTGTGAAAATATATATGTTCATAAATACTTTATTGCTGGAACTATACATCAGTACAACTATTCTGGAAAAATTTGAAATAATGCAAATTAAGTGACTAAAATATCCATGCCTTTTGACTGAGAGATTCCAGTGCTAGGCTCATAATGTAAGAAAGCTATTGATAAGAATGTCTCCACATACAGGAAATATTTATTCCAATACCTTTTGTGATAACAAAGAATTAGAAACAAAGTTGATATACATTGACTCGTAGAATAGTTGAACATGATACATGACAATAATGTAATGTGATTGTATATTTATAAAATGATGAATGTGATAAATGTGATGAAGCATAGAAAGATCTACATGACCTGATGCATAATGAGGTAAACAAAGCCAAGAAAACAATACATACTATTACTAGAACAATGTAAATGGGAAGTAACTTCTCTTTCACCAAAAGGTAAATACTACCTATTAATAAAGAATAAATGTGGTTTGAAAGCAGTAACATAAAGAGAAATCATAATCTTATATGCTTTCCAGATTCATGAGTGTGATACATGGTATTTTTTATGACTTTTATGAGACATTGATCCAGCTTGCTGATTTTTTCTTTTCTTTTTCTTTTTATGTTTTGTCTTTTAAAATTTATTTATATTATGAGATGAGTTTCTTGGGAGGGGGGAAGTCATGACCTTTTGTTTATTAAAAAACAGAATAGATCAATAAAATACTTTTGAAAATGAACTGGAATAGATACTTCCAAATATTCCAAGAACCAATCCTGTACTCACTGATGGCTTTTTGCCTAGTACACCATATTGGTAAACAGCAGAAAGCTTTCATTTTCACCCCCCATTATTAAATGATTATTTCATTTTTCTGTCTACTCCTTTCATTCTCTCTTGATCTGATAATTTCTCTAAATCTCTATAAATATCTTTTATTTTTACTTTTTTTGGTCAAAAATCATATAATATACTGTTCTCTTAGGACATTGTAGTGAGAATTGAACTTTTTTATATAAGGAGGAAATTCCATTAGTTTTCAGAAAAATATCTATAGAAGTCAGCAAAGAAAGGCAAATAAGGTCTTCTCTAGATTGTCCTTTATTTGACTCTTCCACTTAATAGCTTGCAATCCTCTATGAACAGGCTGCATCTCCATTACTGCCCATCACTGACATAAAACCAATGCCCATATTTTTTTTAAAGTACCAAGCATGTTTTGGGATCCAAGAATATTTAAGGAAGTGGAATAGGCTCATTAATGAATTCCTTTGTTTTGGCATTATATATGCATCACATATACAAACAATTCTAAATAGGAGAGTTTAAATGGAAAATGATTTGATCTTGGAGATGTAACCTAAATTACACTCTTGGTAGATTTACGGATCTTTCAAGAGGAGTAATGAGAAGAATTCATGAGGGAGCCCATTATATTTAATCTCAGCCCACAGCTTGCAGTTCCTGATGGAAAACCTGCATGATTTAGTGAACTTTTAATGACATGGTTACTTCTAACAGATGTTTACTTTCTTACATTTATACTTTTTTTTCACTTTCCCTCTCTTAGCTGCTATATGTTCATACATAATCCTTTTCCTTTCTACTTTGCCTTAGTGGGAGTCTTTAGTTTTGGTAGTCTTTAGCATCAAAGGTGCTTTACAAAAGACTGTGTTGACTGTCCACAGTGAGCTTCTCTTGCAACACCAGCAAGTCTGAAACACTATAATTCACACAATAGGATGCCTATAGGATCCTCTTTAGCTACAGTATCTGTGATAGAAAGTCACTGGTTTTTGTGACTTTCAATTTTTGCCTCTGATAGTACACTGAGTTGCCTGTCCTCTTTTTTAAAAGAAAAGATATACTTAGGTGGAAAAAACTTCTGTGTAATCTCCCTTTTGAATCATACTTGTTCAATTTCTTCTGCTCTTTCTCATTTTCCTTTATTTTCTCTTTCTTTTACAATTTCTAGTTTTCATGTCTAGATTCTTTTCAAATTTATTTACAAATTGATCTGCAATATCCTATTATCATCACTTTGTAGATATAAGTTTGCAAATCCAGGTTGTGAAACAATTATTATTATTATTATTGTTATTATTATTGTTATTATTATTATTATTATTACATTTCAAGTGTGAATTAATTTAACAACAAACATCAGGAGCACATTCACTGGGTCCTGTTGAGATTCATCTACAAACAAATAAGGTAACACCTCAGAGCTGGCATAGGATAGTATGGAAGCTAGAGTTCTCAAGTCAAAAAACATCTGAATGATTTCCCACAGGACAGCTCACCCACATAAGAAAAACTTTTGTTGGTGTTTATCAAAAGTCATCATCAAATCATTTTTTATTCAATGTTCAGATGAACTTCAGGAAGAAAATGTTGCTTTAAATTGTGTCTCTAAGCTCTTCTCTTCAAACTTCTTCCTGTTATTTTGAATGTTTACATGTTATCATTTATCACTGATGCTCTCTGCTCCTCAAAATATCACTTTATAACAAGGTCATGTGTATCCCAATGTCCTTTTTTGTGAACAAACAACAATCAATGCTTAATAAAAGCAGTTATTTAACTTTTTACTTTTTTTCCCATACCTCTAATATTAAAACACACACACACCCAACAGAGCATGCCAAATTTTCACTTCTCACCAAAAAACAGAGGTTAGAAAGGAAGACCTGCTGTTAGTTCACATCAAGAAGAAACTGTTCAACTCCCTCCCATATGAGAGAAATAGCACAAGCAAGTTTTTGATTTGCTCTTATATGGAGCTTTACTGGGGAAGGAGATTGGAGGTAGGAATGGGGTTCTTATGCCATGTGGCTAAAGGGGAACAATTGAGGCAATTAAAATAATTCCCATCTGATATCAGTTCTGTCATGGCCAAACCTATGCTCATTTTGTAAAATGGTGACCTTTATTCCCTTCCTGTCTTTCCTTTCCTTATCTTTCTATAAACCTTTTATCCCTTTATTTTATATGATATGCACCCTATACTTGCTCTCATGAGAAGTTTTTTCAAAGTCTAGCCATTGACTAGGTTCCCAAAGTATTAAAAGGGTAGAAATGGGAGACTAACAATAACCTGGATAAGAAGAGGGGTGGAAAAGTTGGGCCAGAGGGAGCTAGTTAATGAGTGGAAGGTCCATTTACCCCATTTCTCTGAGCTTTGAACAGTTCCTGGCTTATAGAAAGAACTTTATAAATGCTTATTGAGAGACTGACTTGTTAACTAATGGGCATATGAATACTATGAAAGAATGCAAATGCATTTCATATTAAACTCAATGAAGCACATTGAAATTTGGGGTAGAAAGAGACTTCATAAATTGTTCTTAAACTTGACCATTTGGGGAAGTCAGCACTTCCCCTCACTTTCCCTTTTCCAAAATTGATTCAATTTATTTTAATTGTTTCTTAACTTCTACATAAATTCAAGATATTTCTCCCAGGGTGACCTTATTATTGTGGCTAAATTACTTTCACTATTTAAAAGTCCCACTGAATTTTCCATTTAAATTGTTGTTCCAGATAAGTAGCTGAATGTAAAAGATTTTTCAATCCCAAAACTGAACCCCCCCAAAAAAGGAAACAAGTTGAAAATGTGAAGGTTGTTTGGAGAAATTTCATTGATTTAAACATGACATTATACATAAATTTCAAAGAACAGCAACTATTTTAGAAAGGAAAAGGTATGAGAGAAAAAGAATTATCCCTTTATATTGGGAAAAAATGCTATTATTGCAATATATTTCTTTAACCCAACAATCAAGAAAGGACATTAAGTAGGATAATGAAAAGAAACAAAATTATATAGCACTGAAAAAGTACCCCAAATGGTTATAACATCTCTAAATTTCCACAGCATTTGAAGAAATGGGGGTGACAAATAGAGCAACTCAAATAGCCAACAAGTTTTGCTTTCATTAATTGCAAACAGATACTTGAATCAATTAGTCGAGTGAATGAATGAATGAATGAATGAATGAATGAATGAATCTTACTCCAGGAATGTTTAAACTACTGGATGCAAAAGAAATAATATTGAAATTTTTCACTAGATAGAAAGGAAAAGGCTTAATGAGTTCCCACTGGATACTTCACCCTAGTAAGTCATACTTTTGGTGGTGTTGATTGCCAACGATGCCCTCTAGTCTATGTTGGATTTTCCTAGAAAAGCATCATCAAAGCATTTTTTTAATCCACTGTTCAGTTGAACCTTAATGGGAGAAAGTTGCCTTAAACTGTGTTTCCATGTCCCCCAGTCCTCCCTACCACCCTGACTATTTTGAAGTTTACATGCTAAGTTCTGGGGATACAAAGAAAGGTAACAAGAATCACCTCTTTGAAGGATCTTGCATTCTAATAGGGATTACATGTAAATACAAGGTGCTAGTTATATATGAGCTATATATAGAGTAGATGGAAAGCAATGTCCTAGGAGGAGGCACTATTAGCTGGGGGCACTGGAAATAGCCTCATAAGGGGAAAATTGAATTTTGAAGGAAGTCAGTTAATAAAGGAAAGGAGTTCAATACTAAATAACTTCAAACATTTAAAAGAATAAAACATGATCAAAACTATTTCCTTTTTTATCCTTCTTATTTATCTCCATGTCTCCTTTTAAATAGTTTTCTTTTTGAATAGCATAGAATGGAAGGGACTAGTTTCTCAGCAATACAGCTCTTATAAAACAAATATGTCTTGTGATGTTTCTAACATTAGGGCTTGGCTGCTTACCAAACGAAGTTAGTTCCTAAGAATCACTGTCTCAGGGTCCTAATATTTTGTTAGAAACCAAGTGATGAAACAGAAAAAGTTTCACTAGATCATGGATCTTATTATCCATCTATCTATCTATCTATCTATCTATCTATTTGTTTATTTACTTTGCAAGGCAACTGGGGTTAAATGGCTTGCTCAAGGCCACAAAACTGGGTATTTTTTAAGTGTCTGAGGCCAGATTTGATCTCCGGTACTCCTGACTCCAGGACTAGCACTCTATCCACTGTGCTACTTAGGCACCCCTTCCACTGCACCTTAAATCATGGATTCTAAACCTTTTTGTGTGTCTCATCAATACCTCTGGCAGTCTGGTGAAATCTTTGCATTCCTTCGCATAAGAATATTATTAAATGTATAACCTTAATTTAATAGGATTACAAAAGAAATTAATTATATTTAAATGCTTTTATCAACAATATTTAAACCCACAAGCTCGGAAGTCACAGATTAAGAATTCCATATAAATAATGTGTGTATATAAATGTATATATGCATATACATAAATACTGTATAAACATATATACATATATAGTACCTATACATACATATATATGTACATATATACTTTGAGAGGGAGAGAGAATATTAATGATGACT
Organism: Macrotis lagotis; assembly: GCF_037893015.1. Classification (NCBI taxonomy): domain Eukaryota; kingdom Metazoa; phylum Chordata; class Mammalia; order Peramelemorphia; family Peramelidae; genus Macrotis; species Macrotis lagotis. The sequence goes on along the minus strand of NC_133658.1, from coordinate 773,212,898 downwards.
TTAGAGCAAACAAATGACACCTCACTACTTTTCCAGCTTGCATTTTGGACCCTTCACTGCCAATATCTTATAAAGCATAGATTTAAAAAAATACAACTTGGAATTTTTTAAAGTTAATTATTTGTTACTTAGAGTAAATATGTTTAAATTCTCTATACATACCTCAGATTCTAGAGTTGCCTATTAAAATGTGACCAGGGTGTGGGGTAAGAGTTTAAACTTAAATGTGATAATATTGGTCTATAACCTAGACATCAGAGAGGCTGCATTTATTGATTTTAATCAATCCTCTCTGTTCTCTTATGATTTTTCTAGTCTAGACTAGTTGAGGCTACAGAGGGTTGGTAAACTTGGGGCTAAGTGACTTCTTAAGGTTTCTGTCAATCTTACAAAGTTTTTAAACTACTATATCTATATCAAAAGTGCATTTTTATTAGCTTGTTCCCTTCAGTATTATGAAGAAATTTCTGAGATTTTGACTTTTGAGGCTGAAGTTTTCTTTATGTTTGGTACAAATGTGAATGACACTGGTAAGCTTTAACAGTTGCTACCATTAGAACATTTGGCTATTTCTTTACTTTGCACAAGATTAGGTCTTTTTATGCCTCTTCACTTCAATGAGGAAAAAAAACCTTTTGTTTTGTTTTATATTTTCAATAAAAGCTAACAAATACAAAAGCCCATAATGTGTCCACTCAATTTTTTTCTCTGATTTTAAGAAATACTCCAACAAAAACCATTCATAGGAAAATTAACAGTCATCATTCTCTCCATCTTATCTAATATAAACTGTCATGTTCCATATGAGTAGGCAAATGACTATTTCCAAGTCTGTATATTTCTTAATTTGCCTTCAGTTGGCTTTTTCTAGATTTCTTTAAAGCTTTGGAAATTCTGTTATTGAATTTTATCCTATTATCTTCTGATTCTTTTACTTCTTAAGGTTTATAGGACCCATGTTTGTATCAGAATAAGGACAAGAAGTGATTTTAACCTATATCAAGACACAACATTTTCATGATATCATTCTTGACTACTCCTAAGCCATAGTGCTGATTCCCTGTTTTTTTGTTTTCTCAGTATCATCTTTGTTGTATTATTTGGAATATATCAAACAAAGATAAATTTAATAAACAATCACCATCTTTTATTTTTCTGACAGGTTTGGGGAAACAGAAAGGGAAAAAATCTAATAATGACTAATATTTTATTTCATTGCTTTCAAAACACTTTACAAACATTTTCTCATTTGATCCTCTGATCCTGTGAGAATGAATTAAGTAGAATCATCCCAAATTTAGAGAAGAAAGAACTGAGACTTAGAGAAGTTTTGAGATTTGCCTGAGATCACACAAGTATTAAGCAAAGAACCAAGACCTGAACACGTATTTCAGAATGTAAATTAAGTTTCCTTTATATCATACCACAGAAAGAGCACAAAGTAACAAGAGTAACAAAGTGACTATTAACTAAATGAAATTTTGGACTAATTGTCATTCTTCAGTAAATCCGTAAAGACAAATGGCATGAAACATGTCATAAATTTATTTAATTATGAAGGAAGATAAATGGGATGTTTCTGGTGAGATACATGGGGAGAAGAAAAGGACAGATGAGATCAGGCAAGAATAGGAGGTAATTGGAGCTTTGCTGCTACAGGAATGAGGAGGATGGAAAATGGAGCCATGTTAATGAATAATTTTTGCTAACTAGAAATTAAATTCAATTTTTTTCTAATCTCTTGAAAGAATACAAATTCTATCAATAGATACTATTGATTTCCTGTACTACAACACAAAACCTAAATCATTCTGCCCTAGCTTGTATGAGTCTTCCTATCACATTTCACATCCTGGACAATATAGGTTTTTAGTAATAGTAACTTTATTCAGGGAAAGGACTAGCCTTTCTTTTGTCTTCTTTGATATGGGGTGCACAAAGCATGTCTGAGATAAGAATCTAATGGGAGGTGTGGCTAGGTTTCCCAGTGGCTAGAGCACTGGCCCTGGAGTCAGGAGTACCTGAGTTCAAATCTGACCTCAGACACTTAATAATTACCTAGCTGTGTGGCCTTGGGCAAGCCACTTAACCCCATTGCCTTGCAAAAACTAAAAAAACAAATAAACAAACAAACAAAAAGAAGCTAAAAGAATCATCACTACAAGATAACTAAAGTCTGTTCTCCTAAATATTAGGAAGCTGACTGAATGAACCAGGGAGCCTAGTGAAATTTTACAACTTCTGTAAAATTACTCAACATTTATTTAATTTTCAGGAAATATTCTGCTGAAGCTGATGGAAAGGAGCATCCTAAACATAAAGAGAAGAAGGTTGCAAATCATGCCTATAAATTATGCCCTATTTTCATTACCTAACACAAAACTGTCTATCAAATTATGAAACATTGCTATTGAATATGATTAATATTATTGGTACTCATATATTTAAAGTATTTGGTCACAATCAGTGAACATTCCTTTCTTTCCTCAGAGAATAGATTATATGAAATTTGTGCTGAGATGGTAGGAAAAGAGAAACAGAAATGGTGACTTCCTGCTTTTGTTGCTAAAGAGTTGTTAAAACGCTCATCTAAATAAATCTGGATTCATGATTATGAGTTATTATAGTCTCTTTAGTGTTAAGTGTATATTCAATCTGCATAAACTAAAAAAAACTGGGCATGTTTTCAGAAATGTAACAAATCATTATTATAATTGCGGAGAAGAGAAGCACCAAATCCCTATTAAATGTATTTATTACATTAGATAAAAAAATCCATCCAATAACACATTGAAGACATAAAATGCTAGGTAGGTATAAGGGGAAAAAAGATTTCAGGGCTTATTATGAATTGATAGGTATCTGGAATTTAATTTCCAAAGGAAAACTTGATCCAGAGTTCTTGGGGAGGGTACTAAGAAAAAATGGAAGGAATTTTGCAGTCTCAGAGATGTCATTAGGCAAGGTCTCTTTATTGTCAGAGTAGGTAAATATGTGATAAATTTAGACTACCTACAGAGGCAGAGTAAATAGTTCATTCTTCACAAGGCATAAAATAATGCATACAAGGAATTCTCTTTCTCTTCCACCCCATCCCACACCCTGATCTCTAAGGTCAGATATTCCAAACATGCTCAATGATTTACTATTAAAATGATACAATTTGTGATAATAGATTTAAAAGAAGAAAAATTCAGCTGTGTTAAAATGAGGTTATATGATCTGAACACTCATTCGTAATACATATAATAGATGTTTGAAAAATGCTTTGTTGATAAAAAAAAATCCAAAGATGTATTTTAAACATGTCCTATGGGGCAAGACATTTGATTTCCAATAACTTTTTCATACGTCAGTCAAAGTGATAAATTGTAGGGCTTCTTTAATACACCCCATTCTAGTAAGCCAGTTGGTTTCCTATGTCAAAGAGATAGCAACTTGACCTGGATTAGTTAAGTATACAACAGGGAACTTCTGAGAGAAACCTAGGGTATTAGATAAAAAATCAAATATGTCAAGAGCAGTATAATCATAGGGGTAGCTGAGAGGCACAGTGGATAGAACTGGCCCTGGACTCAGGAGGACTTGAGGTCAAATTCAACCTCAGACACTTGATACTTACTAACTGTGTGACCCTTGGCAAGTCATTTAACCCTATTGTTTCACCAAAAAAAGAGTAGAAATCATAGACCAAAGAAATACAATTGTGTGCTATTCTTCCCTTGATGAAAGGGACTGCTTTTTCTCTTTGTTGAGGAGAAAAAAGGGATTCTTCCTAGTGGTTTTTATATAAAACAAGTATCTAGACAACTAGAAATGAAAATTGAGAGAAGTGACAGAAGGAAAGGGGGGGAAAGGGAGCTAGCAGAGAGGAAAGTGGAGAAAATAGGAGACTTGAGATCAGTAGTCAGAAAGGGATGATTACTTTGAGCAGAGGAGTGAGAAATGAAAGCAGAGAAGGGATCCAGAAGTGAAAAGAAGGATGACAGAAGAGTTTTATGATTTGATGACTCCAAAATGTCATAGGCACCTCAAAAATCCTTGAAGGCAAAGACAATGAACACACACACACACACACACACACACACACACACACACACACACACACACAGTGTTCACAGAGTATGTGTATTGAATAAGATGTGTCACCTAAATTCTAATGGAATTTGAAGGTTTAGGCACAGTCTATCAGTTAATAAATATTTGCTAAACACTTATTGCCAGGAATTATGAGGAAAAATACCATCCTTGAACACAAAGGATGGAGTACATTCTAACATGCAAATATATATGAGTACATATTAAGATATATACACAGTACATGGATATAGGTTTCTATATATACACACATGCATATGCACATATATTTATAAATATTTGTATATGCATATGTGTGTACACACATGCATACATGAGACATACAACAAAATATTATATTTATAAAACTTTGGAGAGAATCTCCTGGTATACAGTGTGGTGTGTGTGGGGGAGACTGGGAAAGGTCTCGAAGAAGATAGGATATGAGCTGAGTCTTAAAGGAATTCAGAGAAGCTAAAAGGAAAACATGAGGAACAAGAATATTCCAGTCATGTGAAATAGCCAGTGTTATGGAAAAGAGTATAGATATTGTGAGCCCTGTGCTAGGAATATCAAGGAAGTCAATGGAGTTGGATTCTTTGAATATGAAAGGGAATATAGTATAAAAAGACTAGAAAGATTGGGGCCAGATTGTCAATGGGTTTATATGCTAGGCAGGATTTTCTTGGCAAGGATAATGGAGAGGTTTGCCATTACCTTCTCTAGTCATATTACAAGTAAGAAACTGAGACAAACAGGGTTAAAGTATGAAGCAGCTATCCATTTTTCTCCTTGAATATAAATATAATTTTCTTAAAATTTGGCCCTTTTACCCATCATTTGATGTGACTAGAAATCCATGTTGCAGAATCATTTTTGCAATATTTGTTCAGGCCCTGATTAGATCCTCTCTAAACTGGTATTCTTATCTTCTAACTATTTCTCTATTTCATTTCTTCCCTCTCTAATCTATCCTTAATACTGCTTCCAGATAAAATATCAAAAGTATAGCTCTAACTATATCATTGCTCTGTTGAAAAACATTTAACGACCCTCCACAGTTGATCAAATATAGTCTAAACTTTGGGATGTAATCATCAACTATTCCTGAAATATATTCTCCATCCATTGTAACATCAAAATTCTATCTAAACTTCAAAGTCCAGGTCAAAAATCATTTTTAACATGAAGAACTTGATCCTTTTTAAGTAAAAGTATTCCCGGTTTTCTTGAATCTTAAATTTCTCATAGTACTTTGTATGTCATTTCTTCATTTAACTATAATAGAGAACAGAATTAATATTTACATGTATGCCATTTTCCCTTTCTAGGTTATTTTCTATTCAATTTGTGACCTCTTCTGTATTGCACACCTCTCACCTGTGTGCAATACACTAACTTGAATGAAGTAAACCTTTAATTAATATTTGATAAACTTAGTTGTTCTGCCATGTGTAAAACAAAATTATAGGATATGCAGTACTTTGCTGTTTTTGGTCTAGTTTGCCAAGGTTCTGAGGTGGACATTTCCACCAATGACTGGTAGACTTGCCTTCTTTGTGGCTCTCCTTAAATAGATGCCCTCAGAACCCATCATAATGAGTAGAGCTTAGTTTCCCTGTTCACCATTTACTCTCTTCATTGATTTCTCCACCCACAATACCAACAGGAGGGAGTTAATTCTTTAATTTGAATAAGATAGGTGTGGCCCTTAGGTGCTTCTGAGGCACTGAAGGACTATTTTCTTCTTATACTGCAAAGTTCTAATTTTTTTCACTCTTCTTTTGTTAAGTTCTCTTTTTTAATGTCATTTATCATGGCTGTCATAAAGACTGCTAAACACCTCTATCACTGCTTCTAATTTCTGTCAACCCCTCTGTCAGCCACTACCCCTGTTAACTGCTTGCTTTATTCCTCATTTCTCTTTTTTCCCTCTTTTGATTCTTTTTTCTTTTTTACTTTGTCGACTTTTGGAACAATAGGATTTACTTTTATAGTTTTATAGTCAGTGGAAACATTCTTTTCTTCCTGATATTGGATCCAATCCTTTTTTCACCTCTTAGTGCTTGAGGTTTTTCAGAAAACTGATCTTCAAATAAGAGAGTTATTATTATATTATTTTTATTTATGTTATGATTTATATTTATATATACACATATATGCATATATATGTGTATGTGTATATTCATAAATACCATTTTGTTACATTCATGACTGTTATGGACTGTTCCCATAGCCCACGACTTAGAAAATTACTATCTGGAGGTAAATTCCATTCAATCTTTACATTTAAATATTGTGAATCTCTCTCTTACTAGCTTCTAAAATTGTACCGGATATCTAAACTGAAGCATAGCTAACTGGATACCACTATACTCATCAATAGAATGATTTTGAATTAAAAGGCTTTTTGAGTCCTTTTGAGCCCTCAAGGAAGGACTTTTAATAGAATAGTCAAATTTTAGCTGTCACTTGGCTAACCTCATTCACAGTCTGAATGTGACAATCAACATAAACTAACACGTTTATTTTCATCTTCAAATATTTATTAAAAGCTTTGTTGTTTTAAAAATATTTTTGACTTTAGTGAACTCTGTTGGCACAAGGGAGGAATCCATGTCTTTTGCTCTGCTGCCTTTTGTTATTCCTTAAACTAGAAACTATAGTGAATCCAATGATTCAGAGAAATGCATAGAAATTCTATTCCCTGGAAAACTGTGTGAGGAATAGCACAACTCTGAAATGCTGCAGTCTAGAAGAGAATATGAATGTGAGTTTTTCTCTTGCTAAAGATATACAATTACTGTCTTAAATGATAAATTCCTTTAAAACTAGACTTTGATTAGTTTCACAAATATTTTGACATGGGTACTTTCTGAACACCCTATGGCCTAAATTCTAGCTCTGCTTGACTTGTCCTAAATATTTTTTTATTAAATTCTTTGTTGAAAAATATACTTAATGCCTGATTCAGATACAAATTCAAGCTTATTATAGAAACATTAATTTTCCAAAGGTACATTTTCAGAGGTTTTATTTTATATCAAGCATTATATACACAAACACTGACATATATCTACACATAATTTGCTTAAATATTTTATAGTGAGTAGGAATATATATACATATATACATATATAACACATAACAGAATAATTTGCATATATCTTTGCTAGATATATATATATATATACATTTATATATATAAAATGAAATATTGCTGTGTACAGGAGAACTGAAATAATAGATATCAGGCATTTTGTATTTGTTATATTTCAGAAGCAAATATTGGAATATTTGGGGATTCCATTTCAGAGATTTCAAATTAGCACATTGTTTACTTTGTAATATGTATCCTTTTGACCTTTGGCAATAAATATCAAGAGGTATTACATAATATTAACTGGACAGAGCACCAGATCTGGAGTCAGGAAGACTGATCTTCCTGAGTTCAAATCTGGCCTCAGACACAATAGCTGGATCACACTGGAAGAGTTACTCAACCCTGTTTGTCTCAGTTTCCTCATCTATAAAATGAGCTGGAGGAAGATATAGAAAAGCTTTCCAGTATCTTTACCAAGAAAGCCCCAAATGGAATCACAAAGATTTGAATACAATTGAAACAACTGAACAGAATATCCAAAGAGCAAGGGAAGTGACAGAAATTTCACAAAATCTTCTTTTCTCAAATAAAATATGCCCAAATACAATAGAACTATGACTATAGTCACAGTATGAAATTAACTTTACAGTTTTGATTGAAAGTACTACAAAAGGATCAATCCAATGAGAACAATCTTTTAATCAAATCCAAACAACTGAGCCAGTCTGAATGGATAGAAGCATCCTATGTTGATTTTTAGATTTATGCATTTAATCATTTTTAAGGTATTCACATGAGTGCTTTGTCTACCTGACAATATATTATATGACAATCTTTGGTTTCTTCTAGAAAGTCTAGAATATAATCACATAGAAGGTAAAGCTTATTTGTCACAGACAACATAGTTTTATATCAAAGAAAAGTTTGCACCAAAGAATGTAACTTCCATCTCTAAATAGCCAAGAATATTACTTTTAACCTTCTTTCCTACAGATTCCAGGGTATATAAAAGATATTTCTTCCTGTTTATAACTTTTTCTAATTTTGCATGATAAAATTAAAATATAACTATAAAAACTCATAGGGATCACAGAGTTATTTCAGTAGCCATTTTGATTTGAGGGTAAAGTAAATAACTGCATAACAATGGGATCAGAGAACCAGAGAATTTCAGAAAGGATTTTTGGCTTTATCTAATTTAATCCACAATGGATTATCAAATCAGTCCACTGCTTGATCTTCTTTCCTCAAGTCTCTTCCCTCTCTTCAGTCCATCCTCTATCCAACAATCAAATTGACCTTCTTAAAGTATGTCTGATTGTTAGCTATTCAATAAACTCTAGTAGCTTCCTATTTCCATTAGGATTACACATAAAACCTTCACTTTGGCACTCAAAGCACTCAACTCTTTCCTACATTTTCTGTCTTATTATATCTTACTACCCCTGCTCTGCCTTGGTATCTTGATATAATCCAAAGAAAGTAGTCTCCTTGCTGTCCCTTGTGTAAGACATTCTATCTCTCAACTGTGCATTTTACTAGTTGTCCTCTATTCCTAGACTTCTCTCTTTTCTTATCTGTCTCCTGAACTTCCTGTAATATTTTGTTTCAGCTAAAATCTCACCTTCTATAAGGATCTCACCTTCTTTAATGCTGGTAGCTTTCCTTTGTTGACTTTTCTACAACTTATCTTGTGTATATTTGTTTGTATATAATTATTTTGAAGTTGTCACCATATTAGACTGAGTTCTTTGAGAGCAAGAACTGTTTTGGGTCTTTCTTGGTGAGCCCCAGCACTTTGCATAATGACTGGAACTTAATAGGTACTGATTAACTGACATTTGTTTGTGATTGAGACAGGAGTCCCTTCTTGAAAATCTAATCCCGACAGACATTCCTTCTTGATGACCTTCAGGTCATCTTTAGCTTTCTCTTCAAAAAATAAAATGTCTGGTTTGAAGTTTTTAATATTCTACAGAAATTCTTATTTAGTTGGACATAGCTGATCTCTTTTTAACTCTTAGATTGCATAATCCTGATTTTGGGGAGAAAATTTTTTAAAAAGTCTCAGAAAATAATGACACCTAATTTCCCAAGCAACCAATAGAAATGTTCCCTTTGAAACATTTAAATCTTCTGACTCTCCCTGAAGCTATTTTGAATCCAGTACAGAGAAATTTATCAAAAGGGTTCAAAGAATGGTTATTTAACATCACAGGTTCAAAATTGAGAATATACTCCAACAATAACTGCAGAATCAATGGCCTCCTACAGTCATCAATAATTAAAAGAAAGTAAATGTTAATGTTTTCATGGAAAGAAGAAACGTCTATACCATCATAAGCTTAATAAATACTTCAAAATCTAATTATATATATATTGATACAGATAGATAGATAGATAGATAGATAGATAGATAGATAGATAGATAGATAGATAGATGATAGATAGATAGATAGATATATTCATGGTATAAACTATAACAGTTAGCAGCTAGGTGTTGCAATGGATAGAGCACTAAGCTTAGAATTCACCCTCAGTTACTTATTAGCTGTGTGACCCTAGATAGTCACTTAACTATATCTTTTTTAGTTTTTCATCTATAAAAAAGAGCTGGAGTAGGAAATGGCAAATCATTCCCATATCTTTGTCAAGAAAAACTACAAAATGAATCATAGAAGATCAAAGACAACTGAAATGACTGAACAGCAACTACAATAATAACAAAAAAGATCAGGTAGTATCTCTTAGAGTTTCCCCTTATATAATAATCCCTGTAGTATTTAGCAGGACCATTTTCTTTCATTGTTAATGTCAGCTACTATAATAAAGCATTTTTAGTTTTATGGTATTTGCATGAATGAGTATAAGGAGAAATAGTATAATTTAAAGGTTATTTTTCAATTCTCTTAGTCAAATCACCATCTAACATTATACTAGTTTTGGATGAATAACCTTTATTAATGAACTCAAGTTGAATTCAACTGAAAATTAATTTCAAGAATGTCTTGCTGCTAAAGACATCTAGTTAAAAACTCATATATTTCTTTCCTCCTGCCTCGTGCCCTAACCTCAGCTTACCTCAACCCTCTCCACAAGTTTATTTCGATTCCCAAAATGATATCCAGAAGTTTCATCATGAGCAAAACAATGTATCTACTTAAAATTACTTGATGTATGTATTGGGGGGTGGTGGTGGTGATGGAATGTAGGGAATGTAGATGGGATTAGTTTGGAAGAGGAAAATGATCCTGAATTTTACTACCTGTGTTTGTAATTACTTCAAGTTCTAAAAATTATCTCCAGATTAAGGAAGAAATCCATGAAAACTAGCAGAATGCTGTTCATAAAACCCTTCATTGACCCTTAATATTAGGACATGCATTTGTGTGAGTTACTATTGCATATAACCTCCAGATCACCCTAAGAAGAAAATAAGTTGATATAAAACACATATATTTATGCAAAATAATAAGCAAGATGTAAAGGTTTGTTTTGGAAAAATCTGGAAATGTTACCTTTGCTGGGAATGTTTAACTCACCATCATAAAAACTCTGAGTAATGGCAGTCATTTATGCAACCCTCATGAGCAATTTCCACATAGCTCATTAAAACAATATTCCGCCTAAAGCAGCAATATGTTAAGTGATGTTTGTTTTAAATGGACTACTCTGGTTTAGTTACTGGATTTCTATGGAGATGAATGCATTCGTTCTAGGTTAGTACTCTGAACTCATAGATTAGACATTGATTAAGAACTCTACAAATCCTAAAGTCTCCTCAGCAGAGATAAGTTTCATACTTTTTGAATTCAATAAATTGGCCTTTCTTCTTCTTTTCTTGGAGGGAAATTTGAGGATTAGCAAGGCAAATGAATGCCATTAGAGAAGCTTCTAAAATTTTCCTTTGGGAAAATAAAGAAATGAGACATCAGTGTGAAACAACCTGTTCAGTTATTAATATGAAATTAATAAGATTCACAGAGATTTTGGAATATGATCAAGAACAGCATCTGAAAACAAACAAGAATATTTTGCAAAACTAGATAGCCTACAGCACAGGCAACTTCTAGTATTCAACATATAATAGCTGCATTAAACTAGAGGACAAAAGAAACTGAAAGTAATGTGAAGATGTGACTTAAAAATAAAGACCTCTCTCAAAATACTTTAAAAAAATCATTTAGAGAATAATAAAAGCAGACAATCTGATTGCCATACTCACATTGGAACTGCTCTCCAAAACACTAAAGCACAAAAACATTGCTTTATAACAACCCAAACCACAAATAATGTTAGTTTATGAGTTTCAATCATTAAAGTAGCCAGTATATGAAGAGAATAATAGTTTTTGCATATTATACCTAAAACTTAAAACTTCATTTCAAAATATCTTGTTATATTATATATTTGCATGAAGTACACAGCATAAAGCAAATCTCAGTAATGTAGGATGTATCTTTTTCAGTATAATGATATTGTTTATAAATGGTTTTATTTATGTCTGGCTGTTACAGTTGGTTTCTAATTTATATAAATCTCTCTCTCTCTCTGTTTCAGGCTCTGGCTCTATCTTTCTTTCTGTCTCTGGCTCTCTGAGTCTCTGTCCCTATTTCTGTCTTTCCTAAAGTTTTCAGAATGCTTTATGTACTTTTTTCATTTGATTCTTACAACCCCATCACTTCTTCAGGTAATTTTCATACTTTTCAAATTGTTGATGACCAAAGAAAATGTATTTTATTCTAATGTCATTCTGGACATGTCAGTCATTAATAGTTTTTATTCTCTTTGTTTCACCTGCAGTTAGTAGCAGCACAAAAGTCTATGAATGGTAGATAGAAGAGTTAAAAATCCATATGACAAGAGTGAATAAAATGCTAAATGAATTAGTCTTTGGATCTCTAATAGACTGATGATAATGTGAGGGGGCTAATTTTAAGTAAGTTGAGCATTATTTCAATTTTAAAAATGCAGATGACATAAGAAGAGAGCATACAGGAATTGATTGCAGAATGTACATATTTTCTCTATTCTTCCAAGGGAAAGATTCACTCACTTTTCAGCATCACTTGTCTCCTTTACTATTCAGTAGTAAAAGGCAGAGTAATGCAATATCTTTAATTTGGTATTCGCTATAAAAAGAGTCTGAAAAATATAAAGTCAGTACAAAAAGCTTGCACACTGTAAAACAGAAGTAAAATAGCAACTAGCAGAATGAGTTTTGGGAAAATACACCCACAGAGCATCTGAAGAGGCAAGCAAGCATAGAGTTACTTTTAAGAGCATTGTTCAAGTTGTTTTTCTTCTTTAAAAGACATATTTTATTTTTGGCTTTATATAATATTCATTTTGATATGTATCTGCTCTCCTCCCTGACCCCAAGGAAGCCTTCCTTGTGACAAAGAAGGAAAAAAAATACCAAAATCTTTCAGTCAGAAACCATATTTAACAATGTACACAAAATTCTGTCAAATTAGTTCTCTACTTCTCTTCCATGAAAGAAAAAGGAACAATAATCTACTTAATTTCCTAAGAACTTTCATAGGTTTTTCAGTTATTCAGAACTCAAATTCTTTAGTGATATTTTTATTTAAATAATTATAGCCATCATTATTCATTTGGTTAAGCCTATTTAATTTGTGAATTAAACTTTTTCTTCTTTTTAAAATAACAATTATCTGGTGGCAGTTTCTTTCATTTATTTTCCCTGTATTGCTGACTTTTGTGCATGGGGGAAACTGGTATCATTTGATGTGATAAAAGGAGGGCACTCCTATGAAATGCTCACTCTGCCATCTTTCTGACATTTTCTTGTTTTATTTTAAATAGTTTTTATTAAAATTCATTAAATCATTGGTCATTTGATCCAATTCACTATTCCCCCGGGATATGAAGTTGATAGATGAACTGAAGTTTACTTATTTGTCTAACTTAAAAGGAGAGATCTGGGGACTCAAACACACCTTGAGTTATTTTTAAAAGCATAGAAAGAGTGTTTGTTTTATGGAGTCTGTGAGTCAGATGGCTAGGTTTATGGACATGGTTTGCATCAATGCTTATTCATCAGAACACACTGACATCACCAATACACGCTTGTTTTATAAATCCTTATTGGTAAGGTACTCATATTTTCTTTATGAATAGTTGACATCTGATTAGTAGGAAAGAGGAAGTAGGACTATTTTGTAAAGTGGAATTTAATAATTCCAGATGGCATAATGCTAGAGAGCTGGCCTCAGAGTAGGCAAAATCTGGACTCAAGGTCTGAACACTAAAATTTACTGGTTAAAGGAGTTAGGCATTTGATGGTTCAGTGCTATGTGGCTCTCAGCAAATCATTTAGTCTTTCAGGATTCCAACTTAATTCTTTGACTATACATCATATGGAAGGTTCTGGTTGTAATTGCTGGAAGAAGTTCCTCAGGGGAAGGAAGTTCTTTTATTGAAAGGAATCAGAAGCCTGATATAAAACAAAAATGGATAAAAAGAAAATAAAAATGCTATTATATTAAATGGAAGAAGAAATAACAATAACTAACATTTGTGTAATACTTTAGTGCTTGCAAATTGTTTTATATCTTAATTCCTTTGATAATAACAGTAATATATATATATATATATAAAAGAGAAAAATTGGATAACAATTTTGAGAAAGAACTGAGGCTCATAAAAAAGCAAGAATTTGAAATGAGATGTTAAGATTGCATCATATTTGACATCAGTGCATTGATAGTAAGAAGAAAAATAAAAATGGTAGAAGTTCAAGGTGAAATATTTTTAAATGCCTCAATGGATATTTTGTGTTTAATAGAAAGTTTGTTAGAAATATATTTTCAAAAGCAAATATATAAATTTTATACTTATGATAACATTTGTTATGGTATAATAAAATTAGGATAGTATAAGCCAGAAGTTGTTTTTTTAAAAGGTAAGTAACTTTAGCTGAATAACTGTTAGCTGAATTTAATAGACAGGTTTATGGGTGAAAGTTACTTTTTCACTTATCACTGGCAAGGCCGTTGTTAAAGGGAGGAGGCTCTATGGTTCCCTCAATGTCCTAAGTCATGTGGCCAGAGAAATTGGTATGAAATTTTCACATTTTTTACAGTTTTTCCATTCTAGATATAAGAAGTATATTCTCCATGCTAAGAGTTAGAATAAATAGGGATCTGTGACTCCCAACTCTAAGTCAAGTATTGCAACCATCACAGTGGTTAAGCTATGAGAAGCAAGAACAACATGCTGGTCACCTGTTTTTGGACTTGGACTTGGACTAATGCTATGTAGGAATTTAACTAAATTTAATTAAATGTAACTAAACCTAAAGCACCTCCCCTCTTCAGAGACTGAGGTGGTATAGGGGATGGGTATTATGTTCCCATCTTTTGGGGAATTGTTTGCATGTTTTTCTTATATATTAAAGTTAAATATCATTTTGTAAAAGCAAATTCTATGTTTCCTGGTTACATGGAATGCATATGAAAACAGAGAAGAAAGACTCACCAACTCTATGGGGAATCCTATGGGGATAAAATGTAACAGACGACCCAGAATAAGGCCAGAATTACTACATACATATATATATATATATATATATATATATATATATATATATATATATATATATACACACACATATATATATATATATATGAATGTGAGATTTATTATTATTTGAAAAACTAAAAGAGGTAGAATCAGAAAGAGAGATGAATACTCATTCTATGATTAGGAAGAATGGGGGCCAAATTTAAACTAAAGGTCAAATTGGAAAAGTTAGTTATGAAGATGTGAAACTATACTTGGTAGTTTGGAATTCACATCTCATTGCCCAAACCCATTTATTTAAAAAAAATATTGCTAAACATACTGGATACTGAAGACCATGTTCTGCTGGGAAAATATAAGGGAGCTAGTGTTCTACTGGGAGTGGTGGGGGGATATAAAAAGCACATAAGTACAAATTCCACTTATTGTATTTCTAACATTCTTATATAAAATGTTTTCAAGATAGAATGCCAATACTTGGGGGGTGGGGAAGAGAAAAAACTTAATATGGGGATAATTAGGAACATTAAAACTTTTGCAAGAAGAAGTATTAAATATAGATAGCATTAAGGGGAATATATCTTTAATATGAAATAATCTTTAGCTCATGGAAGAAACTAATACACTAACTTGCAACAGAAACAAAAACTGGGAACAAGCAAAGGATATGATTCTAGAAATAGAAATAAAAAGAAACAATATTATGTAAATGGAGATGAAATGGCAAGACCTAGGAAGGAAATTAAGAAATGCTACAATTATGATCATAAGATAGAAATGGCACTTGGTTTGCCTTATTTAGATACATTTTATTTAATTTTTGGCAAAAATATTTAGTAAGTGAAAGTTGGTATGATTGAATTGGAGAGGTGAGTTTCTGTTGATAACCATATAGGACTTCCTCAATTAAAACCTGGAGATTTGTTCCTTTAAAAAGGGTGGTACTTCTGGGGCAGCTAGGTGGTGCAGTTGATAGAGCACCAGCTCTGGAGTCAGGAGTACCTGAGTTCAAGTCTGACCTCAGACACTTAATAATTACCTAGCTGTGTGGCCTTGGGCAAGCCACTTAACCCCATTGCCTGGCAAAAACCTAAAAAAACCCCAAAACAAAACAAAACCAAAAACAGAACAAAAAAGGGTGGTACTTGCTTTGCCCCATGTCCATTTTCTCTGGTATAAAGCTTGAAATGCCCAGGGTGAGATTTTATCTCAAATTTATTAGAGCAGGGGTGGGAGAGAAAAGGAGGGAAGGCACATATAACCATTTAGAAGACAGGGAGAATAACTCTTTTTTGGAATTTGTGGATATGTCAGGACCCATGGACCAAAGAGGAGTTGTATCTGAAGGTGATAGTGATGTTATTGCCTCTTCCCTAGAAAGCTCAGGAAGGCCATTGGGAACCAAGAATTATGCCCAGGGACACTGCTAGGAATTAACACTGAGCGTAGGATTTGATTGACAGGAGTTTCAGCAGGAAATTAACTTATGGCTATGAATCAGTTAATAAAACCAATGAATCAACAAGAATTTATTGAGTACCTGTTATTTATTTATTATCTGAATTGTGCTAAGGACTAAGAATACAAATAAATCATTTTGAAAATTATCTCTAGGGGTGGCTAGGTGGCACAGTAGATACAGCACTGACCCTGGAGTCAGGAGTACCTGAGTTCAAATCCAGCCTCAGACACTTAATAATTACCTAGCTATGTGGCCTAGCTTGGGCAAGTCACTTAACCCCATTGTCTTGCAAAGACTAAAAAAAAAAAAAATTATCTCTAATCACAGGGTAAATCCATGTGTTCATTCTGGGTGCCTATCCAAAAGGAATAGACTTAACCTATCTCACTCCTGAGATAAAAATGACATAAACAAATTATGCCTCAATAGGATGGAAAATTTTCTAACAATTAGATCTGACTCCAAATAAAATAGGTTTTTCTCTTGAGGTGATGAGTTCTCTGCAATTGGATGATCAGAGGCCACATGACGGTTTTCTGGTTGTAGAGGAAATTTCTGCCTAAAAATAGGGTGGGGTTGGACTGGCTTATATGTAGGGTCCCTTAAGATTCTGTGTCTAGTTCAGTCGACAAAATCTTCAAAGGACCTGGCTTCTCCATTCCATGTCAACTTTAACTTTCGGGGTACTTCAAAAGTTATTCAAAAAGAATACACTAAAGAAAATCAGTTTGAAGTTCAGACATGAAGAATTACAATTAGATTTTTGGCAGGAAAAAAAAAGGATTATAATTTTCAAAGGTAAACAGAAAAAAGCATTCCTAGCCATACTTAACAATCTAGAAGTAGATTTTCTTTTTTGAGGTCTTATAAGTTCAACCTTCACCTGAATCCATCTAATTTTATTTATTTTTATGAAATTAGCATATACTAGGCAAATGCTTTAAATTGAATACTATTCACTCTTCAAGTTTTGAGATTGGCCTTATTTGAAATTCAACTAAATGGTCTAATAGAGCCCAAAGACTAATTCTCATAGTGTCTTAGTGTAAATCTAGAGATCGAAGGGATCTCTGAACCCATCTGGTCTATTCTTCATTTACAGGTGAGGAAATTGAGGCCCAGGGAAGGGGAAAGGAAAGGAAGGAAGGAAACAAGTATTTATTAAGAACTATTATGTAAGGGCGGCTAGGTGGCAAAGTGGATAAAGCACCGGCCTTGGAGTCAGGAAGTACCTGGGTTCAAATCCGGTCTCAGACACTTAATAATTACCTAGCTGTGTGGCCTTGGGCAAGCCACTTAACCCCGTTTGCCTTGCAAAAACCTAAAAAAAAAGAAAGAACTATTATGTGTCAGACACTGTTCCAAATGCTTTTCAAATATTATTGTGTTTGAGTCACACAATAACCTTGAGAGACAGATGCTATTATCCCTGTCATTGAACAACTGAAGAAACTGAGACAGAGGTTAAGTGACTTTCTTAGTGTTATGCAGTTAGCAAGGGTTTGAGGTAACATCCAGTTTTTCCTTCAGGCTGAGTACTCTTTCCACAGTGCTACTTCATTACCCAAGATCTTGTGACTTTTCTAAGAACATTGATTCTGGAATGAGTTCAAATGAGTTTAAATCCTGCCTCTGATGTTTTCTATATGTGTGACTTTTGTTATTTAATTTCCCCAAATTTATTTCTTCATTTGAAAAACGAGATGTTTGGACTAGATAGCTTAAGAGGCTTTTTCCATCTGTAAATCTATGATTCTATGAAAACAGCCTTTGGGATCTGCTTATAAATTCAAATTCAAACTCCTCTGTTAGGATAGACATTCTTCATTGCAAAGACCCATTTTGTTTATCTAGTTTAATATTTCCCCCCTCTGCTACACAAACTTACTGTCCAAATCACATCAATTTCTTTTACTATCTTGGTATTCTCTGTGCTTGCATTTATTTCTTTTCCTTGCCTTTATTACCCTTCCTTCTCCTCCCTTTGTTGCTTTTCAGTCTTGTCTGATTCATCATGATCCCATTAGTTGTTTTCTTGGAAAAGATACTGGAGTGGTTTATCATTTCTTTCTCCAAATCATTTAATATTTGAGGAATTGAGATAAACAGGGCTAAAGTGACTTACTTGGGGTCACACAGCTGTCTTAGACCATATTTGAACTACAAATGTCCTGACTTCCAGGCCCTGCACTCTCCTTCTTCTTCCCATTTGTTGAAATTCTATCCATCCTTCCAGGGACTAAACAAATTTCATTTCTTCCTTGAAGTCTCCCTCACTCTTTCAGACTATGTTTATTTTTATTACTTTTACCTTTTTTGCCTTTGTGACCTCCTAAAACAATTAGGATATATGTTGTAATTTAGACCTTTTTGAGAAATGGCCTTTTATTACTTCTTGCTACTACAAAGGACCATTCTAATACTTTCTTGTAGAAGATGATGCAGGTTTCACTCTTATAGAAAAACTTTACCTATTTGATTGTTAATAGTCTATGTCTATTTTCTGAAAATTAAACAAATATGGGAAGGTCTGACCATTTGGCAATGAATATCTTCTCTAGTGGACCCATGAAGCAAAGAGATGTAAAGAAAGTCCAAACCTGAAAAGCCTTGTTGACATATTGGTGTTCAAGGCCAGAGATATGGTTAAGTAGAAGACAAACAATGAGATTGTCCCTTAAACTTGAACCTGGGTTAATGCTGCTCTATAGGACTCAAGTGAAATTTGGGGGAGCTTTAAGGTTCTATTGAAAAATGCAAAATAAGTGTGTTGGAGGTACCTCACAGTCTGTTGAAGGCAATGTTAAACTTTCATTGTGAGCATTTATATAACATAAATTAGTAAATGCTAAAAATCAAGGCTTTATTTTTTGCTGTTGATGATTAGACTTAAGAAGGTAATGGAATAAATGATGATAATACACATTAACTTAAAAATGTCCTCTAGCATCTTTTACTTGGTTTATGCTGTCACATATAAGAATGTATATATTTGTGTGTGCGTATATACGCACACACATATATGTATGTGTCTTTATACATACACTCAAATATATATTTCCATATAAAATCTCATTTGGTTCTTATAA
Source organism: Macrotis lagotis (assembly GCF_037893015.1). Taxonomy (NCBI): domain Eukaryota; kingdom Metazoa; phylum Chordata; class Mammalia; order Peramelemorphia; family Peramelidae; genus Macrotis; species Macrotis lagotis. The sequence continues at coordinate 773,193,619 of NC_133658.1, read as the reverse complement.
TAAAAGTATTTTGTGTCTTTCCTGAGAGCTGGTTGTTCAATACTTAATAGCACACCCCTGAAAATGTCCTTTGTTCTGCACATTTCTCTTTCATTCTGTAATGACAGTGGCTCACAGTGGGAAATGGTGTAAAGGGTGCTAAGAATCAGAGGTTTAGGATCACCTATAAACATCAATATGGATGAGGGTATTCTAAATGTGAAATTATTGTCAGTCAATAATTAAGACATATACCTGGTGATGCATATAACTAAAAGAAGTGAAGACAAGAATCACAAAGGATGAGAAGACATGTAGGTCTTGGTTGTGAGATTTACTGTTGGAGTTTATAACACTGTAAGTGAGTTTGTAGATCAATTTCAATATTTCAACAGTTTGTTTATCATTTAATACCTTCTTTCATTTATTAAAATTTTAGGTTTACTGAAGACAGTGACCATGACTTCCTAAAACTACTTTGTATTCATTTTGTTTATATGATAAGTTTATGTTTTTATATTTATATTTCATATACATATATATATATATATATATATATTGTCTCTCCCACTAAAATGTAAACTCCTAGGGACCAGGACTATTTTACTTTTTTCTTTGTATCTGCATTCAATGAACATGCATTTATTAAATGACTACTACTCTGCTAAATGCTGACGATAAAAATAAATGCTAAAAACAAAACAAAATAAAACAACTAAAACCTGGTCCCTTTTCTCAAAGAGCTCATAGTTAATGCTCAGACAACACACAGCTAACATTTATATACAACATATGTGTATACACATATGCACATAAATGGGATATATTGTTTGTAAATATATATATATATATATATACATATATATATACACATATATGATATATGCCACTAACTTTGTCCTTCATTCTCAAAAAGGACCAAAATGAAATCATTTAGATTGAGGATAAAGTACAGATATATGAACTTTTGGACAATATAAGCTATATGTCTATTTTTATATAGATACATACATAGCATGTACAAATATTTATCTATAAAGTTAGTAGCTGTCTTTCATTCTCAAAGAGACCAAAATGCCATTACTATGTTAGAATCAAGTTACAGTGTGTATGAATGTGGTTGCTCAGACCAATAGAAGCTCAGGTCTGGCACAAAGAGTCCACATAAACATTTGGGGTGGAGTTTCTAAATTTGTGCATCTTGTGTTTCTTTCTACTTCAGTTCTGCCTTCCTCATAGAGCGCAGTTCCCTTGATAAGAGCATGACATTCTGGGCATTCCTGTGCCAGTGTCTCACATAGTGCACAATCAATTCTAAAGTTCTTAAAAGAAACCATGAGAATGATTTTGTATATCTTTTTCTGAACCCCTCTGTATGAGCTCTCTATTAAATAGTCTTATGGCAAGTATATGCTTGGCATTCAAACAAGATGACCAGCCTATCAGGATTGTGCTCTTTATAGTAAAGTTATAAATACTTAGCAATTTCAACAAAGGACTTCAGTGTCTGGTATCTTATCCTTCCAGGTAAATTTCAGGATCTTCTTAAAATAATTTAAATTGAAGTGTTTCAGTTTCCTGGCATGGTTATGATATACGTACAGATTTCACAGATGAGGTTCATACATTGGCTCTGTAGACCTTCAGTTTGTTGGTTACATACCTCTTCTCACCTACACTTTCCTTCAGAGCTTCCCAAACACTGAGCTAGCTTCTGGCAATGCATGAGTCAACCTTATTATCAAAATGTACATCCTTGGAAATATATACACAGTCAAGGTAAGTGAACTTTTCCATAGTTCTCTAAACATCTTCATTTGCTATAACTGATGGTTCCACACATGGATGGTGTGGGTTGGGTGATGGAGCACCTGTATTTTTTTATGTTAATTGTGAGGCCAAAATTGGCAAAAGTAGCAGAGAATTCATCCATACTTTGATGCAGCCCAGTTTCTGAGGCTACATTGAGTACACAATAATCTGCAAACAAAAATTCATGCACCAATACTCCCTCCTCTTTAGACTTGGCTTGGAACCTTTCCAAGTTGAAGAATTTATCATCAGTTTTCCCTTAATAGTTGTAGGCATCACATCAGGTATGTTGATGGTATCACATAGACATGGCCTACAGACAATAAAAAAGCATAAACCAGTAATACACACATCATAGTACTATAGTACTCAGAGTTCACATTTTAAAGTGGTAGCTATGATTTTCTGAGTTTGATATGCCCATAATTATTGCTTCTAATTGAAATACAGAGTTATTTCATATGAAATATAATAATACACTTTAGAATGCTAAATATTAATAGTATCTCAGTTTTAGGCATCGAAACAATAAGAATTTGTGAAAACCCTACTAAATGCCAGACACTATGTTAAACACTGAGACTACAAATAAAGGCCAAAAGCAACCCTTGGTATCAAGGAGCTCACACTAGAATGAAGGAAGATTTAAAAAGCCTTTTTTTGTAGATGGGATCTTATCTGAGACTTAAGGGAAACCTGGGAAGCCATAAGAAAGAGAGCAAGAGGGAGAGAATTCCAAATACAGTGGAGGGCTGAGGTGTCAATGAAAATGAGCAGTTGGGAGATGAAGTATCTGGGGTAAGGGAAAATGAAAGAGACCAGTTTCACTGGATCCTAGAGAACATGGAGATCATGAAAGGTAGGAACAGGGTCAGATTTTTAAATGTTTTATATGATAGAGGATTTTTATATTTAATCTTGGTTATAATGGAGAGATACTAGAATTTATTGACTGGGGAGGTGACAATGTAAGTCTCATACTTTAGGAAAATCATTTTATGACTGAGTGGATTATATGCCCAACTTTGATTGTGTCCACAAGAAAACAACATTTGAGTTGAATGGTAAAAAATCTAAAACTACAATTTTTATGATTTATATAAAACTAATCCCAAAGTCACTGTCTTTTTTCCCACTAAAATATTATTAGTTTTAATTCTGAACAGATAGACCAATGTTTATATTGATTGTACAGGTATTATATAAACCCAATTTCTAGTTTTTCTTATTTTCTGGCTTGATGTATACATTTCCTTTAGTTATTCTAACTATCAAAATCAGTCATATTTTCTTATAAGGAAGTTGTTTTTCTCTTCTCAAGAATATAAAAAATTCTTGCTTTCTCATTTCTAAATTACACAGAAGCTGACTATAATATGGTTTCTTGCTATATGAGCTTACATGTCAAATGATCAAATTATGTTCTCCCAAATACAATGATTATATTTATTAATAACCTGACTGATAGGTATTATTATCCTGAAAAACAGAATTATTAAGGGGTTTCAAAGTGTTTATTGACACAAATGAAGGCTATTAAGCTGGAGTTTTATGAATACCATGGAAGCAAAACCAGAACTGACAAAATTTCATCATAAAGTGCATTGCTCTACCTAAGTAATATTTTAAAATTCATGGGGCACCTGAAGATGGAGAAAATACACATTAATTTTTAGAATTTGGGTTTCCTTTTTTATATACCTATGTCACTTAATATAATGTATTTTTATATTGAAATAGAATAACACTTAAAAAACCATTTCAGTCCCAAACTGGCAAATTTCCTTGGTTCAATGAGAATCATGGCATTACATTCAACTCACTGGTCTAAGTAATTATTAGCTCAATGAAAAGGAAGAGGAAAAATAGTATAATGAGGGTAATTTAACAGAGCACAAATATTAAAAGGTTCTATTCATCATGAATCAAACTCTTTTAATTTTGATAGCTGACTGGGTCTCTTGAATGGCACATTTTCTTTTTCCTTTTCATATGTTACTTTTGGACAAGGAACCCTTGGGTTCTAGATTTTAACATTTCTGACTTGGCATAATGGTTATTAATTGCTCTATCTGTCTTTGTTCAATTGTTCAATTTTTAAAAAAACTATAACTTCTAGGAAGGGATATAAAGACTATTTCATGCTTATATTTTCCCATTGCTATTTTAATGCATGCTCTAAGGTAAGAAATGAAATAAAATGTAATATGTTAATTTTTATATAATGTATACATATTTTACATATAATATATGTAAAATATATGTAATATTAAATATACATAACATAAAATATTCTAATATGTTAATTTCCAGTCAATGTTTTATATACTCATTGAGGAGATAAATATTATTTATTTCATATTATGGGCCCTAAATAAATATAATTATTTTGAAGGTTTGTTAAAATTCTAAAATACTAACTAAATCTGCTATTTTGCATCAATTAATTTCTATTTTCATCTGAATTTCATGGTTGGAAAAAGCTGTCCACTGAAATTTGTGATACACACAAAAATAAAAATGTGTTTCACTTACGGCCCTGATGCTTTCAAAATGTCCACGTTCCTTCTCAAAATCAATAGGCTGTCCCTTCAAAGTCCAGTAAAAAGAGACATCCAAACTGGCATCATGAATAGCTTTGCAATTGAGGACAATGCTTTCTCCCACTGTTAACTCTGTCCTTTTGGGAGTAAGTTCTATCCTTGTGGGTTCTATGACAACACATGAAAGAAGAAATAGTGAGATTGACTTCCATAAAGTATTTCCAGTATTTAGATTTAATTTAAAAACTTAAAACAGAACATTAATATTGCTATTGTTGAAAGCACATAAATACTGTATTTTCAAAATTTTAATTCAAATAAATAGAACACTGATGAGATAAAATTATTTGCTTTATTTGCTTCCCAACTACAGTTTTGCATTTGATACATTCACTATATAATGGGAATCCCACCACGTAGTTCACTTGGGCAATATCCACTTAATCAGGAAATGCCACTTAATCTAGGAAAAGAAAGAAGTGAGTTAATAAATGTTACTCCTACATGGTGCCTGAATAACTGTTCAGTTTAGTGAAAACAATGATTAAACTGGTTTGTCACAAAGAAAAGAAAACAACAGACAATCGATTAAACCCAAGTTAAAAGTGCCTTGCTGTAAATCATGGAAACGAATCTTATTCTTTGGCAAATTGGCATTTTGGTATAGAGGATGCCATTCTGTAACCTTCTGAAATGTAATACTAAAACTAGGATTCAATTAGAAAGCCAACATAGAATTTCCAGTCTGCTCTTTTATTTTAGTAATCCAACATAGTATTATGTTTTTGTGGTCAAAGAAAAAGGGTAGTATGAAACACATAATTTAGTACCATGTGGTTTCTTTTTTATTTTTCCCAGATTCTCCTATCCTGGTCTGTGGAATCACAAAGCAGAGAGAAACCTATCTTTGCTGCTTGTAGGATCTCACCCACCTTGGAAGGCTTGTGCTGGTTTTGAAATCAGAGGACCTGGGTTTCAAATCCTGCATCTGTGTGACTTTGGACAATTCACTTAACCTCACTCAGATTCTTTTTCCTCATGAGTAAAATGAGAGAATGGATTGAATTATGATACTGTAATACTCATGTAAATCCACATTTGCCCTTTGGGTTGTTCCTTGGGTCAAAGCATCAAAAAGATTAAGTTTTCTAATACTTGAATTTCTTCTAAGGAGCCATTGTGAGCAAAAAAAAAATCACAGGACAGGATTTATTTTAAATATGAAATCTTAAGAAATTACCCTGCAAAGTACAATCAAGAAATGAATGTCAGAGAAGCCTGAACATACAAACTTAGTTTAGTATTGTGGGTTGACAAAGATTCTAGTTAACTAAGGATTATGAAGAAATCTTTTTCAATCTCTATCTTTGATGGTGGTCTCTTTACTATTTCAGGGTAGCTAGTGGTATAGTGGACAGAACACCATACCTAGAATCAGGACAATTCATATTCCTGAATTAACTATGTGCCCTGTACAAATTTATTTAACCCTGTTTGTCTCAGTTCCTTTATATGTAAAAATGACCTTAAGAAGGAAATGGCAAACCATTTCAGTGTCCCTGCAAAGAAAACCCCAAGTAGGGTTAAGAAGAGTCAGAGATGATTCAAAATGATTGGATAATAAAAACCACTCTCTTATGCTTCAGTGAACAGGTTGTACTCAATATAATTAATTTTGTCTTCTATTATTTGGGTTCTTGCACTGCCTCAGAGTAATTAATATCTGTAGATAGACTAGATATAGAAAATTGCTTTAAATCTGTTGGAATCACCAAAAGTTTCTTTTATTTTTTGAGTAACATAGAGAACTAGTTTGTTTTCATCCTATCTGTGTCTCTCACAAAGGCTTAGTCATTGCTTCTAAAAGATGCTATAGGAAAAATCTGGCATAGTGCTTGGACACAGTAGGTGCTTATTAAATGATTTTTCATTAACTTAGAATCAATAAGTATTTATTAAGCTCATACATGCCAGGACTGACTAATAATGATGACATTGATGATGATAGGTTACATTTATAATGCTCTAGTATATATAAAATGTTTTTGAGAGATTATGATATCATAGGATCATAAATGCAGATCTGGAAAGGGCCTTAGAGACAATCTAGAACCCCATTGTTATGGTTATGGTTATTCAAATTTCATGAAGGTATAAATTATATGGTTTATTAGGCAAAAAAAGAAAACATACCCTAGCTATATTATCTCCTATTTATCAATTGAAATATAGGCATAAAATTACATCATTCTTCTAGTTTCATTATGATAGATGTAATTGATGTTCCCTACTTCAAATATTTTCTTCTGTTGCTTTTAAATTCTGACACATTCACAATATTGATTATATATAAATGTTATATATGTATATACCATATATGTTATATATTATATATTTATATATGGCAACAAGTTCTTTTAATTTTATATATTTATATAAAATATCATGAAAAGTAGCACAGTAATTGTTATATTAAAAGAAGTTACAGGAAAAATCTGGCACAATGCCTGGCAAACAAAAGGCATTTAATAAATGAACTTTTATTGACAAACACTAAAGCATTAATTATGCACCTAATATGTGGCAGGACTATCTTATGATCATGAAGTTAGGTTACATTTATAAAATGTGACAGTATATAAAGTGGTTTTAATAGATTATGAAATCATAGGGTCATTAATAAAGAGCTATAAATGATCTTAGAAATAATCTAGTTACAGCCCCCACACACACCTTTAACATTGAGAAAACTGAGTCTAGAGAGGTTAAATGATTTACCCAAGGTTACCCAGTCAGTGCAAGAGACAGGATCTGAATTTAGGTCATCTGATGATTAAAACAGTTTTGACAGGTATTACCACTTTACCAGTTATTAATGTATTATCAAAACTTTACAGGTAACAATGCCAAGTAGCAACTAATTATTTTTAATCAATTGCATTGGATATCCCATTCCCAGTCAACTACTCCCTGTCTTTTAGAGATAATTACTATTCACTATAAATTTCCCAGCCCAAATTAAAATGGTCACCATGAAAATGTGGTGGGTTTAGCGTTGATGTGAGAGTCATATATTTATATTTGGACAACATGTAAAATTTCAGAAAAGTTTCCCCTTATTTCTTTACTTTTTACTAAAAATGAAAACAGTATTCCTGTGGCTGAGTTCCTTAGAATTCCCTCCCCCACCTTCAAAAACTAAAAAGTTCAAAGACTTAGAACTGAAAGGAAACTCCTATACCTTCCAGTTCAATCCTTTTTTATAGATGAAGAAACTGAGGCACAGAAAGAGGGACTTGTCTGAGGTCACACATGTGGTAAGCATCAGAAGAGAGATTTGAACCTTAAGTACCATGATTCCAGAGGTAGTGCTATGAACTCCATCAACAATAGAAAGATAATAATTGTCTATATTTGTGCTTATATCTCTAGTACTCTGTGGATGCACATGTGCAATATTAACTTTGATTCCCTCTGATTGAGAGGGAAGTGTATAAAATCGTTGAGCATTCCAATAGAACTGTTGGGTTCTCTTACCTTTTACAAATACAGAAGCTAGGATTTCAGCTGAACCAAAGACATTTTCCCCTTGGCAAATGTACTTTCCCTCATCCAATTTAGTAGCATTTAGGATCCGAAGACTCCCATCTGGAAGAATAGTTATTCTGAAAAGAACAGAAAAAGAATTTTTCCCATATTACTGCAAGTCGATTAAGCTATAAGAAACTTTGATGACATCTGAAATCACTTACTTATATGGTGATAATAAATAAGACAAGAATCACTGTTGAAGTAAGTGATGGTGGGAGAAACATTTTACCCTTCAACGAAGTTCTACCACCAACCCAGTTTATACCTTCTATTTAAAGGGGGTTATGGAGCAATGGGCTATTTTTTCTTTTGACACTTACTGACAGCTAATTTGAAAACTTATGGGAAAAAGGTGACCCTGCATTTGGTTATTAAAACTTGCTACTACAATATCATCCAGTGATATTTTAATATTAAGCACAGCTATTTCCCCTCAAACTAAGAGTGACCTTAGAAATCAAATGTAAAAGATATCAGGGTAAAAAGTAGAGAAGGACAGGCGGAGAACATAAAATTAATTGTATACAGCCTAAAGATGATTTATGGCAGTTGCTCTACAGTGCAAACTGTGCAGCAAAGGGATGAAAATGAGATCTGCAACTCTGGTTGCTCACTTGGCAATTTTTTTTTCCCTTTAAGAACTTGATTTTTCAGTGTTTGAATTTGGGCTCTCTCAAGATGTTTATTAAAAGATGACCTCAAGTCCTGCATGAAGGTGAAAAATTAATGTGTTATTAAAGATTTCTAAAGTTTAAAATTGGGATCATCATCTTTATTGGCCTTTGGGAAGGTATGGCTGATGATTGACCCTGGAGGGATGATTGAGTGCAAGTAGGTTATCTATTGGGTTTTATGTGCCTAGCTAAGCCTTTAACAAATAACACTTAAGTGACATTCTTTAAGATTTTAAAGTTTGTCAAGAATATGAAATATACTACTTCATTTGAAATTCAAAGCAACTTTAATTGGAATGCGAGATAGGTACTATTTTTTTTTTTCCATTTTAAAGAAGTAAATACTGAATTTCAGAAATTCAAGTTCAGGAAATGCCCTAGGGGTCACTTAGCAAAAGAAGCATTAGACACAGGATGGGAACCCATGTCTTCCTATCTAGGTCTCTAATCACTATGCCAAGCTAAACTGTCTCTAGAAGCAGCTATTTCCCTTTCTTTGGTATTTGAAGGACTTGTATTACAATGGGATATTACTTCCTTGAATAAAAGCAGTAATGGTACAGGGTCTAGCTAGAGTTCTGGACCTGAAAGAAAGGAAGACAAGGTTTCAAATCTTGCCTTGGTCAGTTACTAATTGAAGGGTCATGGGCAAATCAATTAATGTCTCTTAGCTTCAGTTTCTTCTTCTATAAAACAATGATAATAATAATAATTTTAGTAATAATTAATTAGTAGTTAATAATAGTAATTATTTCACAGGACTGTTGTAAGACTCAAAGAAGAAATTATAAGTGACAGTTATTCCTCATAGAGGTCATGGTCTTGTCAGTTATTCTCATCAAGGCCTAATTCTGAGGTAAAATTGTAACCCTGGTTTTGTGGTTATTTCCCCTCCACAATAACTAATGAAAAATTCTCTTTTTCTCAAAGATGATTTTAGTGTTGCACATTCTAGAGGATCACTGAGTAGAATGTAGGAAAAGAATGTTTATTCAATGGAATAAGGTGTTATAAATCAATGTAATGAAATATCATTGTGTTATTATGATCAACTTATATAAGGTATATAAAGAAATATGAAAAAAACTTTATAAAACATTAGGCAAAAAACCTACAAGGAGTTCATAATCTATATGAATTATGACCATATAATAGGAAAAGTAAATGAGAATAGATGGTTAACTGAAGAATACTAATGGAACCTTGGATGAAGCTACTGAAAAGTTATGATAGTCTAAACACTGAAATTCACTTATTTAAATGCAAAAGGCTGGAAAGCAAGTTCACTTATTTGTAGTTATTTTACTATTAAATTCATTTATTTCTGCCAGTTCACTACTTATCAGTTCTCTACAGAAAACAGATTAGGTGTTTTATGACTTGTACTATGAACCCAGTTTATAATTTTTTGCTTTTACTTTACCTTTTACAATTGATTCACAATAACATTCAAAGTGGCAACTGGCCTGGTATAAATGTATGCTTATGTGAATACATATACTTTTTACCTAAAACTTAACAACAATAGGAGCTAGCAATTTTGTAGCTATTTAAGGTATGCAAAGTGCCTTACATATTTTACCTCTTTATACTCTTCTAAAATTCCTATGAGGTAGATATTATCCTCATTTTACAGAAGAGGAAACTGAGGCACAGAGAGGTTAAGTGATTTGCCTGGGGTTACACAGCTAGTAAATGTCTGAAGCTGACTCTATCTCTAATGTTTTATGTAATGTATGATTAAGCTGTCAATTTTTAATTAGTTGAATTCTAGTATTCCCAAAACAACAATGACAGTTCATATTTTTTTCTGTGTCTGTGTTTGTGTCTATTTGGTCCTGTAAAACAGGTAGACCTTTTTTTTAATCATCTCTGTTGAGATCAGCTCATTCTCTCTCCCTCTTCTGTTCTCTCATATTTTCTTCCTTCCAGTTGTTTCTTCCCTCCTTATCACCCACTTGCCTTCTCATTTACCCCAATACCAACAGACTATTTGAAAAACTATCCTAGAGTAGGTTGTCAATGCTAATCTCTGTATCATACCCCAACAAAATTATGGAAAGGTCCAAAAATGATCTACTATGATATTCTCCAAAATTTAATCAGTTATTTCACAGAATCAGAGAATCTTGGCATTATCAAGAACCTCAGAGGTCATTTAAAAAAATCCATATCCTTTGTTCTAATTGGCAGAACATTCCTGGACCAACATTTCAGTGCTCCAGTCATGATTTATTTTGCTCTCTATTCCCTGATCATCTTCTTTTTTTTTTATGTTTTTTTTAACAAGGCAAATGGGGTTAAGTGGCTTGCCCAAGGCCACACAGCTAGGTAATTATTAAGTGTCTGAGACCAGATTTGACACATCAGGGCTGGTGCTTTATCCATTATGCCACCTAGCCACCCCACCACTGCGCCACCTAGCCGCCCCTTTGATTATCTTCTTGTATATATATGTATGTATATATGTATATATGTATGTATTTTTGTATGTATATATATATATATAGATAAACACACCTTTTAAACCACCCTTCACAATATTCACTTAACTCTACCACCCAAAATTTCATTCTGTAATCGTGATCAAATGAACTTTGTCAAATTTACTTATTTACTTCCCCAACATTATTTTTGGACAAAAGACAAAAGTGAATGGCCATTACTGGCCACTACTCTTATTTATGTTATTTCTTACTAGAATTAAACATTAGGGGTAAATACTAGGCTTTTGCATTTTCACCTCCAGGGAATGTTTGGTCTAGAGTAGGCCCTTAATAGATGCTTTTGAATTCATTTTTTTGTTCAGTTCATTCATTCATCAGAATCTTTTCTATTACATCCTCAACAAATGGAAATTGAAAATTTGCTCAATGGCCTCAATGAGGCAAAACAATTCACATTTTGGTATCTGTAATTTTTAGGCATTTATTCTTTATATCAAGCCAAGTTGTTTCCAATATTTTTATTTTATTGATATTGATTATTTATTGATATTGATTATTTATTGATATCCCCAAAATATGTTGTGAATTCCCAGGGTAATTTTATATATTACATATAATATTCTTTTATATATATTCATTAAGTGCTTACAATAACTACAATGATAATTTTTATCTCTAAGATCTTCCAAATTGAAATTTACACAATATTAAGAAAATTTTTTCTACCTATAATTATTGAAATTCTGAAAATAAAATTAGAAAACTAATATGAAATAATTATGAATATTTTATGTAGAACATTCTATAAGAGAATTAATTCAACAATATTTTTATATCTTATACAAATTCCTATTGTCTTTATTTTATAAATTTTGTATAATACAAATAATATTCTATTAAAATAAATTACTACTTATAAGTTGCTTAGCATTATACAATGATCATATAAAACAATGTTGGAGATTTTTATTTGAAAAACAGTTTGCAATGTTTGTTTCAACCCTACACAAGTACAATCTAAAATTGAGCTTTTTTTGTTTTAATTTAAAACAAGAATAAAACAAAAATGGTCACTCATGCAAATATATGTTGAAAAATGGTAGGAAAGTTCTATAAAAATCTCATGCTGAAATATATAAATAGCTTTTATAATTTGATCAAAAATTTGTAAGGTCATTATTTATGAATTTTTTATAATTAAAAATCTGTTGATATGTCAATTATATTATTTTTTTCATTTGTTGTTAATTCATTCAGAGAGTTGCCAATCTAAATCAAGTTATTTGAAATTTCATGAAAATATTCATTGAAAGTCATTTCTAAAATTTTGAGGTGATCACTATCTTTCTTGACATCCTAGTAAAAGATGGTTCATTTTATTCTTTATATATTTATTTTTTATTTTTGGACAAATTATGGTTTTTTATATACATTACTAAAATATTCTTGTTTAAGAGTAAACATAATACCCTCCCCCTCCCCCCCCCAAAATATAGAAACTCATGAACAATAAAGTCAAGGAAAGAAAAAAAATAAAAATAAAAAAAATGTGCTTTAGTCTGTGTTCCAACACTACCAGCTCTGGCATGGGTGGATCATATTCTTTAGGATAAGTCCATCACAGAAGGTACTTCCATATTTTTCCACCATTGCCAGTGCTGATCGCAACTACCTCCATTTATACCTCCCCACTACCATATACTATATTTTTTCTCTCCTTTCACTCTGTCCCTCTTCTTAAATGTTCTGTAGGGTAGCTGAATGGTGCAGCAGACTGATCACTGGCTCTGGGGCCAAGAGGCCCGGAGTCTGCATACCACCCCTTAGGCCCAGCAACCACCAGGTCCTATAGTCCTGGACAAGCCATCCAATCCCAGCTCCTTGCAAGAAGTAAAAAAGAAAATGTGTTATATCTGACCATTCTTCACCAAGGTCCATCCTCCCCTCCATCACTCACATCTCTCCCTATCCCAGTGTCCCTTCTCTCCTTCTTATTCTAGATGTCTATACCTCATTGAGTATATATGTTGTTTCCTCTTCAAGCCACCTCTGATGAGAACGAAGGTTCCCTCATTCCCCCTCATCTTCCCTCTTCTCTATCATTGCAATAGCTCATTGCAATAATAAAAAAAAATCTTATTATATGAAATATCTTAGCCTATTCCACCTCTCCTTTCTCTTACTCCCATTACATTTTTCTTTTAGCCATTGACTCCATTTTTACACTATATTATATTTTCAAATTCAGCTCTCTCCTGTGCTTCATCTATAAAAACTCCTTCTACCTGCTCTATTAAATGAGAAGTTTCATATGAGTATTATCAGTATCATTTTTCTATGCAGGAATACATATAGTTCATCATCATTAGGTCCCTCACATTTTACCCTTCTCCTCCACTCTCTATGCTTCACCTGAGTCCTGTATTTGAAGATTAAACTTCCTGTTTAACTCTGGTTGTTTTAACAGGAATAATTGAAATTCCCCTGGTTCATTGAAAGTCCATCTTTTCCCCTGGAAGAGGATGTTCAGTTTTGCTGGGTAGTTGATTCTCGGTTGTATTCCAAGCTTTTTTGCTTTCCAGAATATTATATTCCAAGCCCTACAAGCCCTTAATGCTGCTAAGTCCTGTGTAATCCTGACTACAGATCCATGATATTTGAATTGTGTCCTTCTGGCTGCTTGTAATATTTTGTAACATTTATGTTTACTAGAAGTATAACCAATCCAAACTTCTGAGTACAGAAGTATTTTGGTGCATTATAATACTGTTCATATGACAATTTACTCTGGATAATTTAGAACAAATGGTGTCAAAATAGAGGTGTTTTTATAATTTATGCTTGAAAAACAGTACATAACCATGTTCATCATTCAGTTTCTGTTCACTTATATGCTACAATTTTTGAAGGACATCAACAGACCAGAAAGTATGCAAAGAATGTTATTTAGGATGCTAAGAAGACTATGCCATACAAGTATCACTGATAAATGGGAGATGTTTAATCAGATGGAAAGGAGATTTAGGAAGGAGATGATAGCAACCATCAATAATTTAAAGGACTTTCATGTAGAAGTTTAGATTTGTTCTTGGTGACAATGTTGAGCTAGGAACAATGAGTGAAGAATGAAGAGAGACAGATTAGAAAAAAATTAAACTCATAAAAGCCTTTCAGGAGGTAGTAGACTCCTCCTTATTGAAGCTTTCAACAGAGGCTGAATGATCACTTATCGAAAATGTTTTAGAGTGGAGGTGTCATCTGCCACGGTGGTTCACACAACTTTTGAGGCTTGAACTGGATTAAATATAATTGAGAAATGTTTAACAAAATAAATTTAAAAATACTATACAACATAGATAATATTGACTTGTAGTTTTCTAATTTAACATGCAGATGCAGGGATTTGGGTCTTTTAGACTTTGTCATTACTGCTATAAAGAGTGTTATTTTTCATGTATGTAATAGGTTAGGTATCTTCTAAAGTTCTTGTTCATTCAGAGATTTGAATATTTTGAGATTCCTATGTAGATACAAGAAACTGTATGATATACACTGTACAAAAAAGATATATTTGAGTACAAATTTTGTATTTAATTCAACTTAATGTATTTAAGTGAAATAATTGCTCTTATGTAGGGATTCTTAATTTTTTGTGTCATGGATCCTTTTGGCAGTTTGTTGAAGTTTATGCATCCCTTCTCATAATATTTTAATATTCTTGAGAAAAATACATAGACTTAAAATAATTAATTTTAAAAACATAATACTTTAAATATTAAGAACACATTATATTTAATGTATAATATGTATAATGTTTAAAGTACATAAAATAGAATACATGCTACAAAATAAATCAATGATGTTGAAATTTAAGTATGCATTGTTTTATATATATATATATATATATATATATATATATCAGTATAGATACAATTATGCATTTATGTTTTGAAGTTCATGAGATTTCCAAAAGTTGTGGAACATTAAGAGTTTCTTAAGATAGTGGAAATTTCTTGACAAATAAACATTCATCTGGTAAGTGACCATTTTTTAGAAGGCTGGTTTAAATGTTTGCTGAATTTTGAAAAATAATTGAGTTTTAGAAACTGACAGTATTCCACCTCCTGATTTAAGACAAATTCTTTCTTACTGACAGGAAGCAATACATTATAATTTCCTTTTAAAGATGGTTTATAAACACCTTTGTTCTTTAGGCTACCAATTCATTTGTGTAATTAAGAATGTTCAACATGGGAAAATTTTTTATCTGACAAATGGTAAGGTCAATAACTGAAAACCTATAGACAATTTCAGAAATTAAAAAATTCTTATAAGAGACATAAAAAGGTGAATATCTTTCAACTTAATGTCTTGACAAAATAGGATAATTCAATAGTTATTTAATGTTATTAAATTAGATAATGAATAAGATCTGCTTTATTAAAAAGTGTGTACATAGGAAAGAGCAATTACTCTTGGACAATTCAAACAATAACAACAAAAACCCCACTCACACATGAATTATTACAGTAATGCCCTAATTAACTATCAGTGTGTATTGGGTAATCCATAATAATGACCATAATAACTGCATCTATAGCAACTCAGAGAAGAAAGAAACATCACACTGATTGATGTCTCTTTGTTATATTTATATGTACTCTGTCTCTAGAGATATACTGTCTTTCTGAGGTGTATGTCCAGGACATTTCAGAGAGGTTACAAATACTTTTTTAACCTCATCAGCTGTTACCAACTTATTCAAATTAATTTTAAAAAATGTCTCTAGTAGAAACCAACCAAGCATTGATAAGAAATTTATAACTTGGGACAAATAATCAATAGCTTCAGGAACACAGATTGGTGGTTCCATCATCACTGCCAATGGATGGCAGCAGCTTAAGAAGGATAGAAAAACTTGGAAAGTGAAAAACCAGAAAAAATAGATGGTATTTAAACTGGGATTAGGATTTCTAGTACAAGGCGATAGGTATATTATTAAAAGGATAGTCTGTGAATACTTAGAGAAGAGATTACTGAGAAGCTCTATGATCTCATGAAGAATAGGTTTTGCTGTATTAATGTCTTTTTTCTTTTTTATCAGGTTATAAAACTGGCAGACCAAGGAAATGGTATGGGAACTAGATGATTAGATTTCAAAAGGATATTAGAGAAGGATTTATATTTTGTTGGAAAGTGTGGAGAGAGATATAGACTATATGAGAAGAAAAATCACAGATTTAGATGTAGAAATAACTTTAGAGGTCACTGAGTCCATCTTCCTCATTGTCAGTCAGTTAATAAGTTAATAATATATCATTATTAATAATTTAATATTGAACTATTAATTATTTAATAATTTATTAAACTCCTACTGCCAGGCTCTATGATAAATGCTGGGGACACAAATATGGGCAAAACAGTGCCTACTTTTAAGGATCTCACAGAAACTGATGTCCAAAAAGATTAAAGGTCTTGCCCTGGATTATACACACACAACTGGTAAAGGCTTGAGATGTTATTTGAATCTTTTTGTCTCTAAAACTAGTTCTTTATATTTTCTAGCACCCTGCCTGGTAGAGAGAGCATGGCATTGATAGAATTCTGGCCTTGAGATCACTTAAATGTGGACTCTAATTATCACACCTTGAATTTGGGTGTTCATTTTTTCCATTTTTACTATCTTTGCCATTTTAGCCAAATGAGTGATTTGACTTCTCTGGACCACAGTTTTTTCATCTGTAAAATGAGAGTTTGATCTACATAATTTCTTTAATTTGATGATTCTGATATACCTAAAAAGATTATTAAATTATAGCACTGGAAGAGACCTCAGAGAACTTTTAGTAGAGGATCTCAAGGAAACATTGACTGCTTATTTTAACTACTCTCTGTTTCTGTCTTATTTTGTAAGCCTCAACATGCAAGACTTAATCATATTTTACTTGAACATAGGGATAAAAACCTGCAAAACATGATTCATGAGGTTACTAATAGCTCAAAGTCTATTTGTAAAGAGTTTGAGATCCCTGATCCAGTTACCTTCTTTGGTTTACCAATAAGGAAACTATGGCCTATAAAGGTTGAATGACTTGCCAAATATCATGCAGGTAATAATAATATTGGAATTAAAATCCATATCCTCATTCACAGTGCAGTGTTCCATGTGCCATAATTATCCTGTCTTTGTTTAAACACCCACAGTGCAAGAATTCCCTATCATTTATTTATAGGAGCCCTTAAAGAGCCAATAAGGCTGTAAATCATTAGAAGTTGCTTCTTTAATAGTTTTCAAAGGAAATTTTACCTTTTTGTGTTAGTTCTTTCCTCACAAACAATGCAAAACATTTACTCTTGTTTCTATATGACAACCCTTTCAACATCTAAAAATTTACCAGTTGAAAAATAATGCCAGTTTTAGACAATCTACAAATTGAATGACAATTAAAATCTATTTCTTTATCCAAGTCAATGATAAAAATGTTGGGTGAACATAATAAGGTGAAAGTCATATGTACTTAAGCCATTCTCAAAGAACTTCTAAAGATTACTGAGAGCTTAGATTTCAATTATTTAAGGAACCATGATTTTGCTCATGTAGGCAGTACTCAAATGGCCAGATTCAAAGAATGTTAGTTGATACCAACTTGTACAGAGATAATAAGGGAACTCATTGAGAATCTTGTCCTTGGCTCTCTGATACTTTGTATGTTTATGACTGACTTGGATAAAAATATAGAATACTTATCAAATTTTTAGGAAACACAAAGCTAGAAGGGACAGCTATTACACACAAAGATCAAGGTAGCTAAGAACTTTTGGGCTGAGTTTAAGAAGCTGAAATTTAATAGGAATATAGTTAAAATTGTACACTTAGGTTTTAAAAATCAATTTTGGAAGACATAATTAAAATATTCAGGTGTTATGGTAGAGGTAAGCTATAGCAATATGATTCAGCAGAGTCATGTGGATAAAAAAAGTTAAAACAATCTGGAGCTTAATTAAAATGGGCTTAGGAAGGAAATAAACAAGCATTTATTAATAATTTTAAAATTATTTTAAATTTAATAATAATTTTGATAGCTTTTATCTTATTTGTGCTTCACAAGAATTCTGGGAAGTAAGTGCTATTATTATTTCCATCTTACAGTTGAGGAAACTGAAGCAGGCAGAGGTTTAGGTGTCATGACCAAGGTCACATAATTAGTATTTGACCCCAGAGCTTCCCCTCTCTAAGCTTAACTTTCTATTCATTGTGCCAACTGATTGCCTGGCTTCTGGGAATAAGGAGGTATTAGTCCCTTTATTATTAAACCACTTCAGAAATATTGTGCTAAGCTTTGGGCATCACAATTTAAGAATAAAAAGGATAATTTAGGGACTATATAGAAGAGGTCAACTAAAATAATAAAGCGCCTTTAGGCCATACCTTATAACAATAATTTGAATGAAGTTTTGCTGTTTAGCCTGGAGATCAGAAGAACTATCTTCAGATATCCAAATGGCTATCACATGAGAAAGAAAATTGATTCATTTTGCTTGGTCCTAAAAGGCAAATCTAGAAGAACTAACTTTTGCATAGTGGAAAAAAAAACACTGGATATAACATCAGAAGGTCTCTGTTCAAATTCTGGTCATAATACATTATTTGTAACTTTGAGAAAATCACATAATTTTGGGGGGTATCAGAATCTTGAACTATAAAATGAGAGTCTTGGACTAGATTTCCTCCAAGCTTCCCTCTAGATCTAAATCTATGTGACAAATAGTTAAATTTAGGTTTACCATAAAGAAGAAAAAAGTTTTCTAATAATTAGGACTACATAAAAGTCAGCCAGGCAGCCTGATGAGGAAGGGAGCTTCCCCTCATTTAAGGAATTCCAATAAAAGATACATGATTTCTCCTTATGGGAATGTTATACATAGGGTTTTTTTTTTTTTAGCTCTGGGTTGGGCCTTCAAACTTGGAAATTCTGTGATTCCTTTTCATAACCTCAACTAAAATTACTTTTTAACTTGTCAAGAGAAATATATCACCTGAAAAAAATTATCTTATGTATTATGTAAGCTTGCTATCTTATATTTTATTTTTTTCCCTTGAGGATATGATTGTTCTCTCAACACATTCAATTTTGATCAGTGTATAGCATGGAAACAATATAAAGACTATCAGACTGCTTTCTGTGGGGGATGGGAGGAGGGAAATGAGATGGGGGGGGGGAATTGTCAAATTAACAACAAAAAAAAAGAAATACATCACCTGGTGGAAAACCTAGCAATTGACTGCTCTAATCCTAGTTTGTCCAGTCCATGGATCACAGTCCATTTCCATTCCTATATAAAAGCCTTTCCCAATTGAATAGAGCTTTCCTGAGTTCATAATTTCTTCCCTCATAAATATTTTAAGGACCCTGGATCATCTGTATGCTTCATAGTATAAGATTTCTTAATGGATGGAGTTGAGGAATGAGAATTTTTTCAAAAAGGAAACTAAAAAACAAAAAATGAGATTCACTGTGTAACTGACCTGAAGTTTACTGAACATATAAGTCTGTATTATCTTCATAGAGATAGAAGTATATCATCAATCTTGAATTTTTAAAAGTCAAATTTTTGTTTAGCAATATTCTGTGTAGGCCAGCTAGGTGGTGCCGAGAGTCAGGAGGACTTGAGATCAAATATGACCTTAAGCATTTAATAATTTCCTAGCTGTATGATCTTTTTTTTTTTTGCAGGGCAATGGGGTTAAATGGCTTGCCCAAGGCCACACAGCTAGATAATTATTAAGTGTCTGAGACCAGATTTGAACTCAGGTACTCCTGACTCCAGGGCTGGTGCTCTATCCACTGTGCCATCTAGCCACCCCACTAGCTGTGTGATCTTGAGCAAGTCACTTAACCCCATTGCCTAGCAAAAAATTTTTTTTTAAAAAGAATAGAAATACTATGTATTCATGGTTATGCTAAGCCAATTAAATAATCTTGATAACACATTAATTTACTTATTCAATGCCATTCTAATGAAACTGCCAAAACTAATTTTATAGAATTTATAGAAAAATAGTAATCACTTGGAAAAACAAAAGATTAAGAACCTTAAGGGAAATGATGAAAAAATTGAGGGGGAAGAGGACCTAGGAGTTCCAGATCTTAAACTATATTACAGAACAGTAATCATCAAAATGATTTGACTTTAAGAAATAGAGGGATTGATCAGTGAAACAGATCTGGCAAACAAAATATGGAAGCAAATTCACCTAATAGCTGAGAATCTGATAAACCAAAAACATGAGCTATTGGGGTAAGGACTCACTATTAAGCAAAAAAGTACTGGGAAAAATTGTCTGACAATCCTGAATTACAATTGGAAGCCCTGGCTGCTCTTTTGAATCACACTTTGAAAAACTCTCTCCTCCAACAGATTAAACCTGTTGACAAGATATATTTCAGTTTTCATTATTCTTAATTTTTTTTTTTTACTATAGGCCCTAGCGAACTGTACAGACTTGTACTAAACATTTATTCCTACCATTTTTCCCCTCAAAGCATTTCACTTAGTGCTAATGAGAAATTGATTTCATCAATAAGGATTAAATTAAAACTTTTCACTTAAATAAAGCTAAACAAGCAGTTACCATGATTACTAAACTGAGAACCCAATCTTTTTTACTAGTATTATTCTAAAAGTAGAAGATACTGTGAATCTGGGCACATTGTAGTTTGCAAAGTTTTTAGTCATATATTTAATTGAGGGGTATTGGTTCAATTGCTGTGCAGCTTTTCATAATGATTTGACCTGTACCATCATTTCACATTTTAGACTTAGGTCTTCCCAGTGTCTTTTCAGTATAGACTAGAATAAAAATGTGAAACTTTTTTTTCCCTCTTGAAAATTTGTGATTTTCTTCTTTTCTCTATTCAGAATATTACATTGTTGTTGTTCAGATATTTCCGTCATATCCACTCTCTGTAACCCCATTTGGGGTTCCTTGGCAATGATGCTGCTAGAAAAGTTTGTCATTTTCTTCTCCAGTTCATTTTACAGATGAAAAAACTGAGACAAACAGGGTTAAATGATTTGCCCAGAGTCACAAAGCTAGTAAGTGTCAGGTCAGGTTACAACTGAGACAGATGAACGTTCGTGATTCCAGCACCAGCACTCTATTCACTCTGTGCTACCTAGCTACTCAGTATACTTCTTCTGATTCTCATAGAAGCTATGGATGAAATATCATGGCACCAGAAACTCTAGGGTCACAGGAATTCCATTTAGGGAAGAACTTTTTGATATTCCTACCAGGAACTTTTTTCTCAATTTAAACTGTTGTTCTAATTAGAAAATGTGTCTGTCTAAGGTTTATAATAATGAAACAAGCTATATTTTATTACTTCATTTTAAAAATACTTTGTTCATTTGCTTTATTCCTCACTTCTCTAGGAGTAGAGTCAAATTGTTGTACAGTTGTGTCAGATTCTTTGTGACTGCCCAGGGAACTATCTCATCCATGAGGTTTTCTTTTTTTTTTTTATTTTGCAAGACAAATGGGGTTAAGTGGCTTGCCCAAGGCCACACAGCTAGGTAATTATTAAGTGTCTGAGACCAGATTTGAACCCAGGTACTCCTGACTCCAAGGCCGGTGCTTTATCCACTACACCACCTAGCCGCCCCTTATGAGGTTTTCTTAGCAAAGATAATACAGTGGTTTGTTATTTCTTTCTCCAACTCATTTTACACATGAGGAAACTGAGGCAAATGAGTTTAATGTATTTCCCAGTCTCACAGCTAGTTTCTAACTGAGACTAGATTTGATCTCAGTACCAACTGCCTCCTAAAAAGTCAAATAAATAGCACTTATTATGTACCTAACATTAAGAATAATGGGGGGGGATTGCATTAGATCTTTGATCTTAATGAAGCTCTGACATGATCTAGTTTCTAGCCCATGGGCAAGCCACTCAGGCTCCATACTTCAGTTTAGTTAGTTACAGATTTGTTGGAATTGAACAGGATTAAATTAGTGTCATCACTCAGCTCTACAACAATATGATTCTATGTATCTGACACTGCGTTAAGAATTGAGAAGTGTGCAAATGAAAAGAAATCATCTGTCTTCTTAAGACATTTATACTTGGGTTCCCCAGATATGTGAAGTAACCAGAGAACAAATAAGACTTTATAAAACTAAATGATAAATTTTATCTTATAGACTGACAAATGTAGGAATTCAGAGAGGGAAAACTCACTATTGATTGCTGTAGTGACAAGAGGTTTCAGGGAAGAGCAGGGGTTTGAGCCAGGGTTAGTATTAATATGGTATCTCAAAATGCAAATGTTTGGGGAAATTGAGGCAATTAGATGCATTTTGCCTGGACTATTTGAGCATTTCTGGTAAAAAATATTTCTTGGACTTGATCATCCCCATAATTATCTCAATCATGTAGCATTTCAATTTGAATATTTAAATATATTTGTGTATTTGTGAAGGAATATAAAATATTCATCTATTTCACTGACTGATTTTATTGATGGAGAAAATTTAAGCAAATTAGCTGAATATTTTATACATCAACAATTTCTACTGAAGAAAAAGGGGAGCCTAAAATTCAATTCAATTCAAAAACATTTATGAAGTGCCTACTATGGGCCAGGAACTATACTAAGGAATGGGGAAACAAAAAAAGAGACAAAAGATAGTTCCTTTCTTACAGTTTAAGGGAAAGGCAAATAAACAAATATACAAAGCAAAGTCTGTACAGGAAAAATAATAAATAAAAGAGGTATTGAAATTAAGAGCAATTAATAAAATTTTCTTGTAGAAGATGATGTTTTAAATGGGACTTAAAGGAATCGAGAGAGTTTAGTAGTCAGAGTGGAGGAAGAAGAGTGTTCTCTGGCTTGGAAGTCAGCCAGAGAAAAGGCCAGGAGTTGTGAGATGTTGTGTCTTGTTTTAGAACAACCAGAAGACTGGTGTCCCTGGATTGAAGAGTATATGTCTGGGAATAAGGTGTAAGAAAAATGAAGTTAGGGGGTGGCTAGGTGGCACAGTGAATAGAGCACCGGCCTTGGAGTCAGGAGTACCTGGGTTCAAATCCGACCTCAGATGCTTAATAATTACCTAGCTGTGTGGTCTTGGGCAACCCACTTAACCCCATTGCCTTGAAAAATCTAAAAAAAACCAATAGCAAAAAAAGAAAAATGAAGTTAGGAGGGAACTACTAAATTATGTAGGGCCTTGAATGCCAAACAGAGCATTTTGTATTTTCTCCTGGAGACAACAGGAAGTCACAGGAGATTATTGAATGGGTGGTTAGGGGAAGGGTGACATGATCAGATCTCTGTTTTAGTAAAGTCCCTTTAGTGGTCGAATGGATAATGGATTGAAATAGGGAAAAACTTGAGGTGGGCAGACCTGTAGTCAGACTATTACAATAAACTAGGCAAGAGGTGATTCTCAGGGCCCACACTAGAGAAGTAGCGAGGATATATTGGAGAAATATTGCAAAGGTTAAACTGATAATTTGAATATGGTGAATGAGAGACAGTGAGGAATTCAGGATGAGTTTGAAGGACTGGGAGGATGGTTTTGACCTCTTTAGCAATAAGGAAGGTGAAGAGAATGAATTATGTTTGGACATATTAAGTGTAAGATGCCTACTCAAAATCCAGTTCAAGATGTCTGAAAGCTGTTAGAGAGACTAGTTTGGAAGTCAGGAGAAATATTGGAGCAGGAAAGATAGAGTTGAATATCATAAGCATAAAAAGTATAATTAAATTTATGGGAGCTAATGAGATCACCAAATGAAGTAATATGGAAGAAGAGAAGAGGACCCAGGACAGAAACCTGAAGCAATCATATGGTTAGAGGTGTAAGCTTGAGCAGGGTTCAGCAAATGAGACAGAAAAGGAGCTCTCAGATTAGAGCTTGAAGAGACTTTTTTTTGATGAGCAAGTTCAATCCTCTCATTTTTCTAAATGAGGAAACAGAGGACAAGAGAGAAGAAACTTGCTCAGTGTCACACAGATACCATTAACTAAGCATACCAGATATTCTAATTCCAAATCTAATTCCAAATTCTCTTTCCACTACAACACTTCACTTTTGGTGAGATATATTTCATCTCTTTACACTAATCACATTCTCTGACTAGTTGTTCTTCTAAGTAAATCCTTGGGACAGTAATGGGGCACCAATAAGGGATTTCATAGCATCTTAGAATCTTAGATTCAGGGGCAGCTAGGTGGCATAGTGGATAAAGCACCAGCCCTGGAGTCAGGAATACCTGAGTTCAAATCCATTCTCAGACCCTTGACACTTCTTAACTGTGTGATGTTGGCCAAATCTCTTAACCACAATTGCTTTGCTAAGATAACACAAGAAACATGGGTGGCTAGGTGGCACAGTAGATAAAGCACCAGCCCTGGACTCAGGAGTACCTGAGTTCAAATCCAGTCTCAGACAATTAATAATTACCTGTGTGGCCTTGGGCAAGACACTTAACCCCATTTGCCTTGCAAAAAAGAAAAAGAAAAAAAGAATCCTAGATTCAAAGGCAGAAGAAACTGCAGAGGACATCTATTTCAATCTCTTTCATTTTATAGATGAAGCGACTAAGGTCCAGGGAAGACAAGTGACCTGCCCAAAGCTATATGGATCATAATTTTCAAAGGTGAAATTGAATTCAGATTCCCTGGTTTGAGAGAGTTAGAATTATTCAACTGTACTCAATACTTTTACAAAGATGACAGTGTCTATGTCAAATAGACTAGTTAAAATTATGTATAATTGAATCATATTCTTATTTCATAAACCCAATCAGGCTTCTCCTGATGCCCATTGATTATAGTGACTCCATTTGAATGAATATTAAAAATGGTAGTAAATTTTGTATGTTTTTGAAAGAGTTTTTTACTATATAGGTGGTGATGGTGGCACCAGGTCACTTCATATTCATTTTATTTTCTGTTCAAGTCTCATAGATTTTTCCTTGGTTTCAATACCTAATTTTCCATATGAAAAAATGAAACTTTAACTGTCATCCAAAGGAACCATATCTATCATTACTTTAGACACTAAGTTGGCATAAGATATAAATGCTTCCCTCCTATGGAGGTTATCAAATATTGTAATAAAAATGAAGCTTATCCAACAATGAAAACTTATAAACCTGATTTCAAAGAAAAACAGCTACCATATACTTTCTTCAGCCTCAAAAAAGCCTGAAAGGAAGATCAAGTAAAAATTATCTCATTATTAGTTTAACACTGCTTTCTCTTGATTCAATTTCAGCAGTTCATGATAATTTGGTAGGCTACTTTATTTGGGTTTTCAGGGAGGAAAGATAATTCTTCTGGACTTCTTATAAGTTGAGAAATAATATCCATTTAAACAAAAGTGGAAACTCTAGTGGAATTATGGTGGGTTCCTTTTGGACAAGGAACCCTTGGGTTCTAGATTTTAACATTTCTGACATATACTACTTTGAGCAAGTCACATACAATTCCTTGATTTAAGATAGGAACTTCATTCTTTGTTGACACTTTGCATAATGGTTATTAATTGCTCTATCTGTCTTTGTCTTTCTCTTTTTCCTCTTCTTTCTCTCTGTTTCTGATTATATGTCTCTCTAAAAGAATAATACATATCTAGTCACCCAATTTTCATTCATCTCTGGTTTACCAGAAATAATACATATATATGTATATATATGTAAACTTTTCAATGATTCAGAAATAAGGAAATAAACAAGGCTAAACTGAACTTGAACCTGATAACCAAGGGTATTTCCATCAAAGTCATCTGACATCAGACACTAAAAAAGAGAGGGAATCATTTAAAAGGGGCTATACGATTTTTCCTGATCTTGTGATACAAATTCAATTCTGCCAATTCCCTTTGGCAACCTTCCTACCCAAGATATCAGACAGCTTATATGTGAAGCTGACTTCAAAACTCCATTAATGAAGTATTCAGTACAAAAAAAGAAAAACACACCCAACAGATATAAGGGGGGAAAATATGAGAAGCAAGCTCCCCAAAGACATAAAGATTCATCTCTGGTTTTTGTACCTTTTTCAAGCCTGTTCTACACAGGTGAGATGATGGAGCCCCATTTCCAAATACAAATAATAAAAAGTTTGCTTCTGGTTGCTTATTTTTTATTCTCTTCATTCTCCAATTCTGAGACTTCTTTGCAATAGAAAAATCTACCTCCTAGACTATGGGTTCACCCTGGAATGTCCTAGGACACAAACCCCTTCTCCCACTGGTGAGTTCCTTATGAACCTGGTCTAATTCCTGACTTTCAAAACCATGCTTTCACCAAATGTAAGCTCCTTGATGGCAGCACTAGATTTTTTTTTGTTTCTTTTTCTTTTGCTTATAAGCTCCACAATGCTTAGCCTAGTGTCTGATAGAGTTAATGCTTAATGGATGGATGGATACCTTCCCTTCCCTTCCTGTTTTGTTTCTTATCCTGGTTTACTAACTCAACCTGGAAGAGATATAATCCTTGGAATGACTGGTTATTGCTGAGACTTTTGGTTCTCTACATCTCAGTTTCACTAACAATTTCCATTTTAAAAAGTCCCTTGGGATAAAAACACTTAATCACAAAAGCAAAGTTGTATTCTGGTCAAAATTATCAAAAGTTGAAGACTGATAGACCTTATACAAAGCTATCTAGTTTGTTTGGAGGACAAACACAGTTAGAAGGGCCAACATTAACCTTGAGTAATGCAAAATGAGTAGCGGAATTATTTCCATATTATCCTGAAGCTCAGAGAAGCTTAATTTCACTGGAATGAGATTTTTGTAAATTTAAAACTGTTAATTAGATGTTTACATGGAAAATTTTTTATCCTTGGGGCAGCAATCATCAAACTAAAACATTATTATGATAAGCACTGTAATAATGTCCAGTCATATGGAACTAGATTTTCTATTTGGTTCTATGTACTCCATCACCAATGTTAAAATATTAACGATGGGTGACACTTTTACAATATTGACATAAAATGTCTTAAACCTCTTTTGGGGGGAACTTAAAAACAACTTTGTCATTTCTTGTTTCTCTTCATTAAGATACATTTATTACATAGTAAGGTTAAAGCATAAGTAAAGCTAGAAATTGCTACTTTTGATTTTTTTATGATTGATGAAATAGAGTTTGAACCCTCGAGCTGCTGCTAACAGGCAACACCTGTTAATTTGCTGAGTAAATTAGAGCTTGGTAATAATTTAAAGGTCAATTCTGTGAATCAATATGGGCAGTTAGGTGGCACAGTAGATGGAATGCAGGATCTATAAAGGCAGGAAAACTTATTTTCCTAAGTTCAAATTTGACCTCAGACACTATGTTACTTAACCCTGTTTGTCTCAGTTTCTCCATTTGTAAAATGAGTGGAGAAAGAAATGGTGAATCATTCCATTATCTTTTGCCAAGAAAATATCAAATGGGTCATGGAAAAGTTGAACTTACCTGAGAAATGATTGAATGATATTCTCATGTTATTTCAGGTAACCTGTGCTGACATATAAGGTGGGTAAGTCATTTATAGATTAGGAAACTAATGGCCAGACAAATAAAATAACTTGCTCAAACAGCAAGCAATTGTTGAAACTGGAACTAAACTCTGATACAGTGATTGTTCTATTCAAATCCCTCTAGAGATTCAAAGAATAATTATAACCTCCTTTTCCTCCCCTTAGACAATGAAAATCACTATCACATCTTTTCTAAAACTTGTATTTTATCCAGAATGCTTATCATCCTGTCCTCTGAATGTACTGTAGTTTCATGGAAAAGGTATAGATACATAAAGAAATTCAGAAATAGTGTAATAAATTGATTCTCCTGACAGATGACAAAATTGAGACTTAGAAAGGGGAAGTAATTTGATTTGATATCCTATAGGTAGCAATTCAATCCCATAATCTAATTCAGTAAACATTTGTTGCACCTATATTACATTTATAACATTATACTATGTGCTAGGGACACAATTAATAAAAAGAAAGCCAGTCTCTGCCTTAAAGGAGCTTACAGTCTAAAGGAGGAGACAACAAGTAAAAAGAGGCAGGAAATCTGTAGATAGTGGGAAAACACCATAGCATAAATGCAAAATTCTGTAGAATTGAAAGGAGGCAGAACAACATATGCAGAGTAGAGTGAGCCCTCAAGTCCAATTTCTGCCCTTTATAAAGGAAAGTATTGGGAAGGGTTGAGTATCCCATCTTTTACTCTACCAATAAGAGAAGACATGATGATGATAATGTTCTTTTTGTCCTTCATCCTTGAAGAAGACCATTACATCAGAGAGGTGTTGCCATGACAAGCACATGAATTGGATCTGAATGAGGGGGTGCTGTGCTAAGTCACTAGCCTTACTTTCTCCTCTAGAATTATCTGGGTCCAGTAGTCAGATTTGGATCAGGATGACTGGAGATGACTGGATAGTAGGTAATCAAGGTCAAGATACTTGCCCAAGGTTACACAGCTAGTAAATATTAAGTATCTGAGTCTGGATTTGAACTCCTGTCCTCCTGACTCCAAGGTCAGTGGGCTAACCCTCCTACCACCTAGCTGTCCAAACAAGCCAAGACTTGATTTAGCAGTATGGTGATGAGATTAGAGGTGATAAGCTTAACTTGGGAAGGGTGTCTTTTTCTGTGGAGTTGAAACTAGACATAGAGTGGAGTGAAGCACCCCTTTCTTAGAAGTCAAACCTTTCTTCTCATTTCAAGTTCAGTACTCTTTCCATGGTGCAATATTACTTGTCAGTGTTTCTTCTAAAATGTGGATGTAGTAGCTCTATCAATACAATGGCCAGGGGATGCTGTGATTATCAGAGACCTGCACAGGAGAGATTATATAGGCAAGGAGCTAATGCCAAATCTGAGGCTATAAGTACCTCAAAGATAAAAGTCTGTTTGTCTCCACTGATACTGAATTGCTAAGAGTTTCTAAAGTTCTAACCTCAGGTAAAACCTCTCCGTGGAAGAAGAGGACACTTCCTGGAAGTGGTGGAGGGCTTTTGGAATGAGGATGTTTCTCTGTAGGATGTTATTTGTGTTGTTTTGCATTGTTTCTGGAAAAGGCTTATGGATCTTGTTGGGAGCAGGTGCCATTCCCCATTCAAAAAATACTACTAGCTAATTCAAGGCAAAGGTAGGCACAGTGACAAAAAAGAAAAAGGAAAAGAAAAAGGAACAAATATTTGTTAAGTTCTTACTATGGGCAAGCCCTTTATAAACATCTCACTTGATCCTCACAACAAAACCCCATTTTACAAAACTGAGGCAGCACAGAGATTAAGTAACCTGCCCAGGCTCATACATTTACTAAGAATCTGATACTAGTTTTGACCTCAGGTCTTCCTGACCCCGGGCCAAGTGCTCTATCCATTGCACCACACAATGTATCTGAGGCAAATCTCAGGTCCTACTGACCCCAGGTTTAACACTCTATCCATTCTGCCATTTAACTACTTCCATGTAGAATGTATGTCCTAAGAGTAGGGACTGTTTTCCTTTTGTCTTTGTCCTCACAAAACCTAGCACATAGTACTTGCTTATTAAGTGTTTGTTTGATTTGAACTGGATAAGTGTATATTGACCTCTAGGGTCTGGACCAGCATTAGGGGTTTTGAGAGTGTATGTATATACAGTACAAAGATGTATGGTTATACTTTACTAGAGATGAGAAAATTCACATTTTATGTTTAAGAATTTAAATAATTGGTAAAATACAGAGATGTAAAATCCTTATAGGAAGTTTATGAAGAAGGGTTGATATCTAACTGTATTATCTTTAACATCTCTATTTCCATTTTTATCATTTCGCCACAATCAGAATTGCCACTAGCACCAGAAAACTTGTGTGCATGTCATTGTTTTAAGCACTATGCAAAAGTAATTATTTAATTTTGATGATCAAAGACATTCTATTTCCAGTAAATATTTTCAGACACATTTAGTGCACTAATATAAAAACAATTCATTTAAATTGCAAACCTTATAATCAGATAACTGTGGCAGCAGTAAGCAATTTTCAAAATGCTAAAATTCATAATCTAAAATTATGCTTCCATATCTTTATAATCTCTTTTTACTATTAGCTCTGCTGGTTAGTAACCTAACCAGATTTTAATTATCTTACTTTGTTTCAATTTTTATAAGTGTTGTGTCCAATTGTACTGTAATGTTTATGATTTTTTTAACTTATGAAAAGAAATATGACCTAGAGCAGTTTAAATAGAAAGATGCTATACATTTAGCTGTTCTACAAGGAAATGTTGCCTTGTTGAATAGCCCGCTCTAGGAATTTTCTAGGGCTAGAAATATAAAAGGTATAATGAATAACCACTCTGACTGGCTCTAGTGAGAATGACCTCATTTAGTATTCTAGAAGGAATTGAATTAGCTGGTTCTCTGACTTACAATGCAGAATAAGTACCATCTATCTTTCGTTTCTGATGAATGGTGAACTATCACTTAGCAACTAGAAAACAGCAGTTATAAAGAAGCATGTATTATACTCCTTATTATGATCAATAATGAGTGAAAAACACATTTGTTCTATACTAGTGGACAACATATTGAATTGAACATTTGAACCTTTAAATTCATATTCATTTTGCCTATCTGTGGTTTCTGACTGGGTGGAAAATTAACAGCCTAACTTGTTCTTGAAGGATGATAATGAAGCTAATTTTAGTGTCCAGAAAGAGGATACGAAATTAACCTGTTAAGACAGGCATGTATTAAATGGTTACCCAACACAGATGATGTTTTAGCAATTTAAGAAAATTATGGTGGTAAACTGAGGCTGTTTATCAAAACTTAATAAACAACACAGTACAGAACTTTATGCCCTCATTAATTTAGACTAATATGAGACCATCAGAATTAATTTTTAAGTATAAGCACGGAATATGTATAAGTAAATAAAATTAAACTATTGTCAAATATACATATGTATATATATTTTTAAACACCATTCATATGAGCAGACTATGGAGCTTAAAAGGACTTAAGAGACCTTTTATATTTTTATAAGTGCTACTAAACTAATTAGTTCTTGCTAATAGAAGTTTTTTCAAATAATTAAATAAATTAGTATATAAGTAATCATTCTATCCTAAGTTTAGTAAGTCTCTCTGCAATACAATGATATTTCTCATAGGTATACAATTATTTCTTAAGCGCAAGAAAACAGTTATTTTCTTAGAAGACAAACCTTGTTTACAGAATTTATTTGCTTACCCAATCCCCTTTTCCAAAAGTAGCACAAGTCAATTCAGGTGAAATTCCTGTTACCACAAATTCCACATTAGTAGTTTTAATTAATGAAGTCTCACGTTAATGTAAAAGAAAAATCCAATGTTTGCATAGCCCTTTACAATTTACAAAGCATGAGAGGAAGCATAAAATAATAGACAGAGAACTACCCTGAGAATCAGGAAAACCTGACACATACTGACCTCATTTATGCAAATCACTTAACTTTATGATGACAATAAGTTTTCACCCCTTTAAGACATTAAATTGCAGAGAAGTTGCAAATCAATGTTCTTAGAAAAAGATTGCTTACTTTTCATTTCCTATTGAAATGAAATCCCAGGTTCAGTCCTTATCCTTATCCTTCTTCATTTGGGGTAAAATAAACCTATGAGGAAGGATTAGTAATTCACTATCTGACTAACAAAGAATCTCAAGTTTGGAGGAATTAAATGACTGGCTGAAAGGTGTCCAGATAGTTGCTAAGTAGTAGATTAGTGACTTGAACTTGTCTTTTGAATTCCAAATTTAATGTTTGTTCTACTATGTCAAGCTAACATAAGATTTAATTGAACAAATAATTGTACTTACCTAATAACTCTAGTGTACCCCTAGAGATAAAAAGCAGTACGTAATGAACAGAACCTTTGCCTTACTTAGAGCCAGGATATCTTGATTTAAGTCAATTTAACTTGCTCCTTTTTAACTGTGTAGCCTTAGACAAGGCATTTAACTCTCCACATCTCAGTTTCTTAATCTGCAAAATGGTCTAAATGATATTTGCACTATCTATATCACAAGAAGGTTATGAAGTACTTCATAAATTAGAAAATGTTATGCTATTATAATCAAAATTAGTATAAGGAATATAATAGATAACTAATAATGAAATTCCCTGGGTTGAGATGGAGAGACAGACAAACAAAAAGAGACAGAGAGAGCACTTGTTTCATAAATCTAGAGCTTTTGGTTCATATTTTCCTTTTCCCCTTCACAATTGTATGTCTACTCTTTTATGTCCAAGATTATGCTGTTAGTAAAAATCAATTTATCTTCAGATAATGACAAAAATATTGTGAAAATATGTCCAACAAATAAAAATGTTTAAAGATAGAAAGATTTCCTAGGGTAAGTGATATCAGTTTGCTAGCCAAAGATGAGGCAAGGAAAAAGGATAAAGTAGAGAGGAAACAATTTCAACAGCAATTATATTGGCAATGATAGGCAAAACACACAATTTTGTTGAGATAGACAACTCCTAAAGTAAGTCAGTGAGCCAGACAAAGCTACAATTGCTCATGGTTATAGTCAATTTGGTGCAGAAGTTCTCTTAATTTTTAATGGCTGTCTACTGGTACTCATAAGTCATCTTTCCCCTTTTCTATTTTGCAAGACTCAAAAGTTCTTGGACTTTTCCCACATTCAACAGGGCTTCTACCTCCCAACATCTTTTAATTCTTTCCAGTTGTGAAAAATTACACTTTTCGTGGGTATCTTAATTGATAATAGGTTATAGTAATAATGAAAACAAAATTATTCCTCTGTTGTTAAGTCATTTTCAATCATGTCTGTCTCTGTTACCTCATTTCAGGTTTTTCTTTGCAAAGGTACCAGAGTGGTTTGTCATTTCCTTCTCCATCTCATTGTACAGATAAAAAAAAAAAAACCGAGCACAACAGGACTGACTCCTAGGTCACATAGGGTTAATAAATTTAAATGGGGTTAAGTGCCCAGGGGTATATAAATAGTGAGTGTCTGAAGCCAGATTTGAACTTGGCAGGATGAAGTCTCCACTCCAGGTCTGGCACTCTATCCACTGTGCCACTTACCTGCCATAGTGTATATGGGCAAATCATAAATTTAAAGAGCTTAATTAAAAGTGGTTTAACTTGTTCACTTAGTTTTCTTCAGGACATGACTTCTCAAGTAACCTACTTCCTTAATGACTGTGGTTCTCCTTTTTTTTAATCTAAAAAGGACAGGATTTGATCAGTCATTTCTGAGATTCTTTTTTTTAATTTAAAGATTTCATTTATTTTAAGTTTTACAATTTTCCCCCTAATCTTACCTCCCCCCATCTCCCACAGAAAGCAATTTTTCAGTCTTTACATTGTTTCCATGATATACATTGTTCCAAATTGAGTGTGATGAGAGAGAAATCATATCCTTAAGGAAAAAAAACATAAAGTATAAAAGATAGCAGGATCAGACAATAAAATATTATTTTTTTCCCCTAAATTTAAGGTAATAGTCTTTGGTCTTTGTTCAAACTCCACAGTTGTTTCTCTGGATACAGATGGTATTCTCCATTGCAGACAGCCCCAAATTGTCCCTGATTATTGCACTGATGGAATGAGTGAGTCCATCAAGGTTGATCACTGCCCCCCATTGCTGTTAGGGTGTACAGTGTTTTTTTTCTGGTTCTGTTTCTGAGATTCTTTATAGCTTTAAACCCAATAATACTAGATAGAAACTTTTTTCCCCTACACTCAGAAAAATCTTGTGAATAGAAGACAGAAGAAAGTTTTCATTTCACTCAAGTATAACTGAAGACTATTTCATTGTAAAGGAGATCATTCTTCTTCCCTCTTGAATATATAATCTCAGAAACAAAATGGTAGGCCCATTTTAATGAAATTACCAAACAAACTGAACTATTTATAATGATTGAAATCATACTACCAGCAAAATTCTTCAATAATTAGGTTTTGGATGCCTTAAATTATTAGGAATATGCATTTTGTTTTAAAAAATGAATGAACAATTTCTTTAAAATCCTTGCTTAAAGTGACTGGTACAACATGGAAATGCCCAATTACTCTTCATTATATCTCTCGGTGAGACTTTGTAGAATTTGCTTTGTGTGGTAAAAATTCACCAACTCTACTGGAAATAAATAGCAACTATTTGGGAATTTGTTATAAAGCCATCACATTACCTCAAGATAGAATGCTAAATCACATTTGTCACTGAGGTTGCTATTGCATTGTTAAAGACAATGTTAAGTGGAAGGAAGTACAAGTGGGGAAAAGCATTCATCAAGCAAGGGAAAAGAATTCTTGATCTCATCAATTACAGGAGCTGCTTAATTTGTGGCATGTAATGGATGATGTACCATATTTGCAATCATAAGACTTTTGAGAATATATTAGCAAGATTTATCTGTGCAATAACAGGAAAAAAAAGACATGAATGGTGTTGAAGAGCTAGTCCTTTGACTGGTCTGTTGCTGATAAATTGCTCTAAGCTAATTATGATTTTCATCTCAAAATTTTTCTCAGAAACATAGTTAACCACACATATCATATGCCTATCCTTAATGGGTACTCACTAAAGGTAGTAACTTTAAACTGAAGTCCATCAAAACTAAAGATGACAACTGGTATAAACAAATAGTGTCATCTTTTAAAAATAATATTAGAAAAAAGTGACTTAAATAGCAAGCTGTTTTGTCTGCTTTAAAGCATTAATTATTCACAAAATAGATCTGGAAAACTTTAGAGATAGATCCTTTACTTCAACCCTCTCATTTTACATTGAAGGAATCAGAGGCTCCAAGATCCTAATTGACTTGCTTGAGCTAAGTGGCAAATCCAAAAGTGACTCATTATCTGTGTCTCTTTCCACTCCACAATGCTGCCTAAAAATGACTTATTTGATTTAAAATAAGCATATGCCTGAAAAATGTGGACTCAGTTTGTGCTAGAAATAATACTTTTCCAGCTGTTACTTTTCTGATTTATCTTACCAAAAGCAAATGAAAAAAAATTATCATTTAATTTTGAAACCCTAAATGTCACCTAGTTTTAGAAACAATTTAGAAATTTGGGCTTTAGAAAAATGGAACTTCCATTGGTTAAAAAAATAAAAAAATACTGTGGTAAGCAAAAAAATTGATGAAAAAGTACATTGCCTAAATTAATATGACAATTCTAGAGTAGCTCAGGACTAGAGTTGAGGTCTCTTATATGCAAAGAGACTACTGGGTTTTGGCAATGCCTGTTTTTGCAAAATCATTTCTTACAATAAGGGCAAAAAAATGAGGATCAAGGCAATTAAAATTTGATTAACTGATCATCCTTCCTCATATAATCTTGAGGTAAAATAATTAATGAAATTTAAAATAGCAAAACCAAGAAAAAAGATATGCCATAATCTGACTTTGAAGAGTATGTAAGGCCCATGAATGCACTGAATTGATAGCAAAGTGATATGATGAGTAAAGAAATTACAAATTGGGTCAGTTAGGTGGCACAGTGGATAGATTACTGGCCCTGGGGTCAGGAGGACCTGAGTTCAAATCCAACCTCAAACACTTAATGCTTAGTTAGCTGTGTGACCTTGGGCAAGTCACTTAACCCCATTGCTTTACAAACACCCCCAAAAAATCACAAGTGATATGGAACTTGTCCTGGGCAATAATAAAAGAATAGTTTTGAATCAGCCACAGAATTTGGGATTAGGAAGCGACCTTGGCAGTAATATAGGCCAACTCTCACATCCAGTTTCTGTCACAAAAGACTTCTATTGCCTTCTTGGGGGAAACCAATCACTTTGGGGCAGTTCTAAATTATTAAGAAGGGCATCCTTGACATTAAGTCTAATTCTGCTTCTTGGCAGCATCTACTTCAATTGGTTTTTTCCATCTGAGGACAAAAAGGACAAATCTAACCTCTCTTCCCAATGTTTATTTAAGACCTATCCACACTGATTGTGTGACACTAGACAAGTCCCTTAACCTCACAGTGCTTTAGGGAATTCTCTAAGACTACAAATTGCAAGGCATCTATTGATCTTCACTGGGATAGGGAATCTTCACATTACCAGTTCTTTATCCAATTAGTTCTTAGGAGGGGGGAAGCCCTGAATTTGGAACTTAAAATTTATTAAAATGTATAAAATGGGGGCGGCTAGGTGGTGCAGTGAATAGAGCACCGGCCTTGGAGTCAGGAGTACCTGGGTTCAAATCTGACCTCAGACACTTAATAATTACCTAGCTGTGTGGCCTTGGGCAAGCCACTTAACCCCATTACCTTGAAAAAAAAATCTAATAAATAAATAAATAAATAAAAATAAATAAAATGTTTAAAATGGTTTTAACATGAAATTGAAGGAAAAATAAAATATTTTTTGAAATTAAAAGTATAGACCTTGGGGTCCTGGAATCCTGTAAATTGACTGAGGAGTGGGTGAAAATTATTTTCACAATAATATTAAGCTGTTTTAATTCCTTTTTTTACTTTTTTTTTAATAAGGCAATTAAGTTAAGTGGCTTGCCCAAGGCCACACAGCTAGGTAATTATTAAGTGTCTGATGTCATATTTGAACCCAGGTACTCCTGACTCCAGGGCTGGTGCTCTAGCCACTGGGTCACCTAGCCGCCCCTCACTGCACCACTTAGCCGCCCCTTTAATTTCTAATATAATAAATGATAGATATAAGCCACATAAACAAAGGCTTTGTGGGATTTTTAATAATTTTAAGAGTGTAATGGAGGTCTTGAAATCAAAAACTTTGAGAACCACTATATACCAAGAAAACAAAAAAGGTTGTTTAGTGTCTTTGACCCCTTATTTTTCTCATAATTAATCAGGAAAAATATAATTTGACTACTTTAAAAATGAATTTTCATAAGAATATCATCAGAATTATTTAAAAGATAATTATATGACCCATACATACAAAAGGACTATGTTAGCTCCTTCACAGAGTACATACTATTGCTTAGGGGAATCTTACTATAACATTTATAGGCATTGATGTTCCTGAACTATGAGTTAATAGAGATAAACAGGGATTAAGTGCATTTCTGACATGGAGCAAAATATAAGAAATAATGAATCTAATGTTCAACAATCAAAATCTATACATTGCTATCAATTATATTTTTGATATTGTGTTTTTATTCTAGAAACAGGAAAAATGGTAATAGAGGTATGGAAGCCAAAGAAATGAAGGTGAATGGAAGAAGAAAGATGCAAAGTAAATGAGAACTAGTAAGAGGGAAAAAAAGAAGGCAAATCAGTATATTGTCTGTTTTGTTCATTTTGACTTCAGGAAGATTTACAGGAGGAGAAAAATGAAAACCTCTTTAGCTTCTGTGAGAAGAAAGAGGGTTAGTTTCCCCAAGGGAAGATTTATGCTGAGGATGTATCAAAAAACCTGAGATTTGTTTTAACAAAAGCTCTTTGAAGGAGATACTACCAGAAGTTCCTGTGAAGGGACAGAGAGGAATTATATAGGACAAGAAGGCCTAGATATCATCTGCATCAAGGGAAGGAATACCCACATTGATGACTTGATGTGTTGATATAAGCCAGATGATAACCTCCAGTTTAAGGAATCTTCAGGCTGAAATGCAATTTGTTTGGAAAATTATATGGAAATTTTCAGCTCATTTTCCTAGAGGAAACAAACATTGGGAAGAGAGGTTAGACTTACCCTTTTTGTCCACAGTTCCAATATCATAATGGAAGATGGAGGAAAACTGAATGTCTCTTGCCCAAAAGTCATCTTTTTGCAGACAGCATTTCATCTTTACAATCCAAGCTCCATCCAATGTAAAAATTGATATCCTTACAATACATTTTGTTTCCCCAAGCTAAATGACATGATGGATAGAATCTGGACATGGAGTTAGGAAGATCTGAGTTCAAATTAGTTCTCAGACTGTTTATTATTAGCTATATGACTCTGGGCAAGTCATTCAATCTGATCATATCAGTTTCTTCAACTGTAAAATAGAGATAATATTGGTACCTATCTCCTAAGGATTTTGTAAGCATCAAATGAGACAATAATTATAAATTATTAGTATTGAAGGAACATATTTTTGAAGATGTGAACATAAAAATTGAATTAATTTAGGAGGATCAGACAAAAAAAGTACAGAATAGTTGAACATACTCTGGGAACTCCATTAAGCAAATTAAGACTAATGACTTTTTTTATCTTAATAGTATTTTTTTTCATTTACTTGTAAAGATAAATTTCAACATTCATTTTTGTAAAATTCTGAGTTATATCTTTCTCTCCTTCCCTTTCTTTCTTCTCCCTTTCCCAAGGAAGAAAATAATTTGATATATGCTATATAAGCATAATCATCTTAAATATATTTCCATATAGTCAGGTTGTCAAAAAAAGAATCTGAACAATATGGAAAAATAACAAAAAATAAAATCAAATTAAATTTAAATAGTATGCTTCAATTTGGAATTAAACTCCATAGTTCTTTCTCTAGATGTGGATGGCATTTTCCATCAGGAGACTTTTAGAGTTGTCTACAGTCACTGTCTTAAGTGATAGGAGATATTATAACTCTCTTAAAGAGGTTAAAATGCATTCCCGATTCTAGGACAAGTAGAAAGTTTTGTGTTTTGATCTGGAAATCTGTTCTTCTGACGTGATTATAACCAACTAAGAATAATGTATTATAGACATTGAAATGATGGGAAAATTGGGAAGAAGTTACTTAAGTAACTAGCATTTATTAAGTTTCTTCTATGATCCCTAGAGTCTGGGAATGCCAAGAATAGTCTAATGTCTAACCTAAAAGTGGAAACTGCCTGTTTGTTGGATACATAATCTGGACCTGGGGAAAGTTGATGTTATTTGATACATAACCTGGAACTGGGGGAAACTGACTTCAGAGTTCAGAAAAACCATGACTAGGGTTCTGTGGTATTCTTTTCTATAAAGGAAAATGAGTTAGGAAGAATGGAAGACTCATAAGATTAAAAAAAACACAAAATGGGGGGGAGGAAAGAGAATATCTAAAGATAATCATGAATAACCAAGAAACTTGCCAATGTATTTGAATTTTAAAGAAGACAAGTGTAAAGAGAAGATAGGAGCAAGGG
The DNA here is from genome assembly GCF_037893015.1 of Macrotis lagotis. Taxonomy (NCBI): domain Eukaryota; kingdom Metazoa; phylum Chordata; class Mammalia; order Peramelemorphia; family Peramelidae; genus Macrotis; species Macrotis lagotis. Next base: position 773,154,436 of record NC_133658.1, on the reverse strand, counting down.
TAGGTAACTCAAAAAAACAATTCAAAAAAAGTTGCATAGTCCTTTAAAAATAATATGTGAAGGTGGCACAGTGAATAGAGCACTGACTCTGGAATCAGGAGGACTTGAGTTCAAATCAGGTCTCAGACACTTAATATTTACTTAGCCTTATGGCCTTGGGCAAATCACTTAATCCCATTGCCTTGTCAAAAAAAAAATAGAATAAAGAATAATATCGGAATTAAAGCCCCAAATAAAACAAGATTTACTGGACCTATGATCTAATTGCTTTCAAATTCCTCAAATCCTTCTTATCTTGGGCATTTTTATCCATATTTCTCTACAAATTCTTGTTAGAATATTTACCCAATATATGGGAGGACTTCTGGCTCTTTAAATAACTTGAAAGGACACGTATTAAAAACAAACAAACAAAACATAAACAAACTACTAAATGCTTATTTTCCTTCCAATTTCTCTGTTTCTTTGAATCAGACTGAACAGCAGAGAACTTTTTATGTGGTTAATAAAGAATTTAAACCCAAGATAAAATGAGACATAGTGTTAGAATATATGACTGTCTTTTATGAGTTCAAATCAATAGATTTGCTCAACTACTGAGGATATTAGAGGATAAGTGGTACCCTTGCTTTCAATGACAATGAAGAGAAACACTTCAGATAATAGATTAATGAATTAATTCTTGATTTCTAACAAAATTAAAGGGATAGTTTATGAACACTTTGAAAAGGAATTAATCATGGCTAAAAGCTAGCAAAATGCATCAAAAACAAGGCATGCCAGAGTGACTTTATTTCTCTTTCTGATCAGGAAAACACTATCTATGTAGTGTTTGAATTTTGATAAGTCATTTGAGCTGTTCATTTTAACCCCTTATCACCAAAACTAACTTTCTAAAAATGATACATGTGTTTTTAAACTAAGTAGATGATGACTCTTCTGATCAGGTAACATATTCCATGAGAAAACAGTCTACATACACACAAATATTGTCCTTCGAGCCAACATAACACATTTTCACATATTCAACTTTGCTGTCTCACAGGAACTTCTTCATCTTGACATAGTCTCTCTATTTACATATGTATACATACATATATAAGTTGTTGTTAAATCATTTCCTGTCATGTCTGACTTTTCATGACCCCATTTGGAGTTTTCTTGGTAAAGATAATAAATTGGTGGTCATTTTTTCTCCAATTCATTTTACAGGTGAGGAAACAGACTCAACAAGGTTAAGTAACTTGCCCTATATCACACAACTTGTAAATGCCAGAAAACCAGATTCATTCTGACTTTAGGTCCCATACTCTATCCACTACATCACTTAGTTTCCATATATACACTCACATACAAATACCCATATGTAGGTGTGTGTGTGTGTGTGTGTGTGTGTCTATAATATTTTAATCATGTTTGTCCTTCATTCTTGAAGAAAATCATGGCATCATGGAGGTGATGCCATCATAAGTTCATGAATTGTATTTGAGTGAGGTGGTGCTGTGATAAGTCACCAGTCTCATTTTCTCCTCCAGAATTATCTGGGTCCAGTGGTCAGATTTGGATCAGGATGATTGGAGATGGTCCTGGATGTGAAGAAATCAGTGTTAAATGACTTGCCTAAAGTCACACAATTAGTAGGTGTCAAGAGTCTGAGGGTGGATTGACTTCTGGTCCTCATGACTCGAGGATCAATGCCCTATCCACTATACCACCTAGCTGCCCATTGCAGAAGAGAATGAGACATTTGAGGTCTATGCAAAGTAATATGAGAAACCTGAGGAATAATTTTTCTAAGTAGATTATTTTGGACAATTCAGATAAGTCTTGGAAGAAAGGAGAGAGAGATAGAGAAGTTAGGAGGACAGGATGAGTTCAGTTTTGGATACATTATCCTAAAAAGTTAGAAGGATATCCAGGTAGAGATGGCCAACAGGCTGTTTGATTTATGAGAATGAAGAATGAGTATGTAAAGAAGTCCTCTACAGATAGGTAATAAAATGAGATCATCAAAGGAAAAATACAGAAAAAGAAGTGAATTTGGGTATAGGGACAACTTTTTAGAATACTTGCAATAAAAAGTAGAATAAAGGAAACTAGTAAAAGAGACATGCATGGAATATTCAGAGAAATAAAAGAACTATGATATTTCAGGATCTTAGAAACAATGGGAAGATTGTGTTCTAAGACAGAGGGAATGGAGCATAGTGTCAAATATGGAGCTTCAAAAATTCATGAAAGTGTGATGAATATTTCCAGCTGTGGAAGACTACAGCATAGTTTTATTCCTATAAAAAGTCAACTCATAGAGGCAGCTAGGTGGCGCAGTGGATAGACCACTGGCCTTGGAGTCAGGAGTACCTGGGTTCAAATCCAACCTCAGACACTTAATAATTACCTAGCCATGTGGCCTTGGACAAGCTACTTAACCCCATTGCCTTGAAAAATCTAAAAAAATAAAAGTCAACTCTTTAGTTATAAATCCTCAAATGTAGGCAGTTATTAACAATACAAACTACTCAAGAACATCAACTTATAAAGAAAATAGCCTGATATAATTAAAGACCCAGAATCAAGAGGAAAATCAAAGAGTTGAAAGTGCAATTTTCAAATGGCTATGAGAAAGTCATGAAATAAGAATTTCAAGAAGAAATTGAATAAAATTATATTTTTAAGAGAGTGATTTTTGGTGGAAGTGGGTGGGAGAAAAAGGAAACTGGATAAGAATGAAGAAGCAATACAGCATGATAATGGGAGGTACAAGCTTTTTCCTGTTGAAGGAAGCAGACATGGGTAGATTTATCTTTAGGGAGACAACTTAATCTTAGATCAAAAGAGGAGGAAAAGAAAAGGAAATTAATGGAAAGAAAAATCAAAGAAAATGAGGATAACAGGTCCACTGTAAAATGGAATCCAAGATTCAGAAATATGAATACAGGAAGGGTAGAATAATAGAGTCTGAGATAAATGGTAAAACCAAAAACAACAGGAGTCAAAGAGACAACGAAAACTGAGAGTTCAAAGGAAACCCTGAAAATTGATGAAAATTACAAAATATGCACAAAGCAAGTAAAAGTTAAGAACTATAATATGAATCATATTATTATGTGGTAGGTCTGATATATAGTATATGGATGGAATCCTGAAATAAGGCAATACTTCCTATATGAACACATTAACTAGAATAAGATAATATGTAAACAAAGAATTCCTGATACATTTCCCCTTTAATGTAATATAAAAGAAAACTAAGCAAATTGAGTAGCTTAATGAGCAATAAAACAAAAATAATCTTGGCAAAAATTAATCAAGAAAATAATTCATAGGTCCATACTGTGGGCATTTTTATTTTAGTGATGTGAGAAATACAGTGTATAGTATATGACTCCTGCCCTCAAGAAAACTACTCTTCTAATAGTTCCCCCATTGGCAAAATAACAAAATAGGACTCATTCTAACATTTGAGACTTTCAATGATCTGGACTTTCAATGATCAGGAAACTATGAACACTATATGAGATCACATTCTGGAATTTTTTCTATAAAAAAGAGAAATAGGTCTTTAGACTTGAATTAAAGGGATTTTATACATGAAAGAATAGAGATTGTACCATATACAGTGAAAAATGTATGTTTATCATGCATCATATTTTAAGTACACACACACACACACACACACACACATATATATATATACACAGTGTGAGACAAAAATGAGAATTTTTGTATAGCTACAGTTTTATATAAGGTACAGTCATTCCCCTTAAGGAGTTCACATTCAAGGAGTTTACTGTTTAGTTTGAGAATATATTTTCAAATGACATACCTATTTCGCCTTTATTACAATATACTTTATTGAATCAAAATAGCTCAAAAATTTAGGAAATTAATGTATATATTTCTAAACAGTTGGGAGAAGTAATTATTTCTTCCCCGAAATAACATTTTTTTATTTTGATATTATCATTTAAAAGGTTTAAATTTTATTAATTTTGATTTTAACTTATTTGATTTTTACCTAATTTATGTTAATTATTTTAATTTTAAAACACCAAACAAAGCAAGCATTCTCTAAACCAAGTAGAATAGAAAAGGCTTTACCTGAAACTACTTTTCTTTATTAAGTATAAAGGTATTTTACCATGTAACTTTCAAAGCTTTTCTGTTTCTTTCTGAGTACTTAGAAATATTTTAGCAACTTTCCTTTCTTTTTTCTTTTTTTATTTGGAGATGCTAAACCTAATTGCTATCCTATTTCTAACACAAATTAGTCATGATTTGGCCATTTGACCTCCCAGGTTCCCAGGCAACTCTCTAAAATTATGTATGATAGGAGTTTCCCTAAGTGAGGACTTCATTGACTAGGCAAAAGAAAAATATCACCATACAAAAGATAAGGTCTACGTAATTAAATAATTATTTTTGTACATCTTCTGCATGTCTATCTTTCATAGGAACTGGGATGGTTGGAAAAGAAGAATAGAGTATAATTAAATGATTAAATGACAAAATTTATAGCTGGACAAGAAGTGGTACAAAGGCAAGAGTAAGAGAAGGATCCTGTGGGTCAGACTACCTATGCAATTCAGGGTAGAGGTTGGCCTCGAAGGATGGGTAGAATTTGAATAAAATGGTGAAGAAGGGATGAGTTTATTACAGGGACAACCACAGTAAGAAGTAGCCTGGCCCAACTAATAAAACAGACATAGAAGCAAGAAGACTCCATCCCTGCCCCTGAAAATATCAACAGTATAAACCAATCTGCACTGTAACCAGGGGCAAGTCACTTAATGTTCTAATATATCATGTAATTCCCTTAAAATTATTCTATAGATGAGATAAACTCTGCATTAGTGGAAGGATATTCCCTACTCAGAAGATTTTTACAAAAATGAACTCAGAGGACTCCACCTACTAAATAAAGAAAAATACAAAATCAAATCAAATAAAAAGCATGGACACATAAGAGACTTTTAATTGAAGTAAACTGTATTGGGAGCTAATGAGGGAGAAAGATAGGGACAGGTGAGGGAAGTTAGATCATTGAAAGTCTCAAATGTTAGAATGAGTCTTATTTTGTTATTTTGCCAATGGGAGAACCATTAGAAGAGTAGTTTTCTTGAGGGCAGGAGTCATATACTATACACTGTATTTCTCACATCACTAAAATAGAAATGCCCACAGTATGGACCTATGAATTATTTTCTTGATTAATTTTTGCCAAGATTATTTTTGTTTTATTGCTCATTAAGCTACTCAATTTGCTTAGTTTTCTTTTATATTACATTAAAGGGGAAATGTATCAGGAAGAAATGAACTTTTATCCTGGATGCTTAATGATCAGTTAGAAGTCTTTCCTTAATGTTTCCTGTTATTTTCAACAAGTGAAAACTGCTCATTGGTTACATCCAAGTCAAGCATCTTGTTTACTATATGCTTGGAGCTATTAAAAAGTCATACCCATCACAGAAAAACCTAATTCCATTTGCCTTTGTGAAATCTGAGTTCTAAGGTGATACTTAGGTATAAAAATCTTATTAACAAGAATTATTTTTTTCCTAAAAGGAAAAACCATTCATTTTTACTCTTTATATTCTTACTTGAGGGCCCATCCCCATGAGTCCCTTCTTAACTTCTTTTGAAAAAACAAAAGTTTAAAAAATCATATGCAAAAAAGCTTTCTTATTTAACTCTTTTCAACCTGTTCTCATTCTGTCACCTCTCCTTATGTTAATAGGGCCTTTACATAAAGAATTGTATTGTGAAGAAAATTCATATATTAATGGAAAAAAATTACTTTTCTATAAGAATGATGATCAAAGAGAGGGTTTTATTGATAAAAATCTAATCATACAACAATTTTTAAATAAATGTCCTTACTATATGCTAAGGGAATGCTTGTTGATTTGAAAAGAATTTTATTAAATTTTGTTTTGCTGGTTATGTGTGAAGGAATATGAAAATGAAATATGTCATTCATCTTTTCTTTGGTATTTTATATGACACAATGTGTGACCTGCCAATCAAGTGAAGATAGATTTTGAGTAAGAACACTAGTATTCTTTCAAACACACAACAATGACTATCCAATTTATTGAGCTGTCCTAGGTAATGGGGACACAGATTATAAGAGGAAACAGCACTTACTTTTCAAGAAGCTTAGAGCTACAGGCAGTGGTGGGAATGGAATAAAATATAGCCACTGATAAGTATAACTTAAGGGAGGATAGACACTAATGACTGGGGAGATCAGGAAAGGTTTCACATGAATATCTGAACTGAACTTTGAAGAAAGTTTTCTGGTCATATTAGCTTGTGAAAAGGTCTAGATCTGGGTGACAGTATACTAAAGAAAAAGACTACAAGTCAGGACCAAAGTGGGGAGTATTAGTGCATGTTCTTGTTTGCAAATGACCATGCACTCATTGCAGCCTCTGAAGCTGAGATGAAACAAAGTATGGATCGATTCTCTGCTGTTTGTGCTGGTTTTGGTCTAACAATTAACACCAAGAAAATATAAGTGCTTCATCAGTCAGCACCACTCCATCCATATGTAGAACCATCCATTACAGCAAATGGAGAAGTTTTGAATACTGTGGACAAGTTCACTTACTTTGGCACTGTCCTTTCCAAGGAGGTTCACACTGACAATGAGGTTGACACTTGAATTGCCAGAGCTGGCTCAGTATTTGGGAGGCTCCGAAAGAAAGTGTGGGAGAGTAGAGATATTAGACTGACACCAAATTGAAGGTCTACAGAACTGTTGTGCTGACCTCATTGCTCTATCCCTGTGAAACTTGGGCAGTCTACCAGTGCCATGGTGGGAAACTGAATCACTTCCATTTAAATTGTCTTAGGAAGATTCTGAAGATCACCTAACAGGAGAAAATTCCAGACACTGAGGTCCTTTCTTGAGCTAAACTGTCTAGCATTCCAACATTATTTCAGAGAATGCAACTACAATGGGCTGGACATGTTGTTATCTGGTATTCGCCAGATATATGCTTGCCAAAAGAACTATTTTATGGAGAACTCACACAGAGCAAGCACTCACAAGGGGGCAGAAGAAGCTATACTAGGATATCCTGAAGGTCTCATTGAAGAACTTTAGAATTGACTGTACATCTTGGGAGACATTGGCACAGGATCACCCAGCATCAGTGAAGATGCTGCAGTCTCTAAGGAAGTCAGAATTGAAGCAGCTCAAAGGAAATGTGACATATGTAAGTGTAGAGTACCCACATCAGGTGTTCACATGGACCATTTGTGCCCAACCTTTAGTAGAGCATTGGGAGCTTGTATTGGTCTGATCAGCCACAGTCGAATACACTGTAATTTGTCTCAAGCATATAGTGATGTCATTTTGGTCTTCTTCCATAACCAAGTACAAGAACCAACTAACTAAAAGCTTAGGAAAGAACTTATCATACTGTTTTTCTGGAATTTAGTATATAAAAGGGAATTTTCAAATAAGTTGGGGCTATATTCTAGAACAATTTAATGGTAGGCTGATTATATATTTCATCTTTGAGGTTACTGAAGATATTTGAGCAATAGAGTGACATTATTGGACTTTTGCCTTAGGATTACTAAAATTCAAAAGATTTAAAGTATCTATTAAGTAAAGAATTATATTCAGGCTGGCAGAAACTGCCACTCTACTTTTTATGAAGAGTTGGGTGGTTATGATCAAAGATCCTATATATTTAGAGTCCAATTCCCTTCAAATGTTCTTCAGGTCTAATCAAGAACCATTTCCATCTTTTGGAGAAAGCCTACTGAGGAAGTGATTGGGGGAAGATTTTTTAGACACATCTTAACCAAGCTCTTTCAGGGCTTAGAAGTGTTCAGTCTGAATATAGACTTTTGGTTTCTTCTTTCCCTCCTTTCCTTCTCTTACTCTATATTCCACTGTATAACTGTAGAGGCAGCCTGGATCATTCTTTTAAATTCAGGAATTGTGAGAATCCTATCATGGTCTAGTGCAGCCTTCAGAGAAGATAAGCACCTTTTCAGGGTTGCCCATCCACCTTTGGTGTCTATCTGTCAATCAATTCTAACCTGTGGCTCCAAGAAGCTATTGCAAATTCATTGGCCAAACCCAGGTAAAATTATCTCAGCAGCTCAACCAAGTAAAGGGTAACTGACTGGCTTCAAAGCCATTGTCTGAGTTAGGAAGATGTCTACCCTAAGCATGTAAACACTTCCCTAGGTGGAATGGACAGATAGAAAAAATTTATTCTGACAGCTATGATGGTGACTGAAGTAAGTGCTATGGAATGCTTAGAGCCTGGTCAGTTAATGAAGATGCCAAGGTTCATCCACTGCATTCTTAACCATTGGAAGTCCTCTTTTGTCTTGCCCTTGGACTTCGATGACTCAGGAAGAGAAAGTAAAGAGAATGTCTTTGTACAACTCTGCCTCATACAATTCACACTCAAACTCAAGACATCATCTCTTATTGTCCTCTTCAAAAATGAAATACAAACAACATTTCTTAAGTCCTCCCTATACCTTAATTTTCTCATCTGGAAAATGAAGAAAAAACATAATATTGGTAAAGAGGTTACAAGTACACAAATTTAATTGATCTGATTTGATGGATATTGCAAATGTTCAGGTAAAAGCTGATGATGGCCTATACTTAGGCTAGTTTCCTTGTTACTGGAGAAAAATGGACATATCCAAGAGAAGTTGAGGAGGTAGAAATGGTAACATGTTGAACATGCAGGGTAAGTATGAATAAAGAACCTAGATGACTGGGAGGATAATGTGTCCTCAACAGTAGCAGTAGAGTTGAAAGAAGAGTTATTGGGAAAAGATAATAGAGGAAATTTGGGGGGAAAGAAGACTGTTATCTAAGATAGACAAGTGGATCATAGGTCTAGAAAAGGGCTTTTTAATCTGAGTTCTGTGAACAACCTTTAAAAACTATGAAAAGATCCTCTAAATCACTATTCATTAGAGAAATACTAATTAAAACAACTCTGATATACCATTTCATACCTATCAGATTAGCTATTATGACAGAAAAGGAAAATGTTAAATGTTGGTGGGTATGTGGGAAAACTGGGACACTAAGACATTGCAGGTGGAGTTTTAAACTGATCCAACTAATCTGGAGAACAATTTGGAGCTATGCCAAAAGAGATTTAAAACTGTGTTACCCTTTGATCCAACAATGCCATTATTAAGTTTGTAGCTCAAAGAGATCATAAAAAAAGAGAAAAGGACACACATGTACAAAAATATTTATAGCAGTTCTTTCTATGGTGGCTAAGAATTGTAAGTTGAGGGAGGCCCATCAATTGGGGAATGGCTGAACAAGATGTAGTATATAGAAGTAATAGAATATGATTGTTCTATAAGAAATGATGAACAGTCAGATTTCAGAAGAACCTAGAAATAATTACACAAACTGATGTTCAGTAAAGTGAGCAGAATGAGATCTTTATACACAGTAAAAGCAGCATGTGCAGTGATCAACCATGACAGACTTAATTCTTCTCAGCACTACAGTGGTCCAAGATAATTCCAAAAGATTCAGAAAATGCCTATCCCATAATTAGCAATTTGAGGCAGATTTGAACTCATGAAGATGTAATAAGTATTTATATAATGTTTACTATGTTTTCAGGCATTATACTAAGCATTTTATGATTATTATCTCATTTTATCATCAGACTAGCACAATATCTAGAGGTATTATTATTTTCCCCATTTTACAAATGAGAAAAAAAGAGATTAATGACTTGCCTAGGATCACACAGTTAATAAAAAGTCTCAGGCTTGCTATGAGCTCAGGTTTCCTGACTCTGCTCTCCATGTTCCATTGTATCAACCAGTTGCCTTCTAATAAGTGATATAGGTTTTTGATTCTGAGAATTAACATTTTTAAATCCAAATCTACCCAGACATAGTGTCAAGGAACAGAACTAAGACCACTGTATGGAAGGTACAAGAAAGCAGATTTTTGCTTTTAAAGGGAGAAAAGTTATGTAAAACAAAATAGTTTGCCTCAGCTGCCCCTGAGAAATGTTTAAGCCAGGGTTGATAACCCATTGTCAGGTATTCTAGATTGGGGAAAGGGCTTATACTAGGTGATTTGCATGGTCCCCTTCCAATTCTAAATTTCAACAAATCAGTGTTTCTTTGAGTTTCTGATTTATTTCTAATTTGGACAGGAATTGGGGTTTTACAAATTTGCAAACTCCTCAGAATTCTAATTTATCCTATAATGGTCCCATATATACACACATGGCAGATTGTATTAAATCAAAATTTTCCTTCTAATAGTCTGTGGTCAAGTTCAGATGCATATATATGTATATATACTTACACACAGATAGATACACATATAAACTATATACAAGCAAAGTGATATGTGAATTAAGGAAATTACTTGAATAAATGCTAAAATACTTTCTAGTAATAAATGTTTAAAAGAGTAGCAGGGTCAGCTAGAAAATGGGTATAGTTATTTCAGGTAAAAATATTTTTTTAGTTTGAACTATCCAGATAATTGAGTCAATAACTCATTTTAATTCCTATGTATAGATATTATCTTGGAGTACCATAATATTATCTTGGAGTTTCTATCACTCATGACCTCAAATAAGTGAAATCAAAAGAGACTGCTTTGTAATCCCTAAAGTTCAATATTAATGATAGCTATCATTATTGTTAAATAATTAGGAAATGCTGGTATGTTGTTCCAGTTTCTTTATTTTTGTCCTTATTTTTCTTAGGCCCAAGAGTATGAATAATAATTTTTTTCATAGTAGCTGAAATAATCATAAGCTACCAGGACTTACTTGAATTGAAATCTTTTAAAAATAGGTCATCAGTCTCACAGTTTTAGTCAAGAAAATGTCTGAAAGAGAAATACACATTCATAGATGTTATATGTTGTTTTCAGTTTTGTCTGAATCTTTGTGAACATTTTAAGTGTTTTCTTGGCAAAGATACTGGAGTGGGTTGCAATTTCCTTTACATTTTACAGATGAGGAAACTGAGGTACAAAGGGTTAAGCTACTTAAATTTCTGAAGCCAGATTTGGACTAAGGTATCTGAATCATCCTATCTTCAGACCTGTCACTATGCCATATGTATATATAACATCTATCTATCTATTCATCTGTCTATCTTATTGACCCCAAGTAGGACTATGAATGTCTGGCCTTTTTCATAATCTTACTTTGATTAATGTATATTTTCATATTAACAGATGCTGAATCTAATTTTAAACTTAACAAAGAAAAGTAAAAAAAGAGAAAATTAAATCAGGAATTCACTGTTGTTGGATTTATTTTTTTAGTGAGAACCACTGCAAATATCTATAGAAGTTGGAAAAGATTTATTTTTTCCAAAAGTCAAAAAAAATCACCTAAATGAGTGGAAAGAGTGAAGAATTGGACTCCTGGCAGTTTCCAAGTACAAATACAGATGGATATAAGATTTATAGGAAAGATAGAAAAATGTCACTGTCATAAACCATTGATAAATGGAGAAATTTTATTTCCATTTATATTGAGCAGAAGATTCAAAATGACATGGCTATTTTGAGGATAAAGGATATTCTTTTCAAGGGCAATGTAGCTCAGATTCCTAAGACCAGGATTATTATTATTGCTATTGTTGTTATTTTGTACCTTTCCTCCTCCAGTCATGAGTTTAATCTGCTCTTTATTGAGGCAGAGATGATTTAGCCACATCTGTTTTCCTAATTCAACAAAACACCATTCCAAAGTTAAGACAGTGGTAGAAGATCTATAGATGCCGAGCACAGTGTTTATACGCTCTGAGCATAGCAATGAAATGGCAGGCTTTGGTGACAAATAACATCATGTACCAGAATTCCATAAATCAAAGACAGCAATGAACCAAGAACCCAACTTTACAGAACACCAGAAGATATATCTGACAAAGTGGATGACGGGTCATTATTTAACATGAAACAGTTAGCGATGATTGAAGTCAAATGGAAACAAGAGATCATAAACCCAGATGAGAGAGGAAAATTACAAAATACCACTGACAATGGAGAGTGCAACAACATCCTGACCTGGCACTAATGAAATATTCTAGTGACTTGATAAGCAATCTTTTAGGAATGCTGGGGCAAATTATCTTTTGTGGGCTAATCTCCTTATGGAATTTCACTTCTTTTGAAATATAATACTTCCTTGCTTACTACTCATTTCCAATCATAGCATCTTGCATTCTGGGTAGAATAATGGAATAGTCATGGTCGGAAGATATCTTTGACTTATTCTAATCCAATCCCTTCATTTTTCAAATGAGGAAATTGAAGCCTAATGAATTAATTTCCTTTGGGTCTTGTGACTAAATGATGTTGATGCAACTATAATTCAGGTCTCCTGAGTGATTCCCAGTCCAGTGCATGTTCTACTACTATTTCCTTCCCATACAATTCCATATTGCATTAAATAAGCAGTCCCTGATTCACTGATAGTAGAATCTGTAAACTCAGAGATAGGTGGAATAGTAAATAATGTGCTGGGCTGGAAATTAGAAAGACCTGAGTTTAAATATGGCCTCAGATATTTACTGACTCTGTGACCCTGGGCAAGTCACTTTCCCCCTCTGACTCAGATTGCTCATCTGTGGAATAGGGATAATATGTTGTGAGTATCAAATGAAATAATAACAGTAAAATAGTCAGCAAAATTTTACATGAATGTATTATTATCATTACTATTACCATTGTTTTTTAAAGTTCATCTTAGGAATTGTCATTCCCAAGGTTGGATTCTGCCTCAATGTGATTTTATTTCTGATTTATTAATGATTCAACTGAGTCAACAAGCAAGTCAACAAACATTTATTAGAATGCCTATTAAATTTCAGGCAATGTGCTAAGCATTGGAAAGTAAAAAAGTGATGATGCCTATCTCAGGAACCAGGTCTGATCATCAATAATAATTAACATTTATAGAGTCCTTTATGGCTCACAAAGCACTTTTCTCACAGACAGGCAGTAGTAGGCATATTATTTTACCCATATTATAAAAGTGGAAACTGGGGAAATTGAGACCCAGAGATATAATGACTTGCATAATTTACCAAAAAATCATGAGGGAAATAGAATGTTATGGACTAAGGATATGAACCTTTTTTCAGGATCCAAGTTCATATTTCATGTCACTCTGCCATGATATCTCTTAGTTCTGCCATAATCAAATGATGCTCCCTTTCAAAAATAAAGCTCTATGACTTTATATATATATATATATATATATATATATATATATATATATATATATATATATATATATCAAATCTTAGGAATGAGAAGTATTTGTGGAAGTTTTTAACCTACATTCATAACTTTAGACATCTAAGTCATTGCAATTTGATTTTTTAAATATCTTCAATTTTTAGATACTTGCAGAGATCTAAGAGGGCAAGCATTCTGTCTCTCTTTGTTCATCATCTTTTTTAACCCAATATTTTTTAGGTTTTTGCAAAGCAATGAGCTTGTCCAAGACCACACAGCTAAGCAATTATTAAATGTCTGAGGCTGGCTGCATTTGAACTCAGGTACTCCTGACTCCAGAGCCAGTGCTCTATCTACTGCACCTCCCAGCCACCCCCAACCCAATACTTTTCATACAGTAGATGCAATACATGTATTTGTTGAATTAACATTAAAAAGTTGAGCTTAGGGGCAGCTAGGTGGCACAGTGAATAGAGCACTGGCCTTGGAGTCAGGAGTACCTGGGTTTAAATCTGACCTCAGACACTTAATAATTACCTAGCTGTGTGGCCTTAGGCAAGCCATTGAACCCCATTGCCTTGAAAAATCTAAAAAAAAAGTTGAGCTTACTCTCACTTCTTAACCCATTATAATCTTGAATAACACCCTCTATATCAGGAAACAGTTCTAATCTTCCCTCTTACATAGTTCTTGCCAGATAATTGAACCCTCTGATACTCTTGGTGCTTTCTCAGAGCCTTAGGATTTCTTGGTGCTTTCTCAGAGCCTTAGGATTTCTTGGTGCTTTCTCAGAGTCTTAGGATTTCTTGGTGCTTTCTCAGAGCCTTAGGATTTCTTTCCCCATGTAGCTTTTTAAAGGGCAAGAGGTGACTTAGAGGCTAGAGTACTGGCTTGGATTCAGGAAGACCTGAATTTAAATCCAGTCTCAAATATTTACTAGTTGTGTGACCCTGGGCAAGTCACTTAATACCTTTTAGCCTCAGTGTCCTTAACTGTAAAATTGAGATAATAATAGTAATTATCTCATAGGGCAGTGACGAATTGAGATATAATTTGTAAAGTGCTTAGCACAGGACCTGATACTGTAGGTCCAATATAAATGTTTATCATCCTCCCTCCCTATTTCAAATTGTTGTGATAATAATAGACACCCTTATTTGACCTCCAATATTTTCCCCTTATTAATAATGATACCAATAAGCTCTTAAGTTTTTGTAAATAATATTTACCATATTAATGAAAGCTTTGTTTATTTCAGTGACTCAAGGACTACAATGACTTCATATTGTTTATGGATGAAAATTCAAACTGGATAGCCTATTATTCAATGTTTTTTAAAATCTATATCCACCTAGTTCTTCAGATCTTTCCATCCACATATTCTAAAATGGAGCCAAATTGAACCATTTAATTCCCTTGATATATGTCCTCATGATCATAATTTTGTTCAAACTCTGCCATCTATCTAGAATGTCCTGTCCACCCTCTAAATGCTACCTCATTGGTGCACTCCAAATTATTTGGAAACTCAAAGTGTGTGGGACCACACACTCTCAGTGAGGTGGCAGAGGCCAGGAGAAACTCGGGGCTTCAGAGCTACAGAGCTACCCTAGTTCCCTAATACCCAAGCCCAGGCAAGGCATCACTAGTTTCATCTTCCAAGTAGCCCAGAATACATGAGGAGAGGACCTGTATATCATGCAGGTACCATGGCAAATCATCTAGTAAAATCTGCAGAAATCTGCAGAAACTTAAAGTGACAAAGAGAACTGAAGACTGAAATGTGAGATCCAAATGAAGACACTGAAGATATTAAGAGATTTTGGAACTCTTCTTCCAAAAGAAGAGAATGAGACTGAAGAAAGTTTTCACCTCTGTAGAAAGAAGCAATGACTAAACCATATGAAAAAATAACTCTTGACCAGTTGGAAGAAGCTAAAGATGATTTTGATGATGAAGATATGAGGGCTACGGAAAATATAGACAAAAGAATTTGCAAGAACTTCTCAGGAAAAACAAAAAAATTGGGGGGACTAAAAGAAATTTCTAGTAACCAATTTGTGACAAATTCAGAAAAACACATTTGGGTTGTAATCTGCTAACATGGATCAGGCATCCAATGTGTTTGCTCTTTAATCAGCATCTAAGTATTCTAGCAAGAAAGTTTCCAGAAACCAAATTTGTTAAGGTCTTTGTAAATAGCTGCATTCAACATTTCTATGATAGATGCTTACCCACAATTTTGTGTATAAAAATTGACAGATAGAAGGAACATTCATCAGAATTATGGAATTTGGAGGAATAAATATGGCCAGGACTTGAATGGAAACTAGACGTTTTTAGAGTCATACAAAGAGAATTGGAAGAAAATTCTAAAAATATTGCAGACATGATGGTATCTTCCATTAGAAATTCTTCTATTTCCTTTTTTGTAAACTCTTTTAGGATAGAGACCTAATGATGGTATTCCTAGGTCAAAGGGAATGATATTAATGATAATGATCAAAGTAATTTTCCTTAGAAATATTAAATAAATAGCTTTCTACTGCTTATTTTCCCCCTCAAATAAACATACTACTTCTTCCCCAGAACCTTCTCTGTCCAATCATAATTACTTCTCTCCCCATACACCTTAAAATCCATTTTTTCTTGCAGGGATGACAGATTTCTTGACAGGGATGAAGCATATCTAGCAAAAGTTGGTAAGAATGGACTTGCCTTAGATTGAGGGAGGCAGTAGTCAGAAGCAAAAACCTTTGAGAAGGGATAGGGTGAAAGGAGAGAGAGAGAGAGAGAGAGAGAGAGAGAGAGAGAGAGAGAGAGAGAGAGAGAGAATCAAATAAAAAGGGAGAGAAATAGGATGGAGGGAAATACAGTTATCAATAATTGTGAAAAAATTTAAGGCAAGTTAGTTTTATAAGGGTCTCATTTCTCAAAACTATAGAGAACTGAGTCAATTTTTTAATTTAATTTTTATTTTTTTTATCCATATGCACATGTGTATTTTTGAGTTACAAAATTTCTTTCCACCCTCCTTTCCCACCCCCCCTCTCTTCAGCAGCAAAGAGGAATGGTCAGGTTAGCATTGTACATACATATTTTTGATACACATGTTTACAGATTAGTCATTTTCAGAATGAGGAATTGGGATTAAGGGAAAGAGACACATAAGAAATCATTTTTATAAAGTGTTCATCAGATTTTGAAGGGTTTTCTTTGTTTTGTTTTGTCTTTCTTTTCTTCCTCTGAATGGGCCTAACATTGTCCATAGCTGGTCTAAAATGGTTGTCCTAGCTCTCTGAACTTCTGAGAGGAGCTGCTTCCATCAAGGTTGATAATTTCACAATGTTGCTGTTAATGTGTACATTGTTCTCTTGGTTATTCTCCCTTCAAACTGAGTCATATTTATAAAAAGAAGAACCATTCCCTGGTTGATAAGTGACCAAAATATATACCAACTTTCAGATGAAGGAATCAAAGCTATCTATAACCATATGAAAAAAGAATACTCTAACTCAGTGTTGATTGGAGAAATGACAATTAAAACAATCCTAAATTACTTCTTCATACCTATTAGATAGATTAACAGAACAGAAAAGGAAAATTACAAATGTTGGAGTGGATATGGAAAAAAGGAGACATTAATGCATTGTTGTTGGTGGAGTTGTGAACTCATTCAAGCATTCTATAGAGAAATTTGGAGCTATGCTCTAAGAGTCATAAAATCATACATTCCTTTTGACCTAGATATATCACTATTAGGTCTATATCCCAAAAGAGATGAAAATAAAAAGGAAAGGGATCTACATATACAAAAATATTTATAGCAGCTCTCTTCTGGTAGCAAAGAATTGGAATTGGAAGGGATGTCCAACAATTGGGAATGACTGAATAAATTTTTTTTGTCATTATTATGGAAAACTATTTTGCTCTAAAAAGTGATGAGCAGGATGCTTTCAGAAAAACCTATAAATACTTAAGTGTACTGTGTACAAAGTAACAGCAATATTGTCAGATGATCAGTTATGACAATTTTAGCAATTCGCATCAATACAATGATACAATTCTGAAGGACTGAAGATGAAAAAAGTTATCTATTCCCAGATAAAGAACTAATGGTGACTGAATATAGGTTGAAGCATATTTTTTTATTTTATTTTTCTTGAGGGTTTTGTTTGGGGAGGGGCTATATTTTCTTTCATACCATGACTATTATGGAAATGTTTTGCATGGCTACACATGTGTAACCTATACTGAATTGTTCGTCTTCTCAATGAGGGCTATGGAGAGAGGAGGAAAGGAGCAAATTTGAAATTCAAAGTGTTAAAAATGAATGTTAAAAAAAACACTTTTTACTTGTAATGGGAAGAATAAAAATAATAAATATAACAAATTAAAAAAAGAATTGGTTTGCCTTCTGTCTTTTCATTGGTACTGTTTATCAGGATGATATACTAATTTAATGAAATCTAGGGACTTTGGAATCTAGGAAATCCAGGGTGGAGTGAGAAAGCATAGTGGAGAACATTTGGATAATAATAATGTTAAGGAGAAACAAGAAAGATTTTGTCATGGAAGTGTAATACAGATTTTCTGAAAAGAAAGAACAAATAAATGAAGAGTTCGTTAAACAGAGCACAGGTTTTGCAAGCAGACATTACATGATAATGATATGAGACTTCAATTATCTAAGTATTTGCTGGAGTTCTCTGTCAAAAGCTAAGGATCTAAGCACCTCTTGACTTCTCTAAATTATCATTTCAACTGCCTAGTGTGGTAGAATCAACAAGTAGTAATTTTATTCTGGGTATGGTTTTCATAGAAAGATAAGATATGATTGGTGGAGTGAAAATGATGAGAAATCTGGAAGGAGGTTACCACTTTCTAGACCTGAGACTGAAAAGTCAAGTGCAGTTTGATATATACTCTAGATTTGGGTAAAGCAGATTTTAAAGGGCTCAGAGGAAGGATCTGTAGAATCTTCTGGACTACAGTTTTATCAGGTAAGTTAGCCAAGAGGGAAGAGGGAAATATCAAGAATGAAATTCTTAAAGCTCAAAGAAAAACAAGGAAGAGGGAACTTGCCAAATAACTTAGATTTTAAAATGATAGCTGCAGAAGTTGGAAACAATGGGAGGTATCAGAAGATTAATATAAGACCATGGCACATTCATATATAAAGTGCTTAGAGTACTAAGGTTCTAAATGAGATGAAGCTGATGGGGAAACCTTAAGACAATAAGAAAGTATTTTGTTTTGTTTTTTAAAAATTTTTAATAACTGACGAGAGAGGCAGAATTGCTTTATTCTGACTTTTCTTATTTTTCTGTCAGGGGAAATGGCCTTTACATTAGAAATGATAAAACAAAAAATGTCTAATGGTGAGCTGATATAGTGGTGAGGTGATAAGAAGGTGATAATAAAATAGCCTTTAATTGATCTGATTAATTACTTAATCGGTACTGAAAGATTGGTAGATGCCATTGATGAGTCTCTGTCAGATACTTTAACTGTTCTGAGGAGCAGTAAAAGTACCATGGTACTGGAAAAGGGGAAATATACTGAGTTTCAAATAAGCTAAGAGAATAGAGATACTATGATGGGATGCTGAATTTGATTGATCCTGGGAAGATTTAATTTTTTGATCAACAAAGAGATGGTTAATCAACATTTAGCAAAGTGATTAACACAGCTTCCTTAAGAATAGGTCATGACAGGGAGCCAGGATGGCAGCATGAAGACAACATGCTTCCAGAGCTTTTCACTACAAAAGAAAATGAAGCTTTTGCTCTGACATTCAAACTACAGATCCTATCAAGAAAAAGAGAAGATTCAAAGAAGTTGTCAATGGTAGACATCATGGAGGATCTTCAGTGAAGGTCTCTTAGGGGGAAAAGGGGGAAGTAAAGCCTCAGGAAGTGGAAGAGTGCGAAAGCCAGTCAGGGGCTTTTAGCCACAGTGTAGTCCAGGTCCTGACAGCTTGACAACAGCAGAGATCCCAGCATCTAGATAGCAAGCTAGCAGAAAGGGTCCCCAAACAAAATATGAACCCTAAGAGCAATGGGGTAAAAGACAGGAATGGATTGGGAACAATCCTCTGTTAAGTCAGAACCTGGACATAAAGAAGGAAACAAAACTCTGCAAAGACAAGGCCTGGACTGTATAGGCAACATCTTGGCCAACAATAAGTCAGGGATCAGACCCCAGTCCCAGCAAAAAAAAAAAAATAGTCTACTCCTTATACCACAGGAGCCCAGCTAAAACAAACAAAAAAATGAGCTGAGAAACTAAAAGAGCACTAACTACAGAAAATTACTTCACAAAGATAACAAGTTCATGACTGAAGAATAAATCTGTGAAAAATCACTCGCAGAGGAAGTCTCAAAACATTCTATGAATTGAAATAAAATCCAAAAGCTCATTGAAGAGTTTAAAAAAGAATTCAAAGACCAAAGAAGAGAGGAAGAAGAAAAATGGAAAAAAAGAAATGAGGATCATACAGGAAAATTATGAAAAATTGACCAGAGAATTCAACACCTTTAAAAAGTAAACACAAAAGATGATTAAAGAACATAATACCCTAAAAATGAGAATTTAACTAATAGAAACCAATGAATCTACTGGACTACAAGATTCCATTAAACAAAATAAAAAGATCAAAGAAATTGAAGAAAGCATAAAGTACCTTTTAGGGAAAATGAATGACCTGTTAAATAGATCCAGAAGAGACAATCTATGAATCATCAGATGACCAGAAGCCTAAGTCAAAAAAAAAAGAACCTGGAAAACATCATGTAGGATATCATTATGGAAAACCATCCAAATCTGCTGGAACAAGAAAGAATTCACAGAACCCCTCCAGAAATAAATCCCAGGGTAAAAACTCCAAGGACTTTTACAGCCAAATTCTATAACTCTCAAATAAAGGAGATAATACTGCAAGTAGCAAAAAAGAAATCAATTTAAATACAAAGGAAATACAATCAGACTCACACAAGATTTGTCAACTTCAACAGTGAAGGACCAGTAAACTGGGAAAACCATATATAAAAGGGCAAAGGATCTTGGATTACAACCCAGAATTTACTATCCTGCAAAACTTAGCATATATTGTCAGGGAAAAAGATGAATGGTCAGTGAACTAGGGGACTTCCAGAATTTCTTGACACAAAGACCAGAACTGAACAGAGAATCCAGTCACCAGATTCTCTACTCAAGAGCTGCATAAAAAGGTAAATGAAAAGGGGAAGGAAAAAACAAGGCGAAACAAATGTTGGTCAAGAACATCAAATTGTATATAATCCTAAAAGAGAAGATAGAATACTTTTAATTCTTGAGAACTTTACTTCTCTTAAGATAATTAAGGGGTTGAATATAATTGAAGAAATTAGACTTAAAGAATATGGGTATAGTTGGTCTTGTCTCTCCATTGAAGAATCCAAGATGGCATCATTATGTTTGACACAAAAAGTTCTGATGAAAAGCAGAGGTGTTAACTTAAAACTTAAGTATCTCATTATCCTTTGACCCATTTTAATTCTATTGTGCTGACAAAGCTTAATACTTTGGCTGATGAGGACATCACAAACTGGGTGGTCCTAAATCAGTGCTTTCCAAAATTTACAATCTTTAGTAAAGTTCTCAAGTGAGACCTCCAGAGCCGTCCAGTCTGTAGAGTCCTTTTAGGATTCTTGTAGTTAATTAAATCAGGGTTTGACTTAATCCATGCTTCACTTGATAAGGGGTTAAGTAACCTGGATGGGGAGAGGAGGTAAAGTGTGGGAGAGAAAATAGGTCTGGGGGAGGAGTACAAATAGTTCAAGACATGATTTGGCTTTCAGTGGTACTTTGGACCATGAGGAGGATTGTGTGTCCTTGGAGTGTGCTTGAAAGGGGGTGAGGTAAAAAATGATTATAATTATAATTTGATATAATTTAAGACAATGTTGCTTATCAAGCAATCAAATCTGTGATGATACTTTGATAACAATATGAGCTTATCAAGAAGTCAAATAATCAAACTATGATTGATGATACCTGAGATTAATAACTCCAGGTGAAGAGGCACAAAGATTTATAATTTAGAGGGAAAGAAGGGAAAGTATGAAGACTGAGTTAATTCTATTCAATAGATTTGACCTAGAGAGGGAATAAGATACTTTGCCACTTTGGTTTAAAAATCTATCCTAATCTACAAAGAAGGGAGTGGAAAACAGAAAAAGGGAAAGATAAGGGAAGAAGGGACTATTTAAAGGGAAGAAGAAGGTATAAGTGAAAATAAACTGGAAGTTAAATTTCAGAAGAAAAGTTAAAGGGGAAAGGAAGTAAAATTTTGGTGAGGTGGGATAAGAGAAAACTACAAATGGAGAAAGATAGCCCAGAGGGAAATACAGAATTGGTAAGCTTAACTGTAAATTTGAATGGGATGACTGTTCCCATAAAATGGAAGCAGATAGCAAAATGGATTAAAAACCAGAATCCTATTATATGTTGTTTACAAGAAACGCATTTGCAGCAGAGAGATACACATAAAGTAAAGGTAAAAGGATGGAGCAAAATATATTATGCTTCAACTGAAATAAAAAAGTGAAGGGTGGCAATCCTGATTTCAGATAAAATAAAATAAAAAATTGATCTCATTAAAAGGGATAAGGAAGGAAATTCATCTTCTCAAAAGGCACTATTGACAATGAAAATTATTAAACAAGTATGCACTTAGTGTTATAGCATCCAAATTCCTTGAGGAAAAGCTGAGTGAATTACAAGGAGACACAGCCAACAAAACTTTAATAATGGGGGGATTCAACCTCCTTCTCTCAGACCTAGATAAAATCTAACTAAAAATAAACAAGAAGGAAGTTAAGAAGGTGCATGAAATCTTAGAAAACTTAGATATGATAGAACTCTGGAGAAAACTTAATGGAAAGAGAAAAGAATATACCTTTTTCTCAATTGTACATGGTACCTACACACCAAAACTGACCATGTACTAAGGTACAAAAATATTATAATCAAATGCAGAAAGGCAGAAATAATAAATACATACTTTTCAGACTATGATGCAATAAAAATTACATATAATAAAGGATCACCAAAAAAACTAAATGGAAACTAAATAATTTAATCTTAAATAATGGGTGGATCAAATAGAAAATAATAGAAATAATCAATTATATTCAAGAGAATATACTAATAGGACATTATTCTAAAATTTATGGGATACAGCCAAGGTAGTTTTGAAGAGAAGCTATGTAACTCTAAATGTCTATATGAATGAAATAGAGAAAGAGGAGATCAATGAATGGGGTATGCAACTAAAAAAGCTAGAAAAAGAACAAATTAAAGATCCCCAATTAAATGCAAATTAGAAATTCTGAGTCGCAAGAGCAGGTTAATAAAATTTTTTAACTAAGAATTGGTTTAATGGAAAAAAATCAATAAACTAGATTTGGTTAATTTGGTTTTCAAAAAAAAAAAAGAAGGAAGATAACCAAATTGCCAGAATCAAAAACAAAGAGGGTGAACTAACCAAGAAGGAGGAGGAAATTTAAGAGAAAATTTGTCTACTCTGCTGAACTATGTGCCAATAAATTTGATTACTGAATGAAATGGATAAATATTTACAAAAATACAAACTTCCCAGATTAACAAAAGAGGAAATAAAATACTTAAATTTCCCCATTTCAGAAAAAGAAATTGAAGAGACCATCAGTAAACTACCTAAGAAAAATTCTCCAGGTCCAGATGGATTTACAAGTAAATTCTATCAAGAATTTAAGGAACAATTAATTCCTATTCTACATATATTATTTTTAAAAATAGGAGAAAAAAAGAGTTCTGCCAAATTCCTTTTATAATACCAAAATGGTGTTGATAACTTAACCAGGAAGTACCAAAACAGACAAAGAAAATTATGGACTAATCTCCCTAATGAATATTGATGCAAAATTTTTAAATAAAATTTTAGCAATGGGACTACAGCATGCTATTACTAGGATAATACACCATGATCAGGTAAGATTTATATCAGGTAGGGAGGGATGGTTCAATATTAGAAAAACATTCTACATAATTGAACATATCAATAGCAAAACCAACAGAAATCATATGATTATCTGATTTGATGCTGAAAAAGCCTTTGATAAAAACACAACATCCATTCCTATTAAAAACCCTAGAAAGTTTAGGAATGAATGGAGTTTTCCATAAAATAATAAATAGCATCTGTCTAAAACCATCAACAAATATGTGTAATGGGATTAAACTCAGAGCATTTCCACTAAAATCAGGGGTAAAACAAGAATGCATTATCACCATTACTATTTAATATAGTATTAGAAATGCTACCTTTATCAATAAGAGAAGTAAAAAGAAATTGAAGGAATCAGAATTGGCAATGAGAAAAGAAAGCTTTTACTCTTTGCAGATGGTATGATAGTATATTTAGAGGATCTGAGAAAATCATCTAACAAACTCCTTTAAACAATTAACAAATTCAGCAAAGGAGCAGGATATAAAATAACCCATATAAATCATCAACTTTTCTATATCTGAACACCAAAATCCAAGAGCAAGAGCCAGAAAGAAAAATTCCATTTAAAGTATTTATTGGGTGGAGCCAAGATGGCAGCATGAGGAAAGGATTTCCCAAGAGCTCTCTTCCAAAATATTCCAAAAACCTTAAAATTTTGACTTGGATAACCTCTGTCAGAGTGATTGTGGAGCCCAGGCTAATGTGGCCCTCATTGCAGTTGTGGTCCTCAGCAGAGCCCAGTTCCCTGGAGATGGATGCAGGTCCATGGAGCCACCCAGCAGGGAGTAATCCCACAGTTGCTCCCAGAGTGCTCAACACACTGAAGGTAAAGGGGTGGGGAGACTGTCAAGGTCTCTCCTCTGTCCCTGGGACAGGACTCTTGTGCTTTGTCCATATTCAGACCCTGGTTGCAGTCTGGAGTTCCTTACTGCATAGAGCAGGGATCCTCCTCACAGCTCTAGAGCAGAGGGAAGTGCTTGTGGTCATCCACAGAGTAGAACACAGGCCAGGAGAGCAGTCACAGTCTCTCATAAGATACTGAAGGTAATTCTTGCAGGAGGATCCCAATAACATTCAAAAGCTTGGGAAGTACCTCAAAACCAGGGCACAGTCTGGGAAAATAAGTAAATAGAAAAAAAGAAACCTAACCATAGACAATTACTTTGGTCCCATGGAGGATAAAAAAAACACTCTCAGAAGATGGCAAAGTCTAAGCTTCTGTATCCAAAGCCTCCAAGAAAAATAGGAATTAGGTTTCAAGCTATGGCAGAGCTCAAAAAAAGATTTTGAAAATCAAGTAAGGGAGGTAGAGGAAAAATTGGGGAGATAAATGAGAGCAATTCAGGAAAAACATGAAAAACAAGTCAGCAGCTTAGTCAAGGAGATACAAAAAATGCCAAAGAAAACAACATGTTAAAAAATCAATTTAAGTCAAATGGAAAAAGCAGTTCAAAATGTTAATGAGAAGACCATAAAAGGCAGAATTCACCAGATGGAAAAGGAGATAAGAAAGCTCTCTGAAGAAAATAACACCTTCAAATGTGAAATGGAGTTAAAGGAAGCTGATGACTTTCACCAGGAATCAAGAAATTATAAAACAATACCAAAAGAATGAAAAACTAGAAGAAAATGTGAAATATCTCATTGGAAAAAACAACTGACCTAGAGAACAGATCGATAAGAGACAATTTAATAATTATTGGGCTACCTGAAAGTTATGATCAGGAAGAGAGTCTTGATTTCATTTTAAAAGAATTTCTACAGGAAAAATTGCCCTGATATCCTAGAAGCAGAGGGCAAAATAGAAACTAAGATAATCCACTGATCTCTGGAAAGAGATCCAAAAAAAATAAATAACCCCCAGGATTATTATAGCTAAATTTCAGAACTCCTAAGTCAGAGAAAAAATATTTCAAGCTGCCAGAATGAAACAATTCAAATGTCATGGAGCTACAGTCAGGATTGCACAGGATTTAGCAGCATCCACATTAGGGCTCATAGGGCTTGGAATGTAATATTTCAGAAGGTAAAAGAACTTGTATTACAACTCAGAATCAACTACCCACCAAAACTGAACATCCTCATCCAGGAGAAAAGATGGACATTCAATGAAATAAAGGAATTTCAAATGCTCCTGTTGAAATGGCCAGAACTGAATAGAAAGTTTGATCTTCAAGTACAGGAATGAGGTGAAGTATAAAGGATGGACAGGAAGGGAAAATTATGAGAGACTTAATGATATTGAACTGCATGTATTCCATCATGGGAAGGTGTTACTGATAATACTCATATAAACCTTTTCATTTCATAGAGCAGTTAGAAGGAACATATAGAGACAAGGCACAGGAGGGAGCTGAATATAAAGATGGAATCATTAGGCAAAAAAGGAATGGACTGGGAGAAAGAGAAAGGAGAAATAGAATGGGTTAAGATATTTTATTAAAAGAGTCAAGAAAAAGCTTTTGCAATAGAATAGAAGGAGATAAGGTGATAGGGAATGAGTGAGCCTTTATTCTCATCAGAAATGGCTCAGAGAGGAAACAACATACACATTTAAGAGGAAACAGAAATCTATCTTACCCTAGAGTAAAAAAGAGAGAAAGAGATGGGAGAAACGGTACAGGGGGAGGGGAAGGCAAGTGTAGATGACAGAGGAGGGGGGTAGATCCTGTGGAAAAGGCAGTCAGATACAACATAAGTTTTTGCTTTTTTGCAAGGTGGTGGGGTTGGGTGATGGGTGGCTGGCCCAGGACCACATTACTGAGTGGTTACTGGATGACTGGGGTGGGATGTGGACTTGGGTCCTCCTGGTCTCAGGGTTGGTGCTCTGTCTGTTGAACACTTGCCTGCCCCATAGCATACTTTTGAAGAGGAACAGAGTGAAAGGACAGAGAAAATAAAAATAAATGGGAATGGGGAGGAATGGATGGAGGGAATTACTATTAGCAATAGCAATAGCAATTGTGGGAAAAAATATGGAAGTAACTTCTCTGAGGGACTTATGATAAAGAATGTGATCCATCCCAGAGACAAAGCTAGTGGTATCTGAACACATACTGAAACACATTTTTTTTCCTTTCTTTCACTTTATTTTTTGTGAGTTTTTTTTATTGGGGGGGGGAAAGGGGAGACTGTTTCTCTTAAAACAAGACTATTTTAGTAATTTATTAATACATAAAAATATAAATTAGAAAATAAAGCAACTATAGACAACATTAAATACTTGGACTATCCCCACCAAGACAAACCCAGAAACTATAAGAGTACAATTATAAAGCACTTCTCACCAAAATACAGTCAGATCTAAATAATTGGAAAAATATCAATTGCTCATGGTTAGGTCAAGCTAATATAATAAAAATGACAATTCTACTTAAATTAAATTACTTATTCAGTGCCATACCAATCAAAGTACAAAATAGTTACTTTACCCAGCTAGAAAAAAATAATAACATTTATCTGGAGTAATAAAAGGTCAAGAACAGCAAGGGAGCTGATGAAAAAATGTATAAAGCAAGGTGTCTGGTTCTACCAGATCTAAAACTATACTATAAAGCAGCAGTCATCAAAACTGCCTGACACTGGTAAAGAAATATAGTAATAGGGGCAGCTAGGTGATGCAGCGGATAGAGCATCAGCCCTGGAGTCAGGAGTACCTGAGTTCAAATCCGGTCTCAGACACTTAATAATTACCTAGCTGTGTGGCATAATGGACCAGTAGATTAGGATAGGTTCTAAAGAAACCACAGAAAATGACTACGGCAATCTAGTTTTTGATAAATCCAAAGACACTGGTTTCTTGGATAAGAACTCACTATTTGACAAAAATTGTTGGGAAAACTGGAAAATATTATGGAAAAACCCAGCATAGACCCTTGTCTCACATCTTATACCAAAATAAAGTCAAAATGGCGACACCATAGGGTGACTAGGTGGTGCAGTGGGGACAGGTAGGTGGCACAGTGGATAGAGCACCAGCCCTGGAGTCAGGAGTACTGGCCCTGGAGTCAGGAATGCCTGAGTTCAAATCCAGCCCCAGACACTTAATAATTACCTAGCTGTGTGGCCTTGGGCAAGCCACTTAACCCCATTGCCTTGCAAAAACTAAAAAAAAAATGGTGACACCAAAGATAAATTAATAGGCCAAGTACTCTATTAGATCTATGGAAAGGAGATAAATTTATGACCAAACAAGATATAGAGCACTTTATTAACTGCAAAATGAATGATTTTGGCTATATTAAATTAAAAAGGTTTTGCCCTAATAAAGTCAATGCTGCCAAAATTAGAAGGAAAGCAGAAAGCTGGGAAATAATCTTCATAAGGTTGATAAAGGTCTCATTTCTAAAACATTTAGAGAATTGCATCAATTTTATAATGTTACAAGTCATTCCCCAATTGATAAATGGTCAAAGGAGACAGTTTTCAAATGAAGAAATTAAAGCATATATAATTAAGTGAAAAAATGCTCTAAATCATTATTGATTAGAGAAAAGCAAATTAAAACAACTATGAGTTATCACCTCACATCTAACAGATTGGTTAAGGTGAGAAAAAGGGAAAATGATCAATGTTGGAGAGGTTGTAGGAGGATTGAGATGTTGATACATTGCTGGTGGAATTTTGATTGGCTTTAACTATTCTGGAGAACAATATGAAACTATGTCCAAGAAATAATAAAACTGCTCATTCCATTTGACCCAGCAATTCCAATTCTAGGCCTATATCCAGAAGAAATCATAAAAAAATGGGAAAAGTTCCCTTCCAAAATATTCACAGCAGTTCTTTTTGTAGTGGCAAAGAATTGGAAATTGAGGTGATGGTCCATCAATTGGGGAATAACTAAACAAGATATGGAATGTGAATACTATGTAATATTATTGTTCTATAAGAAACCATGAATGAATGAAGTCTAGAGGAGCATGGAATGAGTTATAGGATCGGATGCTGAGTGAAGGGAGAAGAACCAAGAGAACAATGTACATATAAATAAAAACATTGTGAAATGATCAACCTTGATGGAAGCAGCTCCTCTTGGGAATTCAGAAAGCTAGGACAACCATATTAGACTGGCTATGGACTATATTATCCCCATCCAGAGGGAGAAAAAACCCCAAAACAAAATCCTTCAGAACTGATGAACATTTTATAAAAATTACCTCTTATGTATTTCTTTCCCTTAATCCCAATTCCTCATACTGAAAATTACCAATTTGTAAAGATGTTTATCTATCTCTATATGTTCCTTTATTTTTCTCTTATGTTCTAGTCCTGAACTAATTACCCCTGAATTCCTCCATTTGGATATCATTCCAGCACCTCAAATTCATCATTTAAAAGTGAATTTATCATTCACCTTATTCCTAATGTTGTTCTCATACTAACTTTCCTGAGTTTAGCATATTTAATTTACATGTTCATTACATCATTAGAATATAACTTCCTCAAGGGAAGAGATTAGAGCTTTATATCATCAGTACTTAGCATAGTGATTGGTACATAGTAAGGGCTTAATAAATGTTACTTGATTAATTGATTGATTAATGATGGTATCTTAATTATCCAAGTAACCTACTCAGGCTTGAAAATCTTGGGGTCAGGAGAGAGATATTAGTCTAAAACTTGGCTCTGAAATTTATCAATTATATGAACCTGTAAAGGAAGTCCAGTTTTCTGAGCTTCAATTTCTTTATCTGAAAAAAATGATGATAATAAAAATTATAACATCTCCCTCTCAAAATAATTTTGAGGAGAGTACATTATAAAAAATTTTCCAAATAAATGTGAATTGTTAATCTCATTCTTAAAGCATTTATCTGATAATTATATATGAAAATTTTCAGGAATTATTTTTACTGATAATCAGATAAAATATTTGCTATTTCTTTCATTTTATTCCAGTATTATTTTTAGCTTAGATACATTAAAAATACTATAAATGATAACTATCAATAAATAATAAATACCAAGAGAAGAAAATCATAAGCAAAGCAAAATAAAGTCATATAAGAAGAAAATATATACATAATATGAAAATGTGATTACTTAAAAATATAAATATGTATTTGTACATAAAGTTCAATTTTTAAAATAACGTTTTTGAAGCTGGAAAGGACCTTAGAGATCATCTACTACAACTCCTTCAATTTGAAGATGAGACAATTGAGTTTCAAATAGGGTAAGTAACTTGCCTAAAGTAATACAGATAGTGACAGAAATAAGATATGAATTTAGTTTTTTTACCTCCATATTCATCTTTTTTCCATTTCATCATACTATGTCTACTTAACAATGAAGTACATGTAGCAATCAATGTTGTTTTATACAGTCAATCATGTGATACATTGAGTCTTCTTTCTTTGCCCTATATTACTTAATTTAAGTCAGAAGGAAATTATACTGATTCCTGGTTCTATGCTCTGTAATCAACCAGAACAGGTCTTTTTCTCTATATAGCAGTCCTTCAAATACATACATGAACAGTTATCCTGTTCATCTTTTACTTATGCCCCAGTTTTCTCCCTTCAATTAATTCTTATTTATAATGACCTTAAGACTCTTTCTCATTCTGGTTGCTTTCCAACTTATCAAAGTTCTTCTTAAATCACAATACCCATATAAATACAATGCTACAAGCAGTCTGATAAGGGCAGAGTAAATTGAGATTATGACCTTCTTGTTGTTCCTGGAAACCATATTCCTCCTAATGGGAGCTCAAGATTATATTAGTTCTTTTTGTCTTCCACATTACACTCCTGATTCATATAGAATTTGCAGGCTACTAAAATTCCTGGATACTTTTTAAGAATAATTATTATTGATCTACTCATACTTTCCCCAATTTATATTTGTGGGATTAGTTTTTCTTATCCTAAGGACAAGTGTCTGCATTCATTCCTACTGAGTTTGATCTATTAGTTTTAGCTCACTATTCTAATATGTCAGAATCATTTTTAATCTTGTCTTTGATCACCTAGTATTTTAGCTGTCCCTTTCAACTTTAATGAATAAACTATCTAAGTCTTTATCAAAGTCATTGACAAAACTATTAGCCAAAACAGATCATTGGGATTTTCTACTGGACATCTTCTGCTTCAAAGACACTTTTGGAAAACCAGAACATTTAGCTTAGCATAAATATTTAGCACAGTTCTCTTGGCACATTGTAGGTGCTTAATAAATATTTCTTGATTAGCTGATTATTTGTCCTCTATTTTCCATGAACTTTCAAATCTCATTGACAAGGCAGCTGCAATTACATTTATCAGTTTTTTCAAAACCCTGAAATGTAGTTCATCTTGACTAGATGATTTGAATTTTTTGTATTTATTATTATCATATATTATCAATATATTATTATATTAATTATGTTAATATTAGATTAGATTATTTAATATTATTATATTACTTAATCCATATTTATTATTATTTAAGTTCATAAACAAGTTTTTAAGGAGACATGAGCAACATTCAGAACAAAGATGGACCCACAAAGGAAGGGGAAAAGAAAGAAAGAGGCACCCTAAAACTGTAGGAGATTGGGAGGCCAGAGCCTCTCACCTGTATCTGATCAAAATGTGGATGATCCTGATTTCTGAGCCTTGGTCCAGAAGCACATAGTAAGAAAAAGGCAGGGAACTTAAATGAGACCAGAGTTATATATCCAACAAAAAGGTGAGGCCTGGGATTCTCTTAGATTAAGAGTACTGCTTCTTTTTATGGAATTGAAGCATATAAGTTTTTAACTCCTTGTTCTTTGCCTCCAGTTGCATAGAATATGCATCTAACCTGCTCATAAGGTGCTACATGCTCCTCAAGTAAAGTGATTTGATTTAGTTAAGACTGAAGTTCTGCATAATTCTGGTTATGTCTTTTAGGTTTCCCCTTATGTTTATTGCAATGGTTTTCATTTTTATTGTGAACTAAATTTTAGGATAAAAATGAAACCATAGAAATTTAGATTATACATGAAAGCTTATTC
Organism: Macrotis lagotis; assembly: GCF_037893015.1. Taxonomy (NCBI): domain Eukaryota; kingdom Metazoa; phylum Chordata; class Mammalia; order Peramelemorphia; family Peramelidae; genus Macrotis; species Macrotis lagotis. The sequence goes on along the minus strand of NC_133658.1, from coordinate 773,123,182 downwards.
TCTGTTATTTACCTAGAAACCTATAGATGGTAGTCCTTTAGAAATGGCTACTCAAAACAAATTTTGTAAGGCATATTTACACCCAAAAACAAAGAGCCATGAACTGAGTAAGGCAACCAATGACACTGCACAAAGATGACATAGTTTTATATTATGATCTCTTATAAGTTATAATAATTGCTTCAAATTCTTATTAATAAGAATTCCACTTAGGTTTGAAGAAGGAATGTTTACAAATATAGGATTTTTTTTTGGTCTCTTCCAAGATATCTCATCTTTTGATTTGTTGACTCAAGTAAAATATCCATCAATAATATTACAAGAATAACCAGATATTACTGAACTAGGTAGAATCAATATTCTAATGGAGAAGAATAGGCCTTGACAGGGCAAAACTGACATTTTTTTTTACTCACCAAGACAACATTTCCTATTTATAATTCTCAGAGACTAAAAATGCAGACTTTGGCCAAAAATATATGTAGTAAAAACTTATTAACTTCAAAATTAGACCTTTAAAGTCAGAAACAGTGGAGGCAAGAAGGAGAAGCAAGGGAAAGGGAAGGAAAGAAGAGAAGGAAGGGAAAGGAGTGGAAGAGGGAAGGAAAGGGGAGAAAAAGGGATGGATGAAGAGCAAACTTGAATTCTTAAAGAACAATTAAATGCTCTCCTAGCATCTTCTTAATTTTCTTGGGTAAATACTCTCTTTTCAGAGAAAAACAAAAAACAAAAAATCTCTGTTGTTATCATTCCATCTGTCCTGATCAAAGAGCCTATCCTTATTTTCTTATAATGTAGTTTTAAAAGCTCTGAGTATTATATTTCATTTCCTTTGCAAGCTTTAGCATTCCCCACAACATTTTTAGAGGATTGGGCTCCATTGTTCTCTTCTTTTGTTCTTTAATTACCTGTTAAATTCAAGTCTTTTATCTGGTTTTTAGCACATATTTCTTTTTAAATTCTGAGTTGGTTGATTAGATCATTTTGCATCCACATTAATCTCTGGACACCAATACAACTTATCTTTCTCCTTGTATGATTTCCTTTTGCATCATCCAAATTTCATTCTTCAGACTATTCCCATTGTTTTCTTCCCTTCTTCAATATAAATTCTTTGGATGGAGGGGTCATTGCCCTCTAAAGTTCTCATCATTTCCACTTCCAAAAAATATTTCCTCTCTTAGGACTTCTACTTAGATTTAGGGTAATATTGTGGAGAACCTGGTTTGCATAAATACCTGGTGCTCAGTGGAACAAAGGAGATGGTGGGGAGAAGAAATGAGACTATTGTGGGTGTAATGGTGAAGTAGATGCCTAGTCCATAATTTTAAAATTTCCCAAAGGGAAGGGGAGTTCTTATAAACCCCAAAAGAGTATGTAGGATAAACATTAATTTACCTATCACCAGAAGAGCACAGTCATAGTTCAGATATGACATACTTATGCATCTTCATGGAGATGCAATATGGTTTTTGACATTTTTATCCAATATCCACATAATTAAGCTTGCAGTGTACAAACACTTTTCTTCATTAGCCTACAGAGTAGAAATAAAGCTTCACCAAAAATATTTACTATAAAGTATCCAATTTCACTCTGGCTTTCAGGGCCAAAGAGAATCATGACTTGAGGGTAGAGGCATGAAAGTTAGCAAGATCTACTAAACTTGCTTAGACCTTAATTTTTAAATCTCATCTATCTCTTTGGGCCTTGCTTTCTTCACTTATAAAATGAAGAGTTTGGATTCAATTATCTCTAGGGTACCTTATGACTCCAATCTACAATTTGTTATCATTCAGACCTCTTAAATGTCTCTAAATCTGGGAGTCCATGTTTCTTATGAGTCCTCACTCTTCCAGAGTCAAATAAACTTGTTTTAAATTTATGTCCCTTTTTTATGTCCCTCTTCTTCTAATCCTGATATTATCTAAACTAAACAAATATGAATATATGCTCTAAAGCCAGTGGTTATGGAAGAAATTTTTCTTATTTTCAACCCTAATTCTTTCCTTGTTCCACAGCATGGAAATGCCCCAATTAACTTAGATCAGTAAGAAATTCCAAAACAATCTGAGACACATTTAATAGGATCCTACTATTTGCTAGATATTGTGCTGATAGGCATAAAATTAATAAGAAGAAAGACAATCAGGGTCCTCAAGGACTTTGCAACTAAAGGATGTAAGGGAGAATGATGCCAGGGTGTACCATGAGCATCTTGTTCTATGGAATTGAACAGGTAGAGAAGCAGATGAAAAGTGGAATGAGATTTGATGATTTTTTTCTTTAGTAGGACTTATGACCAAGATGGCAGAGATAAACCAGGAACTTTTTTAAACTCACCTAGTTTCCCTCAGAAATTACATTTATCAAGTCTCTTAACAGATTTTGAAGCAACAGAAAGACATTGAAGAATAAAGTGGAGTGTCTTCCAGTGTCACAGGGGAACATAAATGTACCCAAAGCAGAGAATAGAAACCCAGTGCATGAGTGGTGGGGTGAGGCAGGGACTAACCTGAGATCCTTGGCTGTTGGCAAGATTTTCAACAGATGCTTTTGCAGTTTGGATTCAGCTGTGCATGGCGGGTGAGCAGGTGCCTAGAACCCAGTGTGACTGGTCTAGACCACCAAGATGATGAACCCCTGGCATTCTTAACTGGGATGGCCTTGTATTCTCAGTGCTGACAGCCCAGAAACATCCCCAAGTATTTCCACCTTTCCCAAAGACTCAGAGAATAGGCAGCTGACATCCCCAGTGCTGATGACATTCCCAGACCTGAAGACTTAGCCCAGTGACGGGGCTGCCAGATGAACAGCCCAGAGAAAGTCCAAGGCTTCCCTCCATTCCCAACAGCCCAGGAGTGGGCAGCTGACATCCACAGTGCTGACAATCTAGAGAGTGAGGTTATGGCATTCCTTCCCAGTTCTCCTGGAGTTCATAACATCAACAGTTCCAGATCAGTAAGCTGACCTCTAGTGTTCTCAACACCTAAAGCCTTTGAGTAAGTCCTTCCTCCAATACAAGAATGTTGGTCTAGGATCCAGTAATAAATCCCAAAATGAATAAGAAAGGTCATCAAAAAGCAGGTTCCATTGAAAGCTACCTTAGAGAGATAAGGATAGGCAAAACACTAGCTCAGAAAAAGAGGGCAGAAAGGATTTTAAATGTGAAGCTATGGAGGAGAATCTGAACAGGTCTCCAGCCCTGAAAGACTTCTTTGAAGAGCTCAGTAAGGATTTTAAGAATCAATGAAAATTTGAGAAAAGAAAGAGAAAATCAATATTTTGCAACCAAAAGGGGCAGAAGAAAATAAATTCTTTAAAAATACAATTAGGCAAATTCAAAAAGAAAATAATTCCTTCAAAAATTCAAATGGGCAAATAGAAAAAGATAACAGCTCCTTTAAAAATATAATTGACCAAGGAAAAAAAGGATATGTAAAAGCTAACTGAAGAAAAATAATTTCTTGAATAATAGACTGGGACTAATGGAAGCTAATGACTCCAACAGAAAAAGTCCCACATGTTCCAAAATATTCATAGCACCACTTTTTTGTAGTGGCAAAGAATTGGAAATTGATGGGATGTCCATCAAATGGGGGAAGGGCTAAATAAATTATGGTACATGAATACTATAGAATATTATTGTTCTATGATAAACCATAAATGGTTGGACTCTAGAGAAACTTGGAATGATTAACAGGATTTGATGTCAAGAGAATAAGGTACACATTAACAACAACATTGTGAGATGATCATCCTTGATGGAAGCAGCTCCTTTCAGCAGTTCAGAGAGCTAGGATGACCATATTAGACCAGTCATGGACAATGTAATTCCCATCCAGAAGAAGAAAAACAAAACAAAACAAAACAAAACAAAATTCCTTCAGAATCTGATGAACACTATAAAATTTATCTCATATGTATCTTTTTCCTTTAAACCTAATTCCTCATACTGAAAATGACTAATATGAAAACATGTTTAACAAAAATATGTAAAATGCTAACCTGACTGCTGCTGAGGGGAGGGAGGTGGGAAGGGAGGATGTAAGGAAATCTTGTAACTGAAAAAGATACTTGTGCATATGGATGAAAATTAATTAATTATTTAATTAATTTGAAAAAGAATCCACTAATCACCTCCTGAACAGGATTCCAAAATAAAATCTCTAAGGAATATTGTAGCCAAACCTCACAATAAGATCAAGGAAATAATCACACAAGTGGACAGAGAGAAGCAATTCAAATACTGAGGAGTCACAGTCAGATTTACACAGAACCTGGTTGCATCAGCATTAAAGGATTAAAGGGCCTGGAACATGATAATTTGGAGGGAAACTTGGATTATAACCAAAAATCAACAGCCCAGAAAAAATGAGCATACCTTTTTAGAAGAAAAGATGGACAATTATGGGTGACTTTCACACTTTCTTGATGAAAAGATGAGTTGAATAGAAAATTTCATCTTCCAAAAAGGAGTCTCAAGGGATAGATGAAAAGGTAAAGAAGGAAAAAGTAAAAGACTACTACTATTCAATAGAATTAAGTTGGTTATTTTGCTAACTGAGAGGAAAGTTCTCCTTACTCTTGAGAATTGTAACTCCATTATAGGGAGTATATTTAGACTTAAGGTATGATCATCAGTTGATTTTGATGGAATATTTTTTTAAAAAACTAGAACATTAAAAAAAGGAGAAAGCTCAATGACCTGGGAGGAAGGGGGAGGTAGAATAGGCTTAATTACATTATATGAAGAGGTGCAAAGGACCTATTACAGTAGAGAGAAAGAAGCAAGGGGTGGGAACTCCTTGAATCTTTCTCTCCTCTGATTGACTCAAAGAGAGATTAACATATACAATCAGTGAGGTTTAGAAATTTATCTTTCCCCTTCAAGTATTAGGAAGGGAAAAGGAGGGGGAGGGAAGAGGGACTGATAGAAGGGAGGAAAGAAAGAAGGGAAAAAAGGAGACAAGAGTAAGAAAAGAGAGGGTGACTGACAGAAGTGGGGACAGACTGAGGGAGGAGGCATTAAGAAGCAAAACACTAGTGAATACAGACAGAGCAAAAAGTTGGGAAAAGTTCAAAAAGAGGGGAAATAGCATGTATGGTAATAAAGAGTTGTTATTATTTATTACTGTGGATGTGAATGGAGTGAATTCTCCCATAAAACAGAAACAGATAGCAGAGTTAATTAAAAACCCAGAATCCTATAACATGCCATCCACAAGAAATACATTGGAAGCAGAGAGCAATGCAAACACAAAATCAAGGAAAATGGTTTGAGCGAACCATATTATGTTGTATCTGAAGTGAAATAATAAGCAGGGATAGCATTCCTTATATCAGACAAAACATCTTATTAAAAAAGAATAAGGAAGAAAACTACATCCTCCTAAAAGGTCCCATAGATAATGAAGTGATTTCAATGCTAAATATGTATGCATAGTATAGCAGTATAGCATCCATATTCTTTTTTTTAAGATTTTATTTATTTTTGAGTTTTACAGTTTTTCTCCTAATCTTACTTCCTTCCACCCACTCCCTACAGAAGGCAATTTGCCAGACTTTATTTGTTTCTATGGTATATATTGATCCCAATTGAATGTGATGAAAGAGAAATCATATCCTTAAGGAAGAAAAATAAAGTATAAGAGCAAGATCAGACAATAAGATATCAGGTTTTTTTTTTCTAAATTAAAGGTAATAGTCCTTGGTCTTTGTTCAAACTCCTCAGTTCTTTCTCTGGATACAGATGGTATTCTCCTTTGCAGACAGCCCCAAATTGTCCCTAATTGTTGCACTGATAGAATGAATGAATCCATCAAGGTTGATCTTCACCCTCATGTTGCTGTTAGGATGTACATTGTTTTTCTGCTTCTGCTCATAGCATCCATATTCTTAAAGGAGAAGCTAAATGAGTTACAGGAAGATACAGACAGCAAAACTATACTGGTGGGGGACCTCAACCTCCCTCTCTTAGAATTAGATAAATCTAGTTAAAATAAACAAGAAGGAAATTAAGTAGGTGAATTGAGTGTTAGAAAAGTTAGAGGGGTGGCTAGATGGCGCAGTGAATAGAGCACCGGCCCTGGAGTCAGGAGTACCTGAGTTCAAATCTGACCTCAGAAACTTATTATCTAGCTGTGTGGCCTTGGGCAAGCTACTTAACCCCATTGCCTTGCAAAAAAAACCCTAAAAAAAACCAAACAAACAAAAAAAGAAAAGTTAGAGTCTTTCCAAATTAATTCTCTTCAACTACCAGTTCCCCTTCAATCATCCTTTAACTAGCTTGTATTTAAATATATTCATTCTTGTTTGTTTATTTTGTGTATATATAACACATATATACATGTATATATAAATAATAAAAGAACTTCATATATAAAACACAGTCATAATATGTAATTCATGTTTTACTACATTATATATGCTATACTTTATTATGTGTGTATGTCATACATCAATCCATATATTATAAACACATATGCATTCATGTTTATATACAGAGAAGACAATTCATTCTTGTTTACATGTGTGCATATATACAATAAATGTATGCACTTACATATGGATAGGTATTTATGTATATTGTATGGGTAAGTAGTAGTAAATACACTCTCAGAGCTCCATTAAGTACCATTAACTATTCACATGTGTACAGCACTTTAAGATTTGAAAAGCAGTTTAATTATAATTACCCCACAAGAGAAGTAACTCAAATATTATATTCTCATTTTACAGATGAAAATAGTAATTATAACTGTGAATGTGAATGGGATGTATTCTCCCATAAAACAGAAGCAGATAACAGAGTGGATTAAAAACCCTGAAACTTATAACATCCTGTTTACAAGAAATATACTGGAAGCAGAAAGAGATACACAAAGTCAAAGGAAATAGTTTGAGTGGATTATATTATGCTATATCTGAAGTGAAATAAACAGGGATAGCATTCCTTATATCAGACAAAACAGATTTTATTAAAAGGAATGAGGAAGAAAAGTACATCCTCCTAAAAGTTTCCATAGACAACAAAGTTATTTCAATATTAAACATGAATGCACCAAGCAGTATAGCATCCAAATTGTTGGAAGAGAGGCTAAATGAGCTACAGGAAGACAGAAACAACAAAACCATACTGGTGCAGGACCTGAGGTACTAAGAAGTTAAATGAAAGTGTGGTACAGTGAAAATAGTCCTGGGATTTGGAGTCAAAGAACCTGGGCTGAAATCTGGTCATTCTTTCTCAGCATAGAACTGATATCTTTTAAGGTTCTTTTTCTATTTACAAATAGCTTGTGACATACATTATCACACTGTTACTAAGGGATTATTTGAACCCAGATCTAGCACAGTATCTAATAATTTATCCTGTCTTACTAGGCAATCAGTATCATACTTAAGGGAAATAATTTCCCTAATCAATGTATCCTATCAATTTAAAAATCTTTCCATCCTTTTACAGATAGCCACTGGAAAGTTTCTTCAACTCAAAAGAAAAGAAAAATCAGAAGGTGTTCATGCTCCAAAACCTATGTTCTCATTTCATTCCTTCAAAGGAATTGGACAAAAATGGCCTTTAGTCATGCATAATCTTTTGCAACTGCAATTGTTATTACTGATTGCTTGTCTTTCTAAGAATAAGAAGGGCTAGATTTTGATTTGATGAAGGCCCATGCACAAGAGGAAAATGGTAGCAAGTTACACAGAAATGAGTGAATCTAAAGCTTTTGTTAATGTATATGCAAAAGGTAAGGGAAAATCACAACAAATCACCCCCCTTGAAAAGACATTTTAAAAATACTTGATGTATTTTTTTCAGTAAGTAGCAGAGTGATCAACAATTAAGCAGATATTTTAAAAGAGACCCCAAATTTCCAGCATACTAGGAAAGAACAAATTCATTAGATTCCAGGAATCACTTAGAACTCTAAAAAGTTTTAATCTGAGGTTCAGATAAACTAAAAGTAACAGAATCATTCTTTAAGGGAATAAATCATTGCTTTTGCTGGTAGTATATGGGAGAAACTGAATGATTATCTCTGTAATTCTAAATCATTTTCAGGAGGATACTTTCTGGTGCTACACTTATTTATGCAATGTCCAAAGAAGTAGAAAATCCTAGAATTCTTTTAATCAACCAACCAACAATATTTTACTAAGGTCTTACCATGTCTTAAACTCTGCCTAAATTCTAAGTATAAAAAGAGAAAGCCTTCAAGGAGCTTACATTCTGAAAGAGGGGGGGTAACATAAAGAGAATCCCTTTAGAACAAAGATAGAATGACCTTAGAAGTGTTGAATTCTATTCCTCTTCTTTAATGTAGATTTCCTCCATTTACTTAGCATGACTATTGAATGAATGGTTGTGAATACAACTTTTATGAACATCAAATATTAATTGAGCAATCTCAAGTGAATAGCAAAATCCTAATACTTTGATAGAACACAGAATGTTATGATTTCCTACTCTTAAGTGATATACAATCTCATTTAATTCTTTTATCAAATTCTCTTCTATATAGTTTCTATTTGTATACTGCCTTAACTCCTTAGATATCGTATTTTTTTTGAAATTAGGTTTTATTTCTTAATGAATCTAACCACCTGCTCCTTCCATGCCTTTCCATGCCTTTCCTTGCACCTATAAGAAATAAAGTTGTTTAGTGCATCCATGAATGATTCCCTCTCCTGTTAAGAGGTTATCTATGAAACATTAGACTTTCCTACCTTTCTTTCCCTCTCCCATCTCTCTAACAGCTTTTTTTGGCTACTGAAGGTAAGAGTTTTATCCTGGATAATTTTTCCAATATTATTCTTTGGATCCAAGCTACACTTAAATAATAGCCACAGAGCTGCTAAATACACTTTTTTAAAAAATCCAGTTTCAATCCTTAAAAACCTTTCCGATCTGATTCTTTTTTTTTTTTTTTTTTTTAGTTTTTGAAAGGCAACGAATGGGGGGTTTAAGTGGCTTGCCCAAGGTCACACAGCTAGGTAATAAGTGTCTGAGGTCAGATTTGAACTCAGGTACTCCTGCCTCCAGGGCTGTTGCTCTATCCACTGTACCACCTAGCCACCCCTCTCTGATCTACTTATTATTTAGTTCATATTATCTTATTAAACAGTTTTTATTTTGTTCATATATCACTATATCTTTTTATCTATGATTATTTACACTTTCCTGTTTCTTATGTTTTTAATTCTTGCTAGTACCTAAGGATTCTTAACATCTTTTATCCATAATTCTCTTTCCCATCATATATTAGCAATTAAGAGCATCTGTATTCACATTTAAAGTACATAGATGGGCCTCCCTTAGGGTCTCGGAGTGTGAAGCCCCCCCCCCCATAACATAGGGAAACAAAAGAAAGTGAGGAAATACGCGACCATGAAGCGAATGCTTAGTTTACGAGATGAGAGATTAGAAGAAAAAGATCAGTTAAAACCAAAAAAGAAAGAGAAGAAAGATCCCAGTGCTCTCAAAGAAAGATAAGTTCCCCAGCACCCATACTGCTTATTTTTTCAATATAACACACAATTGGGAACCCCTTACTACATTTTAGTTGATACCAACTTCATCAACTTCTCCATCAAAGCCAAGTTGGATTTACTGCAATCAATGATGGATTGTCTGTATGCCAAATGCATTCCCTGCATAAGTGACTGTGTGATGGCTGAAACTGAAAAACTGGGGCAGAAATACCGAGTAGCTCTGAGGATTGCTAAGGACCCAAGATATGAACGATTGCCATGCTCACACAAAGGAACATATGCAGATGATTGCTTAGTCCAGAGGGTCACTCAGCACAAGTGTTACATAGTGGCTACAGTAGATCCAGATCTTAAGCGAAGAATCTGGAAGATCCCTGGAGTTCCCATCATGTATATTTCTAACCATAGGTATAACATCGAGAGAATGCCAGATGATTACGGAGCTCCTCGATTGTAACATCAAGAGACTGAACTTCTGTGATGCCAGCCTACGAAATATGCATACTGTTAAAGAAACAACATTCTAGTCCCTCTCTTGTCATACTATGTAAAAGGGGGTTACAGACTCTTATTTTTTATACTATTCCAAAATAATTTTTTTATCTTAATGAAAAATTCATTTAATTTATACAGATTTTAATTTTGTTCAGATGTTTTTGTAGAATGAGGGTTTTTGTTGTTTTTTTTTTATTTTTTTTGGCAGGGCAATGGGGTTAAGTGGCTTACCCAAGGCTAGGTAATTATTGAGTGTCTGAGGCTGGAATTGAACTCAAGGCCAGTGCTCTATCCACTGCATCACCTAACCACCCCCTGAGTTATTCTTAATTGTCTTATTCTTCTTCACTGCTTTAAGCTGGTACTTCTTCCATGTGCTTTCTTCCCTTCCCTCTATGAAGTTACTATGTATAATATTTTGTATTGGGAATTAACATATAAATGAGAAAAAGTATTGAAGCTGTCACTAGATAAAACAAATTTTTCTTTGAAGAATGTGGTGCCAAATATCTTAGAATATATATATATATATATATATATATATATATATTTCAAACATCTAAGTAATAATTTCTAATTTGTATTAGAAGGATGAGTGGCAGCTGGGTGGCGCATTAACTGTGGAGTCAGGAGGACCTGAATTCGAATTTGGCCTCAGACACTTTAATATTTACTTAGCTGTGTGACCTCAGACAAATCATTTAAGCCCAATGCCTTGCAAAGACTGAAGAAGAAGAAGAAAAAAGTATGAAGAAATACTTCCCTGATAATTATGCATATTGATGTCAGCATTCTGGGAAAATGTCTTAACTTTCTCCTCTAAGGGACCTTTTGAAAAGTGTTATTCATACCTTTTCTTACATTGCCTTCCTTAATAATTACTCCTCCACTCAAATGAGTCAAAAAAAGAGAGAAAAAGGGTGACTGGGTGGCACAGTGGATAGAGCGCCAAGCCCTGGAGTCAAGAGTACCTGATTTCAGATCAGACCTCAGACACTTAATAATTACCTGTGTGGCCTTGGGCAAGCCACTCAACCCCATTCCCCTGCTAAAATCTTAAAAAACGAGAGAAAGAAAAAAAAAGTTCAGCTAAACTAACATATCTACAAATTTAAACACCTTATGATCTCCCATAATCTACTATATCCAAAGAAAGAAGGGAAGTACATTCCTATAGTTTGGTGGGATTGGGGTAAGGGAGCAGAGTTGGTACAGAGCTTCAGTCTCCCAAATTCTTTTGGGAAGTATAATCAGTGAGATGTCTTGATTCAAGGATGAAAACACATTTTTAATTTACTTTGAAGTAAAGGTTGATCATTTTTTTCTTTCCCATTTCAACCACCTTATTTCTTTTTCATTCCCCCCAAATTAGGTATTCTTATGTACTGAGCCCTATGCCTGGGTACTGGGAAAAAATAGAAGTGTTAAGTAAAGTGAGTTCGTGCCTTTAAGATCAGTGAAGGTTATTTGTCATACATGACTTTTTCCCTAAAGTTTAGAAATCAAAGAGAAGTGACAGAAATGGAAACATAGTTAATGGGTCACAAAAAGGGTTTTATAATAGCGGGGTTTCAAAATGTATTTGGAGGCAAATGAAAATAAGTTAATAGTGAAGAGGAGATTGAAGGCATGAGAGTGGGGCAGTTAAGGGGCTTGATTGTTCCATGTTAGACTATGTGATAAAAGAGGGTTAAATTTAATGGGTTCAAGATTTTGTTTGCATGGAATTCAAAGAAAATAGGGTCCCATGATCTAAAAATTTCTTTAGCAAAGTCAGAGTCCAGTGGGGGGGGGGGGCTAGAAAGCTCCCAAGAGTGACATCTCAAAAGCACAAATGAGAAACAGTCACAGTGAGAAGAAAAAGAGAGTTGTCTGAGGATGCTTGTGTAAATGAACTCTTTAGATTTTTTTTTTAGTTTTTGCAAGATAATGGGGTTGAGTGACTTGCCCAGGGTCACACAGCTAGGTAATTATTAAGTGTTCCAGACCTCATTTGAACTCGGGTCCACCTGACTCCAGGGCTGGTGCTCTGTCCACTGCACTACCTAGTTGCCCTGTACTCTTAGATTTTTAAAAACTGTATCTAAGATATGGAAGTGAAAACAAAATGAATACAAAAATGACAGTGCTAGAATAACAGGATCAGGAGCAATAAAACACAGAATGAGTGCTGACTGGCCTGAAATACAAAAGACAAATTTAAAAAGGCTTATTCCAATTTTTTTAAAGCTATATTGAGCAAAAGGAGAATCAAAGATGGGAAGTACCCCAAACTGAGGTGGATGGAATGAGGTAAATGGCAAATGGGTAAGAATATGATTCAGTTCTTATTTTGTTATCTTTCATCTTCACCAAGGATAATTATAAAGTGTTCATATTCTGAAGGGTTAGTTGTTTTTTTTTTTGCTTTGTTTTTCTTCCTCTGGATTGGGATAACATTTTCCATAGCTGGTGTAATGGTTGTCCTAGCTCTGAACTACCAAGAGGAGCTGCATCTATCAAAGTTGATCATCTCACAATGTTAATATGTACATTGCTTTGGTTCTACTTCCTTAGCTCAGCATTAGATCCTGTAACTCATTCCATGCTTCTCTAGAATCCAACCATTTGTGGTTTCTTACAGAACAATACTATTCCATGGTATTCTTCTACCATAACTTGTTTAACCATTTCCCCAACTGATGTGCATTCCTTTAATTTCCAGTTCTTTGCCACTACAAGGGGAGCTGCTATGAATATTTTGGAACATGTGGAACTTTTCCTATTTTTAATGATTTCTTCTGAATGTGGGCCTAGAATTGGAATTGCTGGGTCAACAGGATGAACAATGTTAGTGCTTTTTGTGTGTGGTTTCATATTGCTCTCTAGAATAGTTGGATCTGTTCACAACTACATCACAGCAATACATTGATGTCCCAGTCCTCCCACAACCTCTCGTAACTTTGACCATTTTCCCTTTTTTTCTCATCTTGACCAATGAGGTGTTACCTCATTGTTGTTTTGGTTTGCATTTCTCTAATCAATGATGATTTGGAGCACTTTTTCAAATTATTATATTTAACTTTGATGTCCTCATTTAGGGACTGTCTGTTCATGTCCTTTAATCATTTATCAATTGGGGAATGACTTGAACCTTATAAATTTGATGCAGTTCTCTATATATTTTGGAGGTGAGACCTTTATCAGAACTCCTAGTTGTGAGGATTGTTTCTCAACTTTCTGCAAAATATATGATTGTAACTATGTTAAATTTAAAGGGTTTGCACAAACAACCAATGCAACCAAGATTAGAAGGAAGAAAGCTGGGAAACAATTTTCACAGCTAGGTTTTGTGATGGGGGACTCAATTCTAAGGTGTGTAGCAAACTGAGTCAAATTTATTGGAATACAAGTCATTCTCCAATTGATGGATGATCAAGGGATATGAACGGGCAGTTTTTGAATGAAGAAATTAAAGCTATTGTCATAGGAAAAAGTGCTCCAAATCAGTATTGGTTGGAGAAATGCAAATTGATACAGCCCTAAGGTACCACCTCACACCTATCATATTGGTTCAGATGACAAAAAAAGGATGTGGGAAAACTGGGACACTGGTGTACTGTTGGTAGAGTTGTGACCTGACCCAGCCTTTCTGGAGAGCAATTTGGAACTATGCCCAAGGGGCAATGAGGTTGAACATGCCCTTTGATCCAACAATACCACTACTTGATTTATATTCCAAAGAGATCACAAAAATACAAAAATATTTATGGCAGCTCTTTTGTTTAGTGGCAAAGAATTAGAAATTGGCGAATGGTTGAACAGGCTAGGGTGTGTGAATGTTATGAAGTACTATTCCATAAGAAATCATAAGCACTCTAACTTTAGAAAAGGCTGAAAGGACTTGCATGAACTGATTCTGAACTAGGAAAATTTGTACACATTAACAGCAACACTGAAATGTATCAGTTCTGCTGAACACAACTTTTCTCAGCAGTTCAGTGATCAAGGGACAATTCTGAGAGACCTGTTATGGAATTTGTCATCTAAAATTTCATTTTTTTCTCAAGGGATTTTTCCTTCTAATTTCACTTTTATAACATGATTGATATAAAAAAATGTTAAATCCAATTGAACATGTGCAACCTATATAAGATTGTTCAGTGCCAGGGGAAGGGAAGGTGATAGAAAAACGGGAAACTCATTTGCAAATGAACAAATGTTGGAAAACTGTCATTGTATGTAATTGGAAAAATAAAATAAAATTTCAGTAAAAAAAAATAAAGTACATAGATGGCTTTTTTCTCCAGGAAGAGGGACAGTATCCTACACATCCTAGTTTTTATGGTCTGTGGATTCTAGATGCTTAGTTATGTTAAACATCTCTCTTTGATCTCTAGTTTTTAATGGGTGAATGATCACATCAAGAAAGGCACCTCCAGTAGTACAGATCTCAACCCTTCCAAATCTTTTCTTTCAGTGTATCTATCCATTGTTCAAATTATCTAATAATTTGAGGGGTTCCACATAACATGGTAGGAGCCTTCACTGCATAGTTATCAATGCAATATGCAGATGATTCATTGGCTATCTATCCCTGTGGTTGCAATTTCAATCTACATTCTTTTCTGTCATGTAGCTTTCTGATGACATCCTTTTCACTGCCTCCACTACTTCTTCACTGATACTATTATTGTTGTAGCTCACTCAGGACAATGAGGTGCCTTTCCCTAGTCCTTTGTGTAACTTTTCATTTTAATTCATTTTGAACAGAGAATCCATGGAAATATATTATTAAAAAGATGGGTTTTTGATTCAGGGAGAAAGTTGTGGGGACTTCATTAAAAACATCATATAATGTTGTAAAGGCAATCCAGTCCACTGTCCTCTTATTTAATTCTAGGCCATTTATTGTTCATTGATAATGCCTTTTTTTGATAAGCGTACTGATGGACCAGCTCTCTGGGCTACCCTCCCAATTACACCTTGTGATTGGGATGTCCCAAAACCTTTTTTTTAGGTTTTTTGTTTTTTTTGCATGGCAATGGGGTTAAATGGCTTGCCCAAGACCATACAGCTAAGTAATCATTAAGTGTCTGAGGTCGGATTTGAACTCAGGTACTCCTGACTCCAGGGCCGGTGCTCTATCCACTGTACCACCTAGCCGCCCCTCCACAACCTTTTTTAATGTGAAGTTCCACTGAATTCAAAGTCAGATGACTTGGGTTTTAGTTTTAGTACTTCCTGTAATTAGTTTTCAAGTGACAACACAACCATTTTATTTCTTAATTATTTGATCTGTAAAAGAAGGTAATCTGTAAGAAAAAGGAAATGAACCAGATGATTTTTAGGTTCTTTTTTAGCACCAAGATTTTATGATCATTTGATTTTTTTATATACTTGTTCTATCAGTTTGACAGATAACAAAAGAGTAAAACTTTTTGATTTTTTAAATTAATATATTTTTCAAAAAATGTAACCCAGGATTGCAATTCTCTTAATAATGAACCCTATTCCTCTCCTCCTTCCCACACATGCATATACATATCCATTGTTTCAATCACCAATTGCAATACCTTGAGCTTTTCTTGTTATGCCTATGAATAGTAGATCATTTATCACTGTAAATAGGAAGCACTTAGTACATTTTTGGTTAATTTCATTTAATTTTGGAAGTTCCTTCTACTTAGAATAAATTGCTCTTAACTTTGAAGAGAACTTCCATCCACTACTTCAAAATTTGAATTGTATTACTCTTAAAACTAGGTTCAATTCCAATCTGATAGGATTTCTAAGCCTCTCAAAATGTCCTGAACTGCATGAATTTTTAAATGACATATGCTGTTTATTATAGTCCCTAAATAACCCAAGTTTCTTTGCTAGCCTGAAAATTGGATGCATTACATAATTAAATATGGAATTTATAGAAGAATTTGGAAATACACAATGCTGATTAATTTTGATATTTAGATGAAGTATTGGCAAGTTAATCAGTGAAAATGGTTGTTTGACATTAAAGTAGTGAACTATTGTATTACATTTGTGATTTGCATGGCAACTCTCTCTATTCATATTTATTCCACCTAGGAGGTAGAGATGTATTATTTATGAATTTGATTCCTCTCTCAGCATGAAATATTAAGGCTAGATATATATAGAAGTTAAAGGAAGTGCTGATTTTCATCTAACGTAAGTAATAGAAAAACCCAATGGCAAAACCATTTCATGTTTAAAGGGTAGAAATTATGATGGATAGATTTACTTATATTATTTCACAAATTTTAAGACACAATAGTTATTTCTGTCAGAATATTAAAATAGGAGATAATGACAAAGTAACTCTTGGAGTGGGAATAGAGAGACTGAAAAGAAACTCAAGACAAAGTACAAGTTTCCATAGTTTAAAAAGTATAGAGGAGGAGTCACAAACCATGTGTTCTGTTTTAAACATTCAGCTCATGTGATGACTACTAAGAATGGTATTTACCCTATTTATAAAGAATTCTTTATCAGAGAGGAAAATCTACAAATTCATTTGGAAAAATGTTGCTTGTATTTAGCTTCTTTTCTAAAATTCTTTCCTTACATTAAGACTTCCCCTTCAGGGTGGCTAGGTGGTGCAGTGGATAGAGCACCGGCCCTGGAGTCAGGAGTACTTGGGTTCAAATCTGACCTCAGACACTTAATGATTACCTAGCCTTGTGGCCTTGGGCAAGCCACTTAACCCCATTGCCTTGAAAAATCTAAAAAAAAAAAAATACTTCCCCTTCAGTTCACATATAGATGTTTAAATAATATTCTGAAAACACAAATCTTAATATGACATGCCTCTACTCAACAAACTTAAAAAACTGCCTTTTCTCTCTAAGACAAAATACATACTTTTCAGCTTGGCATTTGAAACTCTGGTTCAATTGCTTTCTACTATCTCAGAGAGGGCTAGTTTGGTGTTGCAGGGGATAGAGCACTGACTTTGGAGTCAGGAGGACAGGAATTTGAAGCCAGCCTCAGACCCTTTATTCTTTCTAGCTGTGTGATCTTGGGCAAGTCACTTAACCCTGATTGCCTCACATCCAGGGCCATCTCCAGTCATCCTGATTCATATTTGATCAATGGACCCAGGTGGCTCTGGAGGAGAAAGTGAGACCAGGGACTTAGTACAGCACCCCTTCATTCAAATTCAATTCAGGTGCTTGTCAAGGCATCACCTCCCTGATGGCACAGTATTCTTTGAAAATAAATTGCTATTTCAGAAATTTCATGTTATTTCTCTTCCCAAACTATAGATGTCTTCCAAATTAAGCAGGCCATTTCCTGTTTTGTGCCTTTTAGTTTTTGACCGTACTCCTTTGTGCCTTTGCCTTTTTAGAAGCCCTAACTTCTTTCAAGTCTTAGCTTTGGGGCCACATCCTACAATGATGCCTTTCCAGAGAAATTCCAATAATTGGTGTGCTCTCTTTCTCTCTCTCTCTCTCTCTCTCTCTCTCTCTCTCTCTCTCTCTCTCTCTCAATGTCTCTCTCTCTCTCTCTCCTGAAAGTATCCTGTATTTACTTATCTGTTTATATGTTTTACATCTCCAAAAGAATGTCAGCCTCTTAAGAGCAAGAGACTTTCTTGTTTTTGTGTATTCTCAGTGAATAACAAAGTAATTTGTACATTAAAAAAGGTAGTAAATATTTAATAAATTTTAATTGAATGTATCATTGAAAAGAAAATTGGTTCCTGGATCTGAAAAAAAATTAGATAAAACTGACTATTTTATCCCCAATACATCTTTTCCCTTCCTCTCTTCTTTACTACATGATTCCAAAATCTAGTTTCATCAAAATCATTCCCCTTGAAACTTTAGTTATAAACAACAAACAAAAAATATATTACAATCTAAAAGAGGAAAAAAATATATATTCCATAATCTCCACATCCATATTTTATAGTGTAGGGCAGATAGATGGTGAAGTGAATAGAGCACTGGCCTTGGAGTCAGGACAGGGGTTTGAATCTAGCTTCAGACACTTGACAGTGATTGGTTGTGAGATATTGGGCAAGTCACTTAAACCTGATTGTTTTGTACTAGAATCATCTCCAGTCATTTTGATTCCTATCTGACCACTGAATTCAGATGATCTGGAGGAGAAAGAGAGACTGGTAACTCAACACAGGACTCCCCTCACTCAAATCCAATTCACATCTTTGTCCTTGATGTCATGATCTTCTTCAAGAATGAAAGATATTCCACAATTAACAAATGGTCAAAGACAGTTTTCAAATGAAATTAAAGCTATATTTAATCATATGAAAAAATTTTCCAAATCATTATTTATTAGAGAAATTCAAATTAAAAAACTATGAGGTATCATCTCACACCTATTAGATTAGCCAAGAAGAGAAAAAAGGAAAATGATCAATGTTGGAGAAGTTGTGGGAGGATTAGAACATTGATGCATTGCTAGTGGAGTTGTGAACAGATCCCACCATTCTGGAAAACAATGTGGAACTATGCCTAAAGTAATAAAAATGCTCATTCCCTTTGACTCAGCAATTCCAATTCTAGATGTATATACAAAAGAAATAATAAAAAAATAGAAAATGTCTCACATGTTCCAAAATATTCATAGCAGCTCTTTTTTGTGGTGGCAAAGAATTGGAAATTGAGGGGATACCCATCAACTGGGGAATAGCTAAATAAATTATGGTACATGAATAGTATGGAATATTGTTGTTCTATAAGAAATCATAAATGGTTGGACTCTAGAGGAAAATGGAATGAATTATAGGATCTGATGCTGAGCAAAGGGAGCAGAACCAAGAAAACAATGTACACATTAACAACAACATTGTGAGATGATCAACCTTGATGGAAGCAGCTTCTCTCAGCAGTTCAGAGAGCTAAGACAACTATATTAGACTGGCTTTGGACAATGTAATCCTCACCCAGAGGAAGAAAAACAAAACAAAAAACCAAACAGAAAAAAACAGCCTTTCAGAATCTGATGAACATTTTATAAAAATTATCTCCTTCCCTTAATTCTAATTCCTCATACTGAAAATGACTAATCTGTAAACATGTTCATTAAAAATATGTATATACAATGCTAACTTGACTATTCAGCACTGAGGGGAGGGAGGTGGTAGAGGAAGGGAAGGTGGAAGGAAATTTTGTAAATTAAAAATATACATGTGCATATGGATGAAAAAAAGGACAGACATTATTTTATTGTGTTACAAAATGGAATGTAAAAAGTTTTCATGTTAAAAGGTATAGTCATGGATTGTTAGGAAGAAGTTTACTGGCCTATTACTTCAATTTTAAATATAAACTAATAAACCCTAAAAGTTTGAAACCAAGAAGTGATTTTCCTAAGGTCATGCATTTAATAAGTGGCAGAATGTATCCATATGATCTAGACATTAATAACTTGAAGAAAATGAAATCATTAACCCTGAAAGAATTTAGAGCTCTGAAAATTTTATCTTCTAATCACTGTTCAGACAACTGGAATGAAGCACTGAATCCAATTTTTATCAATACTCCATAACATGGTGATCTAGAGGATACATTTTCCAGTTGTGTTAATTTCATACAATTACATGATGGGACCTACTTATAGAAGGAAGTGCAGTATGGTGAAATGAGCATAGAATTTGAAACCAGTAGCTGTGGGCTCAGTTCTAAGGTCTCAGATCCATAGTCACTCACTAGCTTTTTGATCTTAGTTAAGTCACTAAGAATTCCTTTGTCTCAGTTTCATCTATAAAATGGGGATTTATATTACAGTCCTTCACAGGATTAATTTGTTGACAAATGAGATAATGTGAATGAAACTGATAAATATAAGCTATTATGATGCTGATACCAATGGGCATTCACAGATGACTTTGCAAGTAAACTATAAAATAGAAAAAAAAATTCTCTTATATCTGCACATTTCCCTTTTCAGTCTTCAATGCTTTCTTACTAATCTTAGAAGTCAACCTCTGACCTATGAAAAAACAAATGAAACATTTCATAGAATGTAATGAGTTCCCAGATTAGGAAATAGATAATTTTCTTCCTAAGTGTTTGCAATTATAAAGAAACTCAGATCACAAGGTGGGTCTCTAATAGGAAATTAGGTTTAGTAGTTATATCTCCTAAGGTCCCTGCTAGACTAACTTCTCCTGGAAAAAAAAAAAGTTATGGAACTCCTCTCATGACTTAATTGGTCCCATGGACTAAGGCTCATATTCCTGGTTTAGCTTTCTGTTGTTTGAGTTCAGAAGTGCAGCCCATAATGGGCTGAGGCTCTTCAGATTTAACACCAGCTTCTAGAGAGCAGAAACCAAACCAGAAAATTCTGATTATTTTCTTTCTTCCCACATTAATCCTTTACAAAATGTGAAAATGAAACATGATTTCTAGGATTATTCCTTTAGGAATAACTTGGAGTAAAGAGTCCTTGTCACCCCCAAAGTCTCTTACATCAATCAGATTCTGCTGTTGTGAGTTACTGATAAATTGTAGTCTTCTAGAGAAGTAATTTACATGTAAATAGCAACCAATAAATAGCTTCAATCATATACCCAACAATCCTTCGGTTCTTCACATATTATTTCTTCCTGGGATTCCAAAAGGGAAATGGGTATAAATAAGCATCACAAAATGGATCTGCTCTCTTGGATAATTAGTATATTCATCTGTAAAATGGGGATAATGATAGAGGCAGAACTACTTCACTAGGTTGTTGTGATGATAAAGTAGAAGTGTATAAGTAAAGCACTTTGGAAACCTGAGAGTTTTATATAACTGTCTGTTATGATCCTATTATGCTTTTGGATTTTCATTTTTAACTTAGCATGCTTTCATTTGATGATGGATCATAAATGGATTTATGTTCCTGAACAACGTAAGTGACAGTTCTGAACCAAAGCCGAACAAGATTTAATAATAATAACACCCTCTATGGTGGCACACTCCTATAATCTTTACTACTATAGAAGCTGAGACTGGGGGAATCTCTTGAGCTTTTAAGTACTTGGCTGCAGTGTATTAATTTGATCGGGGATCCATACCAAGTATGACATCAATAGGGTGAGGTCCTAAGGGTAGAGTGTGGAGCAGGGAGTGGACCAGATTTCTTAATGAAGAGCAAACCAGCACATTCTGGAAAGGGAGACCATCAAAGCTCCCCTGCCATCAATTACTTGTGGGACTAGTTCTGTGAGTAGCTACACTTTCAGCTTAGGTGAGATGGGGAAATCTAATTTAAAAAAAAAAAGTTAATAACATTTTTCAAGGGACAGGAGGTTGTTTTTTTTCCCTCTCATTTTTCATAAGTGACCATTCTATTATGAGTTGAGTTTAGCACAGTGCCTAGAAGAAAATAGGGGCTATATAAATGCTTATTCCCTTCTGACCCCTCTCCCCTTTAGAAGAATAATGGTATAGCATGATAAAGAAAATCAAAAGGACATTTTGGAATCAGTTTTTAGAAATAGCTGACATCTCAAGTTTTAATATGGTTACTCTGATTTTTTTCTGGTTTATAAAAGAATTTAAAACATTTATACAGGTCTCATAGTTTCCTAATTTATTTATATCATTAAAAGCAAACTCAAAATATAAGTAGTACTTTGAGAATTATAATGATTAGCTACTTAAAACTTTCCCCAGGGATATTTTGAAAGTTGCAAGAATTCTTTGCCACTCTACATAAAACATTCTAGGAAAAACAGAATGAATATTCCTAAAAATGCCCAACATATTGTGCCCATTTAGATAGTTCAATGTATTCCAAAGGTTTCCACTCCAATCATTTCTGTCAACTCTTGCCACAGTCAGGCAATTCTGTAAACTATAAAATATGACACTAATATAAAATCAATTTCCAAAATGAAAAACTGTATTAGTTAAAATCCAAAGTAATTACAAATCCTCATTAACTCAGCACAGCTGAAGACAATAGATAAGTTTTAAATGCTGCCTGGCTTCAAATCAATCCTCTATTATTGAATATTTTGCAACAAGCAATTTATTATTGACTCAAAGATAGCTCCTAACATCTGTAAGTCATTTTAACTTTACATCAATAATTTTCCTTATTTCTGTTTCAGAATAAGAAAAAAATAGCAGAAATGTAAGTAGAAAGCCTTTATTTTACAGTCCAAGTCTAGGTTTATGCTGGCCTCTGCCTCTGAATCTTTCCTTTGCCATGATAATATAAGAGATAAACCTTATTAAGATCAGAGGCTGTATCTCATGGTCTAGTCCTGCTAGACTGAGCATTAGTCTAGCCCCATTGATTGCACAAGAGTAGTGAGGAAATTTTCCACACTGCCAGAAAATTCTCCAGTCAGGGATTTCAATAATGTTGTAGGATCAAAAGGGGTACAGTGTGTATGTCCAAAAATATGCCAACTGCTCTACAGACCAAGGCAATATCAAAGAGAAAGAACCATGCTACCATATGTAGTGTAATAAAAACATACAGCATGACTTTTGATATCATTTAATGCTTGAATGGACAGCCATCCTGGTTTTACTGCATTCAACTATAGGAAAAATATAGTGAATTCATTTCAGTAAAATGCTGTTCTTTGAGGGAGAGTTCTCTAAAAAGATATGGGCATTGTATTATGATACATAAAGGCTGTATGGGGGGTTCCATATTTAGCTTTACTACTTACTACTCAAGGGACCTTGGGCATCACTTTCACTTCTCTGGTCTTCAGCTCCTTCTCCTATAAAATTAAGAGACTGTTTTGGGGTTCTCCTGGCACAATTATTGGGATACTTTGTCATTTCCTTCTTCAACTGAATTTACAGGTGAAGAAATGGAGGCAAACAGGATTAAATGGCTTTTCCAGGGTCAAACAGCTGGTAAGTGGTTGAGGGAAGATTTGAACAGGAAGACGTCTCTGGCCTGGCACTGTCCAGGATAAATTAAAAGAAGTAACTTGAGAAAGAACATTAAGCTTGGAGTCATAGGACCTCAGTTTGAATGCTGAGTCCCCCCATTTACTGATTATGTAACTTTAGTAAATCATTTAGATCATCCTGGAACTCAGTTGTCTCATTTACAAAATGAAGGAGTCAGTCAATATACATGATCCTTTCCAGCTCTAGATCTAAGATCCTTCCTCTTGGCTTCAAATCCCATAAAACATTTAGACCCTATGATCTTGATTCAGGCACATTTTTACAACTTTGTCATTTTCCCAACTTGGATATAATATATTGCAAAAAATATTGAAATGAGAACTGTATAATATAAAAAGTTAAAATTTATTTATAGATGGAAAAGTATTTTCAGTAGTGTAGTTGAAAAGTAGAGTATGGTATGTTCTTAAGAAGAAGCCATTTAACTAACCATATACTGTCTTATGATGACAAATTGGCATAAGAGGTACAATCTCCTATATGAGACTCTTCTTGATGTCTACCACTGTTATCACTCTGAAGTTACTTTGTATTTGCTAATCAGAATAAATGATGCATTTCACTAAATGCTCAGTCAAGTCTAACTCTTCACGACTCCATTTGGGGTTTTGTTGGCAGACAATGGAGAGATTTACCATTTACTTCCCCTGTTCATTTTTTACAGCAAAGAGGGTTAAGTGAATTTCCCAAGGGCACAGGGCTAGTAAATGTCTAAGACTGGATTTGAACTCATGAATATGAATCTTCCTAATTCCAAGCCCAATGTTCTATCCACAAGGCCAACTAGCTGCCCCTTTATTTCCCTAGTAGAATGTAAAATCCTTAAGTGAAAGGATGGTTTTGTTTAGGTGTTATCAGTACCTATCCCAGTCCCTTTTGTATGCTTAATAAATGTTTGAGATAATATATGTAAGGTACTTTTCTAGTTTTAAAGTGCCATATAAATGCTAGGCATTACTATTAGTTCTCATTGTTTAATTCAACTGAATGAAGTCAGAGAAATAGAATGTGAGTTTTTCTCAGACTGTACATAGCACATTAGTAGGAAGAACAAAAGGAAATATTTTATAACTGAAAGGTTCTTAGAGATCAATTTCAAAACCTTTCATTTTACAATTGTGCAAACTCATGAGGACCAGATCAGAGAAGTGAGTCAATGGCAGAATTGAGACTAGAATCCAGATCTCTTGGTTCCTAGTTTAGTGGTCTTTTTGCTACATCATGTTCAATAAATTGTGATGATAATCGGAGCCAGTACATTGCAATTCTGGGAAATCTGCCTGAAAGTCACTCTCTATCCAGGAGGAATTCGGCATCAGGTGTCAGACAGCTGCTCTTTCTGTCTAGGAGGAATGAATTCACTTATCTCAGGAGCCCGTTATCTCTTCTTTCCTGAATACAAGCTCAGTCAAGCAAGTGGTACCGATGACATGACTTTGATGGACAAATTTACTGGCTGCAAGGGAGGGAGGGAAGCATAGACTTTCCTCCCCTGCCACCTGTGATGTACTTTCAAGTCTAGTGATTCAATTTGCACAGTTATCACAAGATAGTTTCTTGGAAACGGCCAGTATTTCATGCTCTTGGCTGCCTGCTCTGCCTTTTCTCTGAAGTTATTTTTAGCTCCAGATCTTCATTTTGAGGAAAGAATTCAAACTCCTAAGAAGACCTGTGCCAGATCTTTATATGTGATGATGATAAAATACTTTCTTTCCAAAGGGTAGATAAAAGTGAAATAGAGCAATTGTATATCTCTTAGGAGAATAACCAAGAAAGGTGAAAGTATAGACATCATATGGTTCATCTTCAGCTAAGAGTAAAAAGGGCAAATCCAATTTACACCTTTTCCTTCCCTCCCAACGGTCCCCTCTTTTCAAATGAAGCTAACTCAAAGGATATGGCTCTAGTAAACCACCATATGTCCTTTTAGGTAACAGAGTTCAGGTTGAGTGCAGATTTTTCTCTTAACCCTTGGGATTCAAGGGGAAAAAAAAAGAATATTATTGCCTGATCTTGAAATATAGTATCTGGAAAATGCTAAGTATTAAACTGCTAGTCATATAACTGAATGAGCCTTCTCCCCTTCACTTCTTTATTATAGTGACCCTCTCTTCCCAATCCCCCTCCCAATTCCAAGGCCCTTGTCTCAAGTTTCCCCAGATATTGTATCTACCCAAGGAAAATGATACGAGAATTGGGGCAATTACTCAGGAAAACAACAAAATAATGTTCCTCTATGTAACTACTCAACTGGGCCAAAAGCAGATAGGTTTTATTTCTATGGTTCATGTGGATTTGACAAAAATTTTCCTTTTGCTTGGTAAGTATAAAATATGTGCTTTGGCCCTTAGCACAGTGCCCAACCCTCAGTAGGCATTTCCTCAACATTTACTGATTGATAAATTCTTTGTAGGAATTTGACAATATGACTGTTTGCTGACCCCCACTCAGCAGAGTACCAAATTCTACTCTATTTTTCTAGGATGTAGGGACTGAGCATATAGATCCTATATGATTCTCTGATGCCAGTCTTTGGTACAAATCTCACATTGCTTTTTTGGGCACATTGAATGGGGTGGAAATTTTTAAGCAATGGATGAAGAGAAGGTCAAGCAGAGATTGCTTTTCTGCTAGTGGCTGTTGCTTTGAACAGATCTAATCAAAACATTTTCATGCTGAATCCCTTTTGCCATCATTAGTATGCATAGTCTAGGTGGCTCACTTGAGTAAGGCTGCAGGAGCCCAAAGCTATGGAATCAAAAGATTCTCCCAGTGAAATGTTAACTAGTACAACATGTGGTCAAACTTGTGGCTCCCAGTTAAACAATCTTTCCAGTATTTTAAAATGTGGTTTAAAAAATGATAATTTGCTCTTTTCTTCATAGAAAATATTTTCATTTATACCCTGATATAAACAAAACAACAAAAATTCCAATCACTAATTCAAAAAGAAGTATCACCTGCCTTTGTGTATTTTTACTCTTCACTTATGACCTATGTGCATACATCATGAATAACAGCTAAATTATCATTTATTCTTTGAAGCCTTTCCCAATTCCTCATTTGTTAGGGTCTCTCCACTCCATATTTTAATCTTTCTCTCTCTCTCTCCACACACACACACACACACACACACACCACACACAATTAGAGGTGAGGTGGAGTATATTCCTGATTTTTATATAGATATATAGAGAGATATAGATATAAATATATACATACATTTATATTCTATATCTAAATGATATGAGTAGATGTGTGAAGTTATGTGATATACAAATTTATGTCTCTCCTGTGCGCATGTAGAATTTTGATATTTTCCTATAGAATACAATCTCTTTAGGAAAGAATTTGTTTTTGTATTCATGATGCTTATCAAAATTCCTGAAATATAGTGGGTACTTTTAGCTGTAGTCATGTGATCAGAGGTTACATATAAGTGAGTAGGTAATTTCAATGCAATGATTCCCTTGGCAACCAGATCAATGCTTCTGCCCAGATTCAAACCTAGGTTTCTTGGGTTAAGGAACATTTCACTCCAGAGAAATGATTTCTTCATTCAAAAGAAAACACATGTATCATTTCTTTCATAAAAAAAATTTTAAATTTTTTTTTAAAATTTAAGGCAAAGGGGTTAAGTGACTTGTCCAAGGTCAAATAGCTAGGCAATTATTAATTGCCTGAGGTCGGATTTGAACTCAGGTACTCCTGACTCCTGGCCTGGTTTTCTTTCAACTGTACCACCTAGTTGCCCCACATGCATCATTTCTACAGAAATAAATAATGAATAACTCCTTCTCAATATGGATGAAAAACAAGTTTTGTTCATCTAGTAAAAGGTTGTAAAATTTTATTTCATTTGTTCCTTCTTAAAAGTAAAATGCAATCTTATTAACCTGAGTAGGAAGTTAGTAGAGATTACCTGACACTTCTAGGAATCATCCTCCAATGACTACTGGGTCAAAGTTTTGTTGGAAATTGTCTTTTTAAACCAAAAATTTTGGATATGATTCCCCTGTTATAATTCCAAAGGACAGCATATACAAAAAAAATCTAATTACATAATGTGTAGAATTTGTCAAAGAGCTCATTAAGTCTTCATCTATGCAAATCCTTAATTTTTCCCTCGCCTTCATCCCATCCCCACCATAGTCAATCAACTATAAAATCCTGCCAATGCTTATACAGAACACTCTTCTTATTTAAATCCTCTCAATTCGTTGAAACTACCCACTTTAAACCTTAATCCTTTCCCACCTGAACTTCTTATTAATTGCCTCTAAACTTGTCTATTTTTGTAACTCTAAGTTATACTGTAAGTGAGCTGCTGAAGTGCAAAAAGTAGAAAGATTTCTCATAACTGTATTTATATTTATTAATGAAATCATTGGTTTTGATGAAATCAACAAAAGTGAATAATTATAGTCATGATGATGATGATTACTATTCATAGGAGGGAGTATTTCAATTCAACAAACCTATCATGTGCTAGGCAATCTGAACAGATAGTAAGCATCTATGGGAATAGTCCTCAAAAGAGTAATTACGGATTATTTTTGATCATATAAAAAATATTCCAATCACTAATAAAAGAGAAATGAATATCATAAGTCTGCAGTATTATTTCATATGGAAAAAAACTGGCAAGGGTAACAAAAAATGGGAATTGCCAGTGTTGGAGGGATTGTTGAAAGACAGGAAAACTAATTCATAGTACAATTGTTTTGGAAAGTAATTTGAAATTGTGAAAACAAAATGGTTGAAATGTCCATTGATCCAGAAATTGCATTGGTAGGCAAATATATAACCATAGAAGACCACTGATAAAAATGAATGCTTCATACATACACATACATATATACACATATGTATATATATATACATAAAACATATAAATACACACATGTACTATCACCATCATTGCTTTTTGTGGAATCAAGGAATTGAAGATAAAATTTATGCCCATTGATAAAGAAATAGCTAAACAAATTCAGCTACATAAATTTATGGAATAATAATATGCTGTAAAAAATAATGAATATCATGAATACTGAGATCATGAAAAGACAGATAAACTGAAGCAAAGAGAATTGAAATGAAACAAGAAAATAATATCCACATTCCACAATAATGTCAATAGAAAGAACTATCACCACGAAACAGTACGAAAAGAATGTAAAAAAATTACAAAGAACTAGTTTGCCTGAAAGAAAAGAGTAATGAGAAGCTACTGCTCCTATTCCTTTGTGGAAGTAATGATGTCTGTAGTTATGCAACAGTTTTGTGTATGTGTGTGTGTGTGTGTGTGCATGTGCACACATGTGCACATGTGCATATATGTGTGTGTGTGTGTGTCTATTTAGAGTTTTTTTTATGTATTTCTAAGTTTTCCTCACTTTTCCTTTTCCTCCTGTCTCTTTTTTTTCCAAGTCCTTTATGGTGCTTCCTGGGAATTGGCAAAGAAAAGTAGAAAAAAAAAGCAAACACCTTAGTTTATGGAAAAGAATAGAACTAGATAGATTTTTGAAGTTTCTTCCAACTGGAAATCTATGATCTTATAACTGTAACTAGTGTAGGGAAAGTGGCAGAAAGTGGAGAATCATTTTCTCCATTTTCTATAAATAAAACAAAAAAAAATCTGCTTGAAGAAGGATAAACTTAGACAAAGGTCTAGGAATTCCTTTAAATAGATAGTGGTTCACTGTATCAGGTATGAGGTTATTCCACATGCTTTCAATTTTCAGCTGTTTTTCAAATTGCAAATGTTTTTGAAATGATAAAAATACAAATCTTTGTCTAAAAGACTTATTGATTCAGTCACTTTTGTGCATTAAAAATGAGGAATATCAGGATAGCCAAGTTGGCAGACCAAGAGTCAGAAAGTCTGGCTTCTGGTTTCAGTTCTGCTATGAATGCCTGAATATTCTCAAGTATAAAATGATTGAATTGGATAGATAGATTGACACAGTGAAAGTAGCTTCTGTTCATCCAATTATTGAGAGATGTGTAACCTGTGGCTTGCTATACTTTCCTTCTTAGGTGTCTAACACCCCAGTCAGCACAATCACTGTTGACTTTAGAAGTTTTAGCATTTTAGCTTGGGAGATGTCTCAGCACTTACACAGGGATACTGTCTGCCAACCAATTTCCTACTTCTCCAGACTTAAATGAATCTGGTCACTTGGATTATTCAGGGCTTCTGTTTGTGAAATGCCATTAACCTTGAACCTGTTCATGTGTGAAATTTTTGATGTTTAAAGCGTGACTGACCTTTCTGTTAGTTTAGTGACTTTCTCTTTCTCTTTTCCTTTATGACAGTCTCCTTTCCATTTTAGAAATATCAAATTGCTTCAAGGGAGAAAGCCTATTGCCTCTTCTGAGTATATGGGATTTGTTAAACACAAGTTTTAAATAATGAAAACAGCTGAGCTCTACGAAATGGCCAGGAAACTTCCTTCTAATATTATGAGATGAAAATGTGAAAGGAAGCCTTTGAAAGGTGATAATAATAATGACAATTAGTACTCTAACAAAGTATTTTTCTCATGATAACCTTATGTGGTAGATTGTACAAATAGCATTATCCTCATTTTATAGACAAGGAAACTAAGTTAAGAGAAACCAAGAGAACTGCCCAATGTCTCATAGTTAATATCAGAACTAAGATTCAAATCCAACTTTCCCAAGTCCAAATCTAGTTGCAGATACATATTTGTTAAAGAAACATAACACAGTCTTACTATTAAATTGAACCTACCGCATTTGAGGAGAATTTTTTTGTTGCTAAAAATATCATGGAACACTCTCTCCTATACCCCTCTCCCACCACTTATGCCAAAAAAATGAAATCAGGATACATCATGATTTTGAAATTTGAATACTATGAAAAATCTAGACTTTTATGTAACATTACACCAAATCTATTAATCAAAAAGGTGAATTATATTTATTTTACAAAAAGGAAAAACTAACATCAGTTTCTTAAAGATTTGATTAAAAATAACTTCAAAAGATTCAAAAGAATCTATCTGACACAAAAGAAATATGAAAGAGTCAAAAGAATTAATCAGACCTTAAATATTTTTTTACTAGCTAACAAACCTGACACTTTGCAGGATGGTCCAACGCAAGATAAATTTGGACAGAAACCAGAATGCTTGCACTGCTGCCAGATCAATTATAGCTTGCAGGTGTCTGGTATTAATAATTACAAATTTCCTACAGCAGACATTCAGAAGGCCTGTAAATGGAGTCAAAAGGAAGAAAAGACTGAACAGAGTATTGAATTTCCAATAAAAATGGGATTTGTATGTTCCTTTATAAATGTAGTCTTTGAAACAGTGAAAAAGGACAAACAACTCTACTCAGTCCTAGATTTTTACTTTAGGCTGCCAAAGAGAGCCTAGAATGCAATTTAGTTTTCAATTCAATTTTTAAAAACCACATTTATTGAGTGCCTATTATGTGTAGAGATTATGGCAGACAGTGAGGGATATAAAGATGAAAAATAAAGAAGTCCATTTGTTAGATTCTACCTGAAACAAGTAACTCCAACTGCTTGACCCACCTAAGTATCAAGAAGTTCCTTTAAGTATCTTGGTTAGTTATATTTAGGTAAGGAAAGTAACATTAGGAAATCAACTAAGCAAAATTTCCTAGTAACAAACTCTTATATGTTCCATAAGTGGTAGATAGGTAGAGTAGGTGGAAAATAGCCTAGACCCTATGCTGATTGACTACCCCTACAGTTCTTCTCTCTCAATCCCTATGAATTTTTCCTGCAATTACCACCAGGTATAAGGATAGAGGTCCAGAGATCTGACCTGCTGATGAGGTTATTAATCTGATATATAACTAAACCACAATACATTTGCATGCCCATCAAAAAATAGAAGTGGGAGCCACATTCCTGAATGCCTGTGAGTAACAAAATGCTCTTTATCCTTTGAGTGCCTATATTCCTTTTTGGTAATTCACCCAAGATATCTTCATAACAAAATGTACACAAATAATCATAATAAAAAGTAAAATGTGATAGGGCAAAGGTGGGGTTTAAATAAAAATATAGATGAAAATTTGAGAAGGAAGAAACATTTCCATCTGAGAAATAAGAGAAAATATGGTACCTAAGATGAACTTTAAAGGATTTCAATATTTATCAGTGAGAAAGCCTTTAATACTGAGATGGGAGACAAAGAATGTTTAGCAGGCTATTTTAGCTGGGATGGAGTGGAAGAATGTGATAAACTAGAAAGGCAGAACTGAGTTAGATTGGGAAGTGCCTTAAATCCATTATTATGAAATTTGTAATTTATACTATAGAAACAGGGAGATTCTGATGTTCTTTGAGAGGATTCATTAGGGAGATAATGTTGATAGCTATGGGAAAGATAGATTGGAACTGTTTAGTTAGAAACAGGGATGCTAATTGGAACAGTTTCATA
Organism: Macrotis lagotis; assembly: GCF_037893015.1. NCBI lineage: Eukaryota > Metazoa > Chordata > Mammalia > Peramelemorphia > Peramelidae > Macrotis > Macrotis lagotis. The sequence goes on along the minus strand of NC_133658.1, from coordinate 773,091,852 downwards.
TTAGTACTGATGAGAAGTGATTAGACTTTGACCTAGGTCTTGTAAATAGATTATGAAGGGATGCATATACATTAGAGATAAAATTCAGATAGCATCAACAAGATTTTATTATTGATTGATTATAGGGTGAGAAGTGAAAGAGAAAAAGATAATGTTCAGATTTTGAGCCTTGTCATATTTTGAGGATGGTAGAACTATTAATAAAAATTGAGAGGTATATTCAAGGAAGACTGGTTGCATTACTTAAGTCTCTAAAGGGATGTCCAGGTAGAGTAAGTTGTTAGAGTTGCAAGACAGGAGTTCAGGATAGAGGGTGGGGTTGAATATATTGATTTGGGAGTCATCTGCATAGAGGGACTAATTGAAACAAAGGGAATAGAGAAACAAAAGAATTGACAAGTTCTTAAAGAGTGGAAGGATGAAGATGCACCAAGATATATGGCTTAGTAGAAACAAATCAGACATAAAGAACCAAGAGTGTCATGAAAGCCAAAGGAGGAATTTGTATTCAGAAGGCTGGTTGCCCAATAGTTTGGCCTAAATGGTAAAGAAAAGGGAAGAAAAAGGTACAGGAAAATTAAAATGACATGATTGGTTTGGTATATGAGAGATCTTTAATAAAATTACATAATTAAATTTTTTTAAAGTGATGTCAAAGGTATTGCCCCCATACTGTGGTAGGGAAGTGATAGGAAGATTTAGAAAAGTAAATTTGGAAAGGAAGGTTGATTGAAATAACATCTGTGTTTATCATAGGAAATGATGTCTTCTATAGTTTTTAGAAATTGAATTACTTTCAGCATAAACTGTGGTCCTTTGATTAAATTGATTTGCATGACACAATAACATTACTTAAATTCATATCTGAAATATTTTATCTTTACATTATCTTGTGGCCCCAGTCTTCTATGGAATGTGATAGAAGAAGTCAACAAATAGAAGAGGTCAATAAGTTGCAATGTAAAAGACTATATTGGATGGTCTGCGGATTTAATGTCCCTTTTGTTAGATAGACATTTAGATATAAAACTGTTTATTACAGAGAAGATTAATTAATAAGATATTTAACTGGGCAACTGTTCACACCACATCCGTGTTTTTTACCATCACCCCTCACTTGGACTCTTGCTATGGATTCCTGATTGGTTATTATGCCTCAGTTTCTCCCTTTTGCTGTTCATCCTCTACCCAACATTCAAATTGATATTCTACAGCCAGCATGGATGCTTCCTATTGCTTCTGAGATAAAATACAAAATTCTTTTCTTTGACATTTAAAGCCTTTCATAGCCTAACACCGGCATATCTTTGAATCTTGCTATACTCTTCCTTCCCGTGTAATGTAAGATCTAGCCAAACTGCCCTCTCTACTGTTTTCTGTTACTGATATTCTTTCTCTTGTTTCTGTGCTCCCCTTAATTGAAAGGCTTTTCTTCCTCACTCTTCTGTCTCTTGAAACTCTAGTCTCCCCTCTAGGCTCAGCTTAGTACCACCTGCTTCATGATTATCCCAGATGTTAATGCCACTACCCAAATCACTAAATATTTATTTTGCATATACCCCGTATTTACTTTTTTATGAACATGCTATATCCCCCCCAGGAGAATATAAACTCCTTAGGGATATGGACTGCCCTTCAGTTTTGTGTCTGTATTCTTAATCTGGCCTGGTATATAGTAGGAGCTTAATAAATGTTTTTTGATTTGAGTTATATATAGTAAAATGATGTTGAACCAAGACTCCAACTCAGGTTTGATCCCTTGCTTTTACATGGTTCAACTGGATGAACAAGGCACAATGTGATACTGTGACTAGAGTGCCAGACCTGGAGTCAGGTAGACTTATTTTGAGTTCAAATATGGCTTCAGTCACTTCCTAGCTGTATGACCCAGGGTAAGTCACTAAACCCTTCTGTTTTACCTCTGTTCCTCATCTGTAAAATAAACTTGAAAAGAAAATGTCAAACCACTCCAGTATTTTTGCCAAGAAAATCCCATATGGGGTTACGAAAAATCAGACTTAACTGAAAATGACTGAATAATAATAACAACAATAATATTTATACTACTTATATATATATATATATATATATATATATATTGCAAGCTTTTTTGTGAATGTGAAGAACACACTCAAGAAACCTGTTAAGTAAATATGAGCTATTATTAATTTTGCTCCACTCTAAAAATATGATTTGGTGTTTCACGGATAACAATTCAAGTGCATTGATTTCTTTCTTTTCAAATCATTTCAGCTTAAAGTGGTATAGTCATACCAAACATAAAACTTCAAACTCCCCTTTAACCAGTAGAAATAGCTAAACCATTTGTCTATTTTCACAATCAATAAAGTTGAAGAAATGGGAAAATTTGAAATCCTTTTTCCTGTGAGGGATCTTATCGCTTTGCTGTTGTCCTAGTTATAAGTAATGAAAACTTGACTGCTTAAATTTCATACTATTAAACAATAAAGTGACTTGTAACATTCATCCCATGTTATTTCCTGGAAAGTTTCAGGAAATTTAATTTCTAATACTTCAAAATTTAGAAATGAAAAACCAAAAATAAATGGTTAATATTTACATATACAGCCCTTTAAGGGTTATGAATGCTCATCTTATTTAAACCTCACAATAACTATAGGAGGTAGGTACCCCTATTATCTCCATTTTGCAGATGAGAAAATTGATGCAGGGAGAGGTTAATTGACCTGTCCAGACTCACATAGCCAATAAATATCTTGGGCAGGTTTTGAACTAATGTCTTCCTGAATCCAAGTCCTATATTTTTCTATCATACTGCCTGGCTTTTGAACAAGGACAAAACAGGGATAGTCATTTTATTTATGGAGTTCAGAAGTAAAATCAATCACCAGGTTATCTGAACAGTTTGTCCACATCTTGATCTAAAGAAAAAAGTCAACGTTATAGAAAACAGATCTGTAAACAACCTAGACATTGCAATGATGTTAACTTAATAGACTGAAAGAGATCGTTTGATTCAGACAAAAGTGTAGGAAGGATAAAGACAATGAAATAACAGGGAAGAGAATAAAATCTGAAATGCTGTTGTTATCTTTTATATTTGTAAAGGAAAGAATGATAGAATAAGGTCAAAGAAGCCAAAATGCTTCTTATCTATAGCAAAACTTTCCATTCTGAAAATTGCTTCAGGGTCACAAATGTAGTTCCTTGCCTTTACCTCTGGACTGCAAGGACAAGTTGACCCGGTGACATAAATTTGTCATCTTCTATGTTGTTACCACTTCTAGAAATCCTGACTAGATTGTTTTTTTGCCTTCAACTTTCTAAGTTGTCTTACTAACCAAATACTTTATTTTTAAAAGTTCAATTGAGGCCCTGTGTTTTTAACTTGTCATTTCCATATTTATGTATATCTATGTATCTATGTATCTATGTAAGTATGTATGTATGTATGTATGTATCTATCTATTTGTCATACCTAGAAAGGAATGCAATATTCCAGATGTGGTCTGAACAGGGTAGAATACAGCAGGATTATCACTTCCTTATTATAGGAAGCTATAGCTCTCTTTAAAAAAGCTATCATGAATCAGAAAATCAAGAGACATAAGCATTTCCATATAGTAAGACAAGAAAAGATTATAATTATGAATACAACTTTTTAAAAAAATATACATTAAAATTAATGTGTCAGTGCCAATATTGCTTGTCTTCTGTGTTTTCTGACCTCCCTTCTGCTTTCTTCTATGTGTTTAAAAATTTTTTTGATACTTTATTTTCTTTTTTTATTGGCATATCTATCATTATTCTTACTTTCCTCAATCCCATTTTTCCCTCCACAAATAATAATCCCTTAATAAATGAGTATCATTAAGCAAAATAAATTTGGGTTGCATTGATTTTTTTTTTGAAAATTATGCTTCATTTTGCAGTTGACATCCTTCATCTCTTGAACAATTCTTCTCCAGACTGTACTTTGGACTTTACCATGGCCAAAGAAACTTCTTTCTTCTGGAAGCTCATTCCAGCTCCAGAATTAACTCATTGCAATTACTTTCCATCTCCATTGAATGACTTCTTCCAGAATCTTTATTCAAGGAAGGTACCCAGGCTAGCCAGGTATCATTCCTCTCCTGGCATTGCTCTGAACTTTCTCTAACATGCCTCCTCAGTTGGTCCTTTTATCACCTTCTCTTACCTCTTCATCTTGCTTCTATTTGTCATATTCCCTGTTTAGAATATAATTTCCTTGAGGGCAAGGACTTTCTGCTCCTATTTGTGTTCCCATTGCTTAGTATGGCGCCTGTCTTTATTGATTTGTTTAGTATTTTCAATTATATCCTTCTCTTTTTGACCCGATTTGGGATTTTCTTGGTAAAGATACTAGAGTGGTTTGCCATTTCCTTTTCCAACTCATTTGCAGATGAGAAAACTGAGGCAAACAGGGTTAAGTAGCTTTTCCAGGGTCACACAGCTGGTGTCTCAGGACAAATCTGAACTCCAAAGATGAATCTTCCTGACTCTAGGACCGTCACTCTAGCTACTGTGCCACCAGGCTTAATAAATGCTTATTGCTTGATTGACAAGAAGTAGGAGTCTTTCTTCATTATTATCTTTCTGCTTATCGTAATTGATCTATGCATTCACAAGAGAACTTCAAAGTTGTTTTCCTTTATATTGTTGTGGTCATTGTATGGATAGTTCTGGTTCTGCTCTCTTCAACATGCATTAATGTATAGAAAAACATCCTGTCTTACTGTATCTCTGCCTTTCATCATTCTCTTACTGTATCTCTATCTTTCATCATTCTCAATTACATTTATATAGGATAAATTGCTCAACCAATCCCTAATTTATTTTTGGTCCTTTGCTAAAACAAAAAGTGTTGTAATAAGTCTTTTTTTCTTATGAGTTTTTTCATCCATCTTTATTTTGAGTGTAATTTCTTAATGTTCTTAACTAGTATCAAATTGCTACCCTGATCATTGTTTTGTATAAATTTCAAATCTGATATAACTTTGCCTTGAATTTCCCTTGAAATTCTTACTCTAGATAAAATCTTATTTCATAAAATTTTTTAGTGCCTACTATATGCAGGGACTCTGTAAAACAAGTATTGTGGTGTAGCTAAGAAGAAAGTCTCTCTGCCCTCACAGAGTCTATATACTGTAAAAGGACAAGACAATACCCAAAAGGAATCTAAAAAAGGGGCAGAAGGTTCCCAGTTTTAGAGCACAATGATGGCGGTAGAGTTGAAACCTTACAGTGAAGCTAGGATTTTTAGTCTACTATAAAGGGAAGGTATAGAAGTAAAGGTTTTTTTTTAACCACCCTCTAGTCCTCCAATCAGAGATTACTATAACCCATTTTTCTAGAATTTCATTTCTAGAATTCTCAAAAAGAATCACTAATGCATATATAGTTATTTTTAATGAATCTTCCAGATGAATTTTTTTTTAGTTTCAGTAAACAAAATGTTTACTGATTAGCTAACTTAGGCATTGTACTTTAATTGGTAGAGTGCTGAATTTGTAAAATAATTTGGGTAGTATTGTCATTTTTTATTATATTAGCATGGTAATAAGCATGAACAATTAATTTCCTCTTATTCAAATATATCTTATACTGTAGCTTAAGTTTATATTAGATTTTTTGACTGCCACATTATTCTAATGACTATTTCAATTTGCAATTCACTAAAAGTCTTAGATCTTTTTTAGACAGACTGACATGAACCATTTCTCTTCACCTTGTACTTGTAAAGGTTTTTTTCTTTTTTTAACTGCATAGGACTTTACATTTATCTCTTTTGAATTATATATTAGATTCATGCTAAGTCTTCCCAAGATCTTTTTAGATCTTGACTATATTATCCATTGTCTTAGTTTTTCCTACCAACATAAAATCTTTTAAATTTCAGGAGCAGATGACACTAAGTTCCTACCTAATAAGAGTCAAGAAGTATAATTTCCTTATCTCTTTTCCAGGACTTAAACTTGTCATTATAACTACAAAGCACTTAGTTTCATTTTATTGCTTTTATTTATATTGCTCTTTTCCAACTAATTAATTCAAAAGATAGACAACTTCAATCTCTAAACTGTCAACTGATTTATCTAACTAGTAGGATATTACATAGGCAAAGCAACCAGTTTGATTGCCAGAATTATTGTTCACTTTTCAATTTGTTGCCTTAATGTCTGTTTACATAGCCTTCAGATATATGACCTGCAAATAGAATTCAAACATATTTTTGAAGTTCATTGCAGTTCAACCCATGGTTACATGATCCAATGAGCAATTTTGTGAAACAATTACATATGAGTATATCTATTCCACAATTGAATTTGTCTTTCCTAGTTTGGAATCTTCAATCTAATGTCTTAGATCTTTTTTAAACAAATTGACTCCCAATGGGATACTATTACCTTCACAGGAGTATATATGCAAAAGCTGTAAAATAATCAAATGGCATCACTGTTGCTACCAGAATCTGAACACTTTAAACTAAAATATTACTGAGAAAGGCATCAATCCCATATTTCCCCATTACTGTAGTAAATGGCTCCCTTGACCCTGTAGTAGTCTATTAATCATAGGTTATGAAGATGTACCAGGACAATCAGATGTGTCACTGGACATTTAATTAAATACAGAGCCTTTCTAGATGCGATTTATAAACAAACATAAGTCATTTTTCTCCTCCTGTAGAAAATTATAGTCTATAATGTGGTTTACAAATTAGATTAAGATGCACTTTTTGTAGATTATATGGTTTATAAATTAGATTGTGCTGTGTTTATTCTCCTCCAATGCACTTTATATTATTGAGTGAGAATATATAGATCAAAGCCCAAAGTCTCATTATGAACTGGAGTATATTTACTTTAAAAAAAAATCTGACAACACTTTAAGCATGTGGGGTGGGGGGGAGCTCTGCATGCTTTTTAAATGTCATTTTCAACATTCTTCCTTATGTTAGCACTTAGAATCCTTTTTATTACCCTCTGACAGGTGTGCTACATAAAAATAAAGTAATGTGCTCTATAAAAAAATCAGCATAACATTTATTTACATTTTAAAAACCCTAATCTTTCTTATATTTCTAGAACTCACAGAAAAGATCCCTAATACACCTCCAGATTTTTTTCTATTTATCCAGCATCTCTAATATGGAAAAAGTTCAGCACCTATATTAAAATCAAATCTAATGAAATGAAAGCCTAGCCTCAGATTCCAATGCAAAGATGAGCATCATAGATCTTTACATTTCAGGAAGGTATGGACAAGTTTTACATTATCTATTATGCATATCCTCAGGGATGAAGTTTTCTCCCTGCCTGCTCAAATATACCCTTCACATTGTTGCCAGATTAATTTCCATTAAGCACAAATATGATAATATCACACCATCCAAAAACTTTCAGACTCTCTATTGCCTACTAAATGAAGTTCAATTTTTTAGTATAGCATTCATTGCAATTCAATTCAAGGCATTTAGTGAAGAATTAGTGCAAGCCAGACACTAGGCTAAGTCTTGGAGAGCTAAATAACAATGGATCTGTGTTCTCAAGGAACTTACATTCTATAAGGGGAAGGTATATACATAGGGAAATAAAAATATAAAGTATATATACAAAGCACAGAGGCTACTACCAATTAGGGAGGTGAAAAAGTCTCCCATAGAAGGGGGTACAGGAGCTGTCATTTGGAGAAAGTCAAATGGAAGCAGTCCAAGCATAACCAGGAGCTTTTGCAAGGAAATGGTAGCTGAATAAGGAATGTTTTTCATAGAGAACATATAGAACAACTTAGTGTAAACATGGGGAGGGTAGAAGAGAATGTGAAATTCCTGCTGAAAAAAATGGTGAAGGGCTTTAACTGTTGGAAAAAGGAGTGTTAGAGGACTCAACAAGGTGGTACGGTCAGCTGAGGATGGAGTCAGGAAAACCTGAGTTCAAATCTGACTCCAGAAGCTAGCTATGTGACCCTGGACAAATCACTTAAGCTCTAGTCTACCTCAGTTTCCTCAATTGTAAAATAGGGATAATAATAACACCCAGATCAGTCTGAGGATTAAATTAGATAATATTTCTAAAGCACTTAACAGTTCTAATACATACTAACCCCTTAATACTTATTTCCTACTCCTAGAGACAAAAATAAGGAATAACCACAGAGGTTTCCTGGGTAAGGAGTGGCATAATCAGCATGATATGGTCATACTTTAGGGAACTATGTGACACTTTAGAAACTGGATTAAGAGGAACCAGTTGATGAAGAAAGACCAATTAGACACTACTGCACTAGTCCATGTGATAGGTGAAGAGAAACTAAATTAGGGCAGTAGCTACATGAGTGGTCATAAGACAACAGATATATAGGTATTTTTCTACCAGCTTGCATACTTTGGACTATACTTCTCCCTGGTCCTAAAGAAACTCACCATCCTGGGAGACTGCATCAATACATTCAGTATCCTCTAGCTCTCTGGTGGAATGGTTAAGATAGTAGGGTTTCTATTTAAAGGGGGTTCCTAAGCCAGTCCATTTCCCACTGGTTATATTCCTTTGGACTGGACTCTCACCTTCCCTCACTCCAATCCCTTATTGTATATTACCTTCACCCAGATTGTGAAAGCCTTGAAGGAAGGAATTATTTTTCATATTTGAGTCTCCATTCCTTAGCACAGCACATGAGATATATTTGACAGTAAATGTTTACTGAATGGTTGACCTGGGTATGTATAGAATGTGTATCAGATGTTCCTGAGTGTGCAGGAATACTCAGCGTGAGCTAGAGATGTATGGTTCTTATCTCTCCTAAAGCTGATTCTCAGTCCTAGTTCCTATCTCTAGTTACTCTACCTCTCCCTGTTTCTCTAGTTAGGAGGAACAGTAGATAGAGCACTAGGCTTGGAATCTGAAGACTCAACTTTGTATGTTCAAATCCAGCCCTGGACACTTACTAGCTGTGTGACCCTGAGCAAAACACTTAACCCTGTTCACCTTAGTATTTCATCTATAAAATGAGCTAAAGAAGAAAATGGAAAACTACTCTAGGATCTCTGCCAATAAAACCTCCAAAATAGGGCCTTGATGAATCAGGACTGAAACAACTGAACAAAAACAGCACTGCTCTGATTTCACTTCTTTTCCTTTGAAATCACGACCCTACAACTACCTATTTTCCTAGAATGTCTATCTCCTATTCATATCTTGTCTTCTCTACTTCTACATATGTATTGTTGAACACAAGAGGAAGACAATATCGAATACAAGCTTTATTTTATATATAATCACAACTGAGCCCTTCATTGCCTATCCTTTTGCCATTTTCTAATAATTGGTATATGGTAGCACTTCTCAAAAGTGTGGTCTACGAACCCCTGTGGGTTCCCAAGACCCTTTCATAGGTCTTAATTACTTTCATTATGATAACAAGACATTTGATTTTCAATACAGTAAATATGAATAACTATGATTAACATCAACAAAATATCTTTAGAATTCTCAATATTTTTTAAGAATTGAAAGAGGTCCTAAGATCTGTCTTTCTTTTCTTTCCTGAAACTACTTTTACAACCTATCCTCTGTTCCTCTTTTTGGCAGAGAACCTTGCTGAATACTTTAATGAAAATAAGTGAGCTTCTCCTTTGATCCAATTCTACCTCTCAAATTTCCTTATTATCATTTCCCATTTGCTCCTTTTTTACTTCAGTTTCTGTGGGCAATGTAGATTAGAGGTGATTTTACATATTCCCTCAGGTACTCCAAATCTCAATCTGTGTTATTTTACCAATCCCATTATTTGACATTCTATCTCTTATTCAGGTGTCTTTGCATATTCTGGAATGCTCTAACTCTTTGCTTTTGTCTCTTGGGAACCCTGATACTCTTAAGACTTAGCTCTAGGGCTGCTTCTACAAGCTTATTTTTCTCTTCTCACCCTGCCAAAACCCTTTCCAATATTTTGTGTGTATATATATATATATATATATATATATATATATATATATATATATATATATACATATATATGTATATATATACATATATATGTATATATATATATTTATATTTACAGATTTGTATACATGTTGTGCCTTAATTTTTATTTTGTTATCCCATTGATCTAGACAGTGCCTAGCAATAGGAGATGCTTGTTGAATTGAATTGACCTGAAAAGCTGTCTTGTATGAAGGATCGGACTTGATCTTGCTTGGCTCCAGAGATAGAATAAGCAGCAGTGGAGTAGAAGCATCTGCGAAGTAAAAATTAGAGTTCTACCAAAATGTTATGAGCAACTTCAGGATGTAGTAGGAATAGGTTTCTCTTCAGTAGAGGTTTCTAAGCACAGGCTGGATGACCATTTATCAAGTCAAGACAATAAGCTTTTATTATGAACTTATATTTTCCAAGAAACTAAGGAAAGGATAGATTTTCTTTAAGGGTGGAAAAAATATAGAAATAACTATGTATAAATTAGATATTTATATGGGAAAAAATAGGAAATAATTAACAGAGAGAAGACACTTGCATTAAGGGAAATCAGGAAAACCTTCTTGGAGAAGGTGAGAATTTAGTTTGGACTTGAAAGTAGCCAAGGACATCAGGAAGTGGAGATAAGAAAGGAGAGAATTCCAGGCATGGGGATAGGAAGTTAAAATGACTGGTGATTACAGGAGGATCTTGCTTGAAGAACAGCAAGGAGACCAGATTCATTAGATCCCAAAGTATGTGCAGGGAAATAAGGTCAGGGAAGTAGTAGAGAGAATTTCTGTCCAACTAGCCTCCAACAACTTTCCCAATCTGAGATTTTGTAATTTTTCTGAAATAAATTCCTCTTATAAAGCATGACTAAAGCATCCACGAAGTCAAAATTCAGTTCATAAAGAATCCCTGGTTCTTTAACATACCGTGGACTAAACAATTGATTGATTAATTGGATTTTTTCCCCTCACTTTTTAACTTGCTGCTATGGTACTGTGTAGCCCATGCTTCAATATTAATGGCCTATCGGGGACCATAAAATGTCATAGAATCAGTGCAATTATAAAAGATCATAAAAATATTTTATTATGCACTGCAATAAAAAGGGAGTTACTATTTCATTGTTTTAAAAAATGCTTTCAGTGTCCTTGTAGATTAATTTTAGATAATATTTTATTTGGGAAGAGCAGCTTAATTTTTGAATGCAGGTATTAGTCTTTATAGTGTTAAACTGAATTAGTTGAAGACATTGCTATGAGATACATGTTTTATATGAAACTTCTATTGTGAATTCATATATTAAAATCCTATGGGTAGAAAAAAAAGGAAAATAAAATAGATAAAACAAAATATATTTTCTGTTAGTTTCCTGAGGCAGTAAGTCCTCTATGTCAATAATTGGGAATTTCTCCTGTTAAAAATTTATCTAGAATTGCTTATTTAACATTCCTTCTTGCAGTAGTAATCCTCACCTGGGAAATTCATTACTCTAATTCATCTAAATTTCTTATAGAAAAAATGTATTGGTTGATATACTGATTTTAGATTCAGGTCACGGGTTCAAATTCTATTTGTAATACCACGTATGTATAAACTTTATAAAGTCAATTCATTTCTGAAGGTCTCAGTTTTCTCACCTAAAAATGTAGGAGTTGAACTAAATGACATTGAGTTTTAATGGTTAATATTGAAAGTTGCTTTGTCTATTTGTTATAGCTATAGTGAAAAGTGAGTTTAGCTAATTCCAGTTGAACATGTTTTTTAAATTATTTTTCAAATTCTTCAGGTAAGTCAAACTAATAGAAGGAAAATGGAGACAAACTGACAAATTGCTACTAATTCTAGTTCACCAATCTAGGTTTTGACTAATTTTCCAGAAAGTTCTACTTCAATATTTCCTAACAGAGTTTAGTCTGGGTTCTCAAAAAGTATGCAGGTAAATATAAGATCTGGCAAATTCTATCAAGATGGAAATTCCTGGTGAAGGACAACATATTTATAGGACTTTGTTTGAAAAGGTTTGTCCCCAAATTAGCTGTAAGGCACCGGTCTATCTGTCTATCAATCTATCTATCTATCTATCTATCTATCTATCTATCTATCTGTCTATCTATGTCATAATAATTCTCAAAGATGTACTAAGTGAAATATATAGAAATTCTGTTCTATACTGATGAAGGAATATGCATATTGATGAAATCACAGATCAGGGAAATAAAGATTGATATAATAATTAATATATATTGAGAAGTGAGCACACTGGATGGTGTATAAAATTTGTTCTAATCTACTCAGAATTTTTTTAAGTGTTCAGAAGGAAAAGGTTCAGCTCCTTTTGTAAATATCATCCCATTAAATGAGATGAAGGTTCTGGTCAAAGAGAACCTTCCTAAAACATCTCTTTTATCTATTCTCCAAGGTCCAAAGGGATTAGGTCCCCTATGACAATGTCAGTTAGAACAAAGTATAGTCCAAAGTCAAACCCCAAGATGAACTCAGGATTCTCTTTCAAGTGATCATCCATCTCTTTCCATAGTTGAGGGCTTCATCTCCTCATCCTATATTATGGTATTTTCCTTTTAATGTATCTTCCTTTCTCTGATCATTCTCCACTGCTTCAGGTGCTTGGTCTTTCTTAGTTCATCCTGCAATGTACATGACACTCAAAAATTTTTTCAATATTTCCCCATAATTTATAGATTAAAGTTGAAACCTCCTTAACCAAGTACTCAAGACCACATACAAGCTGACCTCATGTCTCTTTCCATGTTTAACTTCTTTTCCAATAAATCAGACTTTTGTCTGAGCCAATCAAATCAGTTTATCCTCACAGACAGTGCCATATAGCTATAAAACAGAGGCATTAAAATTAAACTTCTAACTTAGGGGGAAAAAAACTGGTGGAGGAAAATATCCTGTGTATTTAATTGTATCTTGAGAGAAATTCACAGATTTGTTTTACCTGGCTTTTTTTTTTTTTACTTCTTTTAGGCACTCTCATAATATATATTTTTAAAAGGAATAGTTTGAAACAACCACAATTACTAACAAGCAGAAACATTGTATAATTCAGTATATTCTAGGTTTATTGGAAGTGTCTGAATAAGTTTATTTTAATAATACATTTATGAAGTAAAATCTGCTTCATTAAGCCTATTGACCCCATGCTAAGAGAGAAATTAATTATTTTTAATAAATAAGACTTTATCTACTAATCAATTTCTTTTGTATTTTACACTAACTTAGCTCTCTTTACTTTAAAATCTGCATGACTATAGACCTTAAAGAGAGAAAAACATTGCTTAAAACCTAATTTACAAAAAACTCAATCAAATAAGACATTTCTAAGTAATTTTCAAACAGCAATCAGCAGTGACATAAAGAGAAACTGTTAAGGATGCATTACCTGGAATTCTTTTTCTGTTCCCTTTATGTGACTGAAGACAAAGAAGTCAGAGAGGAGGGGAAATCTCACTAGAAATGTCAGTAGACCTGGGTTCTCCTCAGGTCACACTGTTATATAGTCAAGCTAGGAAAGTTCCCCTGTTTTGAGAGATATTGTAGAGATGTCATTCAACTATCTGCTAACTTATTTTGAAGTGGAGGAAGTAGAAAAGTCACAAGTAACTCCAATGTCTTGAATTGTGACACCACAAAAAGAAACAGTGAAGTAAGAAGGAAAATTAGATGTTCTTAACTTGGAATCTGGGGATTTTTTTTGGTTTATTGGTTTTTGTTTTGATAATTTTATTTCAAAGTGATTGGTCACTTTTGTAATTCTATGGATTTTTTTATGGATTTATTTTATATAACATTTAAGAGTTGAGGTCTACAGACTTCACAAGGCTGTGAAGAGATTAAAACAAAACAAAACAAAAACCAAAGATTAGGAAATCATATAGAGGAAGAAAGAGGATAACCCTGGATTTACACATGCTGAAATTGAAGGGCTGCTCATGGAATCCCTTAACTACAGGCATATCATGAATCTCTGTCCCGGGCCCTACTTTTTATATCTTTATACTCTCCCTCCCCCCACTTCCAGCCAATTTCTGTGACATCATGAACTCCAAAGGGTTAAACTGTTATATGTTCATTTTGCTGAACTCAAACCCCACATCATCACCAACTGCTCACTTCTAATTGACTTCCTTTGGATATTTCACACTCAACATATCCACATATCATTATCTCTCCACTCAAACTTTCCCCTTATCCCAACTTCTTTTTGCAGGATGTCTCAACAGACTTAAGTAACTTAAGCTTCCAAAACTTGCTTCCTAAGGGAGCATCCTAAAACCACTGTTAGAGATTTCTCATATGTAATTAATTGCCAGATCTCACCAATTTTATCTCTAAAATCTTTTAATTATCCTTTTCTCTTCACTCTTGTAGGTACCACCTTAAAGCTTTCTTATTTCTCTTCTCAACTGGATTATTGAAATAGCTTTCTGGAGAGCAAGAAACTGTGGTGGGGGGGGCGGATTTAGAGCAAATGTCTCTGATAAAGGTCTTATTTATTAAATATAGGGAGAACTGAGTCAAATTTATTACATCATTCACCAATTGATAACAAAAGGATATGAACACACAGTTTTGAGAAGAAATCAAAGCTATCTATTGTTATGTGAAAACGCTCATTGATTAGAGAAATGACAACTAAAACAACCCTGAGACCCTATCTTACACCTGTCAGAGAAGCTAATATGACAGAAAATGACAAATGCTGAATAGAATGTAGAAAAATTGGAACAATAATGTATTGCTGGTAGAGTTGTGAATTAACCCAATTATTTTGGAAAGCAATCTGGAACTACTGCTAAAGGGTGATAAAATTGTGAAGCATTAATAACATTACTAGGCCTGTATTCCAAAGAGATCAAAGGGAAAACAAAAGGATCTGTATGTGTAAAAACATTTATAGCAGTTTTTGTTATAGGAAAGAATTGAAAATTGGTGAATGACTAAACAAGCTGTAGTTTATGATTATGCTGAAATATCATTGTGCTATAATAAACAACAAAACAGGATGCTTTCAGAAAACCCTGGGAAGACTTATACAAACTGATGCAAGATGAAATGAGCAGAATCAGAACACTATACATGGTAATAGCAGTATTGTATGATGATCAAATATGAAATGACCTGGCTGTTCTCAGTAATACAATGATATAAGACAGTCTTAGAGAGGTCTTATAATGAACAAATGCTATCCACATTGAGAGAAAGATTCAATGAGTCTGAAGACAGATTTAAGCATACTTTTTAAAAACTTTATTATTCTTGAGATTTTTCTATGTTTTCTTTTTCAATATGATTAATGTGGAAATGTTTTGTTTGACTGCACATATAAAGTTGTTGTCGAATTGCCTGCCTTCTTAATGGGGTAGTGAGTAGGAGGAGGAAAAGAATTTAGAACTCAAAATTTTAAAAAGACAATTGCTGCATTTTTATATGTTACTGAAGAAAAATTAAAATAAGCATTTAAAAAAAAGAATTTTTTCCTTTTTTCCCCTTTCTTTTCTCTTCTTTCACCAATCTATTCTCCACATAGCTGCCAAAGTGATTCCTTTGCTCCTAATGCTCCAGTGGCTTCCTTTCACATTTAGAATTATAATATAGAATATTTAATAAGAGAAGAAAGAGAGAGCAAGATAATATGTGTACCTGGCAGGATCAAGTGAGAAGTCTTTTGGGGGGGTAGTTTGTTTTTATTAAGAAGGGGGAAATATGGGAATGTTTATAGGCAATTGGGAAGGGGCTAGTAAATATGAACATATGGAAAATAAGAGAGAGAATGAGTCTGATAATGGGGCAATTTCCCCAAGAATGTAGGAAATAATGGGAACAAATGTGAATAGAGAGGAGTTATTTTTGACAAGGAGAAAGGCCACCTCCTCATCTGAAACTAAAGTGAATGAAGAGATAATGGGGTAAGATTTCAGAATAATGTGAAATGAGAAGGAAAGGAGAAGGGATAACTCTCAGTGAAAGTCTCATTTTTTTCCAGTGAATTATGGTCCACATCCTCAATTGAGAGGAAAGAAAAAGACTTTGGGAAACTCAAAGAGAATTTCTCACAAAGAATTTTAGAGTATGGGATAGTGAATCAGTTAGGAAGGAAGAAGATATTTACCTTGTGGCAATGGAGGTCACGTTTGTGATTAGGTAAGGCATTTTTATTTAGATAATAGGAGAAAATGCTAGGCAGTAGTTGAATAGAAGCTTCAATTTTCTGCATCATGAATGTGGTACTATTACAAGAAATAATGGGATTCAAGGAATTGTTATATCAGTGTGCAATTGATATTCCTTAAAGAGTACTAGAACTAAGCAATTGTGTGGTCAAGTTATTTAAAAGGCTGTCAGCATGAATACTGAAGTATTCCAAGGATGATGTCAAGAAATAGAGTAGAAAGGAAGGTTAATTATTAATAAGTATAAAAATAATCAAAAATTTTGAGAAAAACTTCAAAGTTGAGAGGTGATATCAATAAGGATAAAGAAAAGATTGAACCAATTCACTTGACATTAGAACATAAAAGTTTATTGAAAGATAGTGGTGGTAGAATAACCTTAGAGTGATATGAAAATAGTGTTCACTCCTTCTTTTGGACCTATAGGAAAGAAAGGAGAGAGTACATATGGGTGGACATGGTATCTATCTTAGGGTAATTAATACAATTCGTCACTTTTTTTCATCTACTATAATTTAGATGATACTTCTTGAGACCAAGACAGATTATTCTGAGTGATCCATGATGTTATAAGAAAATTCACTAGACCCTAATTAGTTTTTTAAGAATGGGTACCAAGTTTTAGTTAAAGTTAGTATTTCCTTAAGTGGGTGGTATAATTGTCCCTACTGTGAAGATCCTGCTGTATTATATTGAATGAAACTACATTTGAATTGTTAGCAGTATTTTCCCTGTTGTATTCAAGGTTATGGTTTACAAGTCCACAATGTCAACTCACATTGAGAAAAGACTGGTGTTGAACAAGTTTCTTGGCTGTTATCCAAAATAATGTACATAGGTTTACTTTACATGGGCATAATATAACACAAATATCAAAAAAATGACATTAAGCTACAATCAAGTTTCAGAAGGCACTTTAAACAGTATTTTTAATCCTTTAATACATAGCTGGTTTTGAAATTTTGATTTTAGGAACTTAAATATTAATGGTCTTCCAAAAAGATATAATGTAGATTTTCAGTAGACTGGAAAAAGTTACATGGATTTGAGCTTTTTATAAAAGAAGGAGTATTATATAAATAGTAGCACCTGGGAACTTGCATGCAAATATTCTGTAATCAATGAACTATGAAAAATTTTATTTGTATGAAATTAAAGGACTCATGCATATATTTGTACATAGACACTTGCAGAGGCTCCTAAAAGGTGGAGAAAGAATTTGTACAGAGAGACAGTGCTTAGTTAGAGGGAGTTTCCTCATTTGTGATTTTTAAAATATATATTAAATATATATATATATATATATATATATATATATATAAATGGAACCATAGGTTCAATCCCCATTCATCCATCTTTTCATATATGCATACATACATACATGTGTATATTTTTTCAAAATCTTACAAGAACCTGATCTTAGGCAAATAGTATTGAATCCTCTTCAAAGGGTGCTGAAGTGCTATGAAAGGCAAATCATGAAATTGTTGCCAATATGTACAGTTCCCATCAGGGATGATTTTAGCTAAAGTCTACTCATTTGGCTTGTTGTTGTACTTTCTGTTAGAGATCCCAAAGCTATTCAATTCATTTCAATGAACATTCAAGCACCCACTATTTCCCAGATACACAATGAAGACAAAAGCAATCTCTATTCACTATGAACTTAGATTCTATTTAGGGGAAACAACATGTACAGAAAATTAAATACAAAAATATACAGAAAGTAATTTCCAGAGGGACAATTCTAGCAACTAGGAGGGATCTAGCTACTAGAGTAGGCTTTTTCAAGATGATACAATAGAGTTTAGAGATTCTATAAGGGTGGAAATGAGGAAGGAATTCATTCCATTTGTAGAAGTGAGGAAGGAATTCATTCCTGTTCCTGGGATTGGCATCCACAAAGACAATGCCTTGTATCTAGAACACCAATCAATTTATTATTATGCACATGTTGGGGTTAGGGAGGGACTGGGGGAAATGAGAATGTATTAGGCACTTGTGAAACAGAAAAAAATTAAATAGTTCCTGACCACATTCAATTGGGAGACAGAACATGTACATTATAAATATACAGAAAATAAACAAAATATCTCGTTGGTGAAGTGAATAGAGCACTGCATCTGGAGTCAAAAAGATCTGAGTTCAAATCCAGTCTCAGATACTTACTAGCTGTGTAACCCAGGGCAAGTATCTCCTCTGTTTGCCTCCATTTTCCCTACCTCCCTAGGTTATTATGAGTATCAAATGAGATAATAATTGTAAAGTGCTTTTCACAGTTCCTACTACACAGTGAGTACTATACAAATGTTAGCTTTTATTAAATACAAGTAAGACTTTGGATAAAAGGACATTAGCTGTTGGAGAAAGACTTCATATAGAGAGTGGCTCATAAAGTTTCAAGTTTCAAACAGATTCTAAGATGCAGAGGTAAAGAGGGAATACAATCTGGGAATGAGGGACGTCTGAAGCCAGAGCACCAAGAAGGAAGTGCATTATTGTTTATGAGCAACAGAAGGCGGTCAGTTTGAGTAAAATTGTAGGGTATGAGACAGTAGTGAGGAATAATATTGAAAAGGAAAGTAGGAGCCAAATTGCAAATATTTTAAATATCCAAATGGTAGAGATCGCATTCATCTTAAGGAGCTTCTTAAAGAGAGGGCTACCTTGTACTTTAGGAATATCAATTTGGCAGCTACAGGGAAGATAGATTGAAGAAGGGAGAATCTTGACTTGGAGAAAAAGTAGGATGCTACTTCATGGACAGGACAAAATCTGATAAAAGCCTAAACTGTTGTGGTAATTGTCTGAGTAGAGAGAAGGGGGGCTATTGTTGATGCCATTCCACAAATCAATTAACTAAGATTTACTAAACTCCTACTATGTGCCAGATATTGATTTAAATCCTAAGTCGTCCAAAAATGAAGAATGGTACTATCAAATTATCTGTAACACTTCTCTGCCTTTAAAGGTTTGGGGAATTCGGGTGCTTATTCCTTAGACTGTTTCCCTGTTATCCTTTCCTTTTGATATCTGATAAGTCTACCTCTTTTAGATAATGTATTTCTACAAATTTTGCTCTACTTATTGGTCAGATTACTTAGTCATCCCTAGGTTTGATACCTAGCTCTAACACTAGCTATGTGACTCAAAGTAGATGGTTTTGTTCCATCTTCCTCATTTATAAAATTAAAAATACTGTAATAATTCTTCACTATCAAACTCACATTGTTGTGAGGAAAGCTCTCTGCAAACCTTAAAGTAGAATATGAATGTGAGTTATTACTATGCCACAGTCTATTTGTGTTTTTCGGTCATCTGTACTTTTGATTCTTCAGGGATTATTTTCTATAATGATGCATATCAATATAATGTCAACAGTAGAATATTGATTTTTGTGCCAAATATCAACCTGGGATTATTAAAAGTACTGTATAATTCTATAAAGGCAATTCATATTTCCCTCTTCTTTCTCTTTAATTCTTTGCCCAATTCTCTGTCCATTGACCTTGCTTGTGGAAGATATATTTAATAAAGGGGGAAAATTTTGTTTTGTATGGTTGTATATGTGTGATAGTTGTTACATTTATCTTTTTCAAGTGATCATAAATCACAATTAAAAGGGTCTTGAAGGAGGGGGGCAGAGCCAAGATGGCAGCAGGAGAAGAGCCTCTCTTAGGTGCTCTCTCCAAAATATTTCAAAGACCTTAAAATTATGACATTATGACTCTAACTAAATTTTTGAGAGACAGAACCCACAGAAAGATCCAGTGAGGCAATTATCCAGCCCAAGGTAACTTGGAAAATGTGGGAAAAACTGTTCCATGGGGTTAGAGGGGTGGCCCCACCAGAGCCTAGGAACTCCAGCTTCCCAGTAACAGCCCCAGGGAGCCTGGGAGCCATGGCTCCTGGCAGCAGATGCAGGTTCCTGATTTGCCCCACGGGGAGCACCAAGCACCACTTGGAAGATCAGCAGGGAGCATTGGCCACGGCAGCCCAGATCCAGAAAACAGAAGCAGGCCTGAGGAGTCACCTAGCAAGAGCCTCCTGGCAGCTGCACCCTGAGTGCTCATCCCACCAAAGGTAAGAGAGTGGAGGGAGACTTCCAAGATCTGCCCTCTGTCCCTGGAACAGGACTCTGGGGCTCTGACCACATTCAGATCCTGATCACAGTCTAGGCCCCCCATAGATAAGGGACCCCGCCCCAGCCACATGGCAGAGGGGTACGCTTGTGGTCATTCACAGACCAGGAGATCAGTCAGAGCCTCATGCACTGAGGTTCTTGGGGGGTGTCCCAAAGAAACTCAAAAATTCAGGAAGCACCCTAAATCCAGGCACAGGCTGGGGGAATGAGTAAAGAGAAAATAAAAACGGAACTGGACCATTGACAATTACTTTGTCTATGATCCCAAGGAGGATCAAAATACTCAATCTGAAGATGAAAAAGTTCAAGCTTCTGCATCTAAAGACTCCAAGAAATATAAAAGTTGGGTTCAGGCTATGACAGAGTTCAAAAAAGATTTTGAAAATCAAGCAAGGGAGATAGAAGAAAAATTGGGAAAAGAAATGACAGAGATGCAGGAAAAACATGAAAGTGAAGACAACAACTTAGTCATGGAGATCCAAAAAAAATGCTGAAGAAAATAACAAGTTCAAAACCAGCTTAGATCAAATGGATAAAACAGTTCAAAAAGTTGTTGAGGAGAAGAATGCTTTAAAAAGCAGAATTGGCCAGATGGAAAAGGAGATAAGAAAGCTGTCTAAGGAAAACAAGTCCTTCAGATGTAGAATGGAGCTAAAGGAAGCTGATGACTTTGCAAGAAATAAAGACACAATGGTTCAACACCAAAAGAAAGAAAAATTAGAAGAAAATGTGAAATATCTCATTGGAAAAACAACTGATCTGGAAAACAGATTCAGGAAAGATAATTTTAAAATTATTGGGATACCTGAAAGTCATGATCAGGAAAAGAACGTTGACCTCATTTTTAAAGAACTCCTACAGGAAAATTGCCCAGATATCCTAGAAGCAGAGGGCAAAATAGAAATTGAAAGAATCCACTGATCTGCCCTGGAAAGAGATCCAAAAAAAAACAACCCCCAGGAATATTATAGCCAAGTTCCATGACTCCCAAGTCAAAGAGAAAATATAACAAGCAGCCAAAAGGACATAATTCAAATATCATGGAGCTGCAGTCAGGATCACATAGGACTTAGCAGCAACTACATTAAGGACTCATAGGGCTTGGAATATAATATTCTAGAAGGCAAAAAAGCTTAGAAC
Organism: Macrotis lagotis; assembly: GCF_037893015.1. Taxonomy (NCBI): domain Eukaryota; kingdom Metazoa; phylum Chordata; class Mammalia; order Peramelemorphia; family Peramelidae; genus Macrotis; species Macrotis lagotis. The sequence continues at coordinate 773,070,397 of NC_133658.1, read as the reverse complement.
GCAACCAAGAATCAACTACCTAGCAAAAATGAACATCCTCTTCCAGGGGAAAAAGATGAACTTTCAAAGAAATGGGAATTTCAAATGTTTCTGCTGAAACAACCAGAGCTGGACAGAAAGTTTGACCTTCAAGTGCAGGACTCAGGTGAAGCATAGAGAGTGGAGGAGAACGATAAATTATGAGGGGGCTAATGATGATGAACTGCATGTATTACTGCAAGGAAAAATGGTACTGATAATACTCATATGAACTTTCTCATTTAATAGAGCAGGTAGAAGGAGCTTTTACAGATGAAGCACGGGAGAGAGCTGAATTTGAAGATATAATAAATTGTAACAATGGAATCAATTGCTAAAAGGGAAATGTACTGGGAGTAAGAGAAAGGGGAGGTAGAATAAGCTAAGAAATTTCATATAAAAGATATATATTTTTTTGCAATGGTATGGAAGGGGGAACATGAGAGGGGAATGAGAAATGATTCAGAGAGGAAATAGCATACACACTCAATAGGATATAAACATCTAGAGAAAAAAAAGGAGAGAAGGGGGACAGGGGGAGGGGAGGGATGTGTTTGATAGAGAAGAGGGTAGATCACAGGAGAAAATAGTCAGATATAATACATTTTATTTTTAACTTTTTGCAAGGTACTGGGATTGGGTGAACTGTCCAGAACCACAGGTCCAGGTGGTTGCTGGGTCTCTGGGGTGATATGTGGGCTAGGGGTCTCTTGACCCCAGGGCCGGTGCTCTGTCTGCTGCACCACTCAGCTAAGCTACAGCACATTTTAGAAGAGGGATACAGTGAAAGGAGAGAGAAAATATAATAGATGGTAGTGGGGAGGAATGGATGGAGGGAATTACAATCTGCAACAGCAAGTGTGGAAAACTATGGAAGTAACTTCTTTGATCAACTTATGATAAAGAATGTGATCCACCCAAGACACATTTTTTTCCTCTCTTTTACTTTATTCCTCATGAGATTTTATATTTTTGTGGGGGAGGAGATATTATTTTTACTCTTAAACAAGAATGTTTTAGTAATGTGTAAATAAAAAAAGAGAACAAAAAAAAAAAGAAAGGGTCTTGTCATACAACCTATTTTATCCACAAACAATGGTACCCAAAGGTCCCCAATATCTGTAGAGAATATCTTTTCTTTTTGGATTCTTCTTTTGTCAAGCATATATATCCTCCTGTTTTGTTTCTTGTTTAAAATAGATAATCAGAACAAATCATTGAACAAAGAATTCTTTATGACTAGCTATATTAAGGAATCAATTTTGATCTGAACATATGCATGAGTTACATTATGTTGGAGAAATGTCCTTAAGTATTCATTTTGCTCTATTGGCTGCATCAAATGCTTTTTAATGATAAACAAAGTCTGTCTTTCTATTTTCTATATCTTTCATTATGACCAAAAAAAAATTCATCTAAGAACTGTTACAAAAACTTTGTTTATACTTCTCAAACTGTTAAGTCTTTCTAACTAGATAAATCTCATAAAGATTTTTATATTAAAAAAAATTTGTATTTCCTAAAAGCCCAATGAAGTATAAAAGGTTATCTATGCTTTCTTTATGGATGTGTGAGTCAACTCATTTACATCTGTTTTATAATAGTTTTTGATAATTAACAGTTTTTTCAATGAGTATATTCTCCTATTTTAGATTTCAATATTTTGAAACCATCATATCCAGAATGGATTTCTTTTGTGTGTGACTTGATCTTGTCCAACTAATTTTGTGAATTTCATTTCCACTTTCTCATATAACATGTTGGGGACTGAAAAAGTAGAGTCCAAATGAGGTGATTCTACTGTCATGGATGATAAGAACAGATCTTCATGGAAATATTATAAAATGTTTCATTAAAATATTTTTGTTTTCTTCCTACCATTTCATCTATAAGTTCTCATGGGATGATCTGCCACAGTTTGATTCCATGCCAAGTTTTCTGCAGTTCTGTTTTTCTTTTAAGGGATTTTTTTTACTTTGCCAGAGATGCTGCTGCTAATGATCTTCTGCCATCCAACCCTGGCATTTTGCAAATGAGTTCATACTCTAGATTGACATTGCCTTTCTCCTCTTGGTAAAGAGGGAAAAAGAGAAGAAAACTGAGGTTCAGGAAGGTAAAATAACTAGGCCATAATGATATAGATCAGAATTTGAATGAAAATGAACTCTAAAAATATAGTCTCCAAGTCAAATTCTGCATCATTATGAGAATGATAAGAATCCAAAAGGATGGTGATGCACAAATGAAAGAAAGTAATGATCACATGGAAGAAAACATGGATTTATCAAAGTGTCACAGGAGACTGAATTACTATAAACTAAAATGAAATCTAATAGTATAAAAATTATTACCGTATTGATTACAAACACATACTCTTAGAAAAGACTTAAGATTTTCTTGATTACATTTTCTACTTTAGAGGCATCATGGTATGAGAGGTGTTGAGCTTTCACTTAGAAGTTGGAGATCCAGTTCAAGTCTGGCTCTTGTACCTTCTGGCTGTGTGGAAAAATCATTGTGGTTGTATATAGAAGAGTTTCAGGGAAATAGCAAGGATTATCCTATCCACTTGAATGGAGTTATGTGAGATAAGCACTTCATGAAATGTAATGGACTAAATAAAGGTGATTTATTATTTCTTTATTGCTGTATTTGGAGAAGAGCAGGTATGCCATGAAGGAGAAGCAGAACATTTTTGAGATTAGAAATCCATCCATATATCCATCTATCCATGCATCTCTCTCTTCCTTTTTCTCTCTCTCTCTCTTTATCATAGAGATAGACCAGATGGAGAGATACAGGTGTGTCTATAAGTATATGTATATGTACATACATACATATGTGTGTATATGTAAACCAAGTTGTTTCTCCAAATATTATCACTTTATCAAGGCAAGGTTAGAGAGTTGCACAATACTGGGACTGTTTTTGTTCTGCTTTTAACAAGAAATATATAATAAGTATTCAAATTTCCATTACAAGGTTGTCAGAACAAAATTAGTACATGATGAACTCTAAGACATGAATTGTTCAGAATTTATTGATGATGCATGAAATCAGAATTAGGCAAAATGTTAGAATTAAGAGAAAAGCAGACAAAACATCATTTACCACTAGTGAGGTGTCAATAACAATACTAGCATTGTTTAGCAGAGTTTTCTATTTGATGTATGTAAAGTCCAAAATGTTTGGAAGCTGCATTTTTTAAAATTTATCTTTATTTATTGAATTTTTTTCTTTTTGAATTTTTTTTTAGATTTTTCAAGGTAATGGGGTTAAGTGACTTGTCCAAGGCCACACGGCTAGGTAATTACTAAGTGTCTGAGGTCGGATTTGAACCCAGGTACTCCTGACTCAAGGCCAGTGCTCTATCCACTGCGCCACCTAGCCGCCCCTCTTTTTGAATTTTGAGTTACAAATTCTCTCCTTTCCTCCCATCACATCCATCAATTACTAAGAAGGCAAGTAATATATCAATTATACATGTGATTAGACAAGTATATTTCAAAAAAATCAAGAAAAATAAAGTCAGAAAGTTTTAATTTCATTTGCTTTTAGTGTTCCCCAGTTCTCTCCCTGGAGATAGATAATATTTTTTTTCATCATGAGAATGTCTGAGAGCATGTAGTGATCTGTCTTTCACAGTTGGTCATCATTATAATATTGCTGTTACTGTCCACAATGATTTCCCATTCTTTTCCCTCCATTTTGCATCAGTTTAAACATATCTTGCCATGTTTTTCTGAAACCATTCCCTTTATCATTTCCCACAATACAATAATATTCCATCACAATCATATGCCACAACTTGCTCAGTCATTCCATAATTGATGAGTCTCCCTTCAATTTCTCTCTCTTAGCCACCACAAACAGAACTACCAAAATACTTTTTTGTACTTTTAGATCTTTTTCCTTATTTGACCTCTTTGGAATACCTACCTAATATGTATGGTATTGCTGAGTCAAAAGGTATGCAGTTTCATTGGTGTTTGGGGCTAGTTCCAGAATGGTTGGGCCAGTACACTATTTCGCAATAGTTCAATAGTTCATTAATATAACTATTTATTTCTCAACTCCTCCAACATGTTATTTTTCATAGATATGAGGTAGTACTTCAGAGTTGTTTTAATTTGTCTTTCTCTAATAGCCATTTAGAGCTATTTTTCATATAGCTAGAGAGAACTTTAATTTCTTCTTCTGAAAGCTGCCTGTTTATATTTTTGACCATTTATCATTTGGGGAATCCTTCTTTCTTAAAACTGATTCAGTTCTATACTCAGCATATTTTGAAAAAATGCCTCCTTTAGAGAAATTTGCCCTGAAATTTTTTGATATTTCATTGAGTATGTTTTTTCCCTACCAAAATAATTCCCTAATAATACTTTTTAATTTTTTTCTTTGTCTGTGCTCATGATTGTTACACTTTCCCTGAAGTATATTGGATTCTGCTCTAAACTTTTATTTCATTATGGTTACTGTGAATTTCCATCCATCCCATTTCTTTTGTTTCTTCTTTCTTTTTATCCTGATCAACTTCAAAAATCTATTTGGTTTTTAACACTGCTTCCCTTAATCTGTCATCCCTTTTATCATCCCCTCTAACCTCTATATCTTTATCACCATCCACTCCTATTTCCCTATTGTTTTAGATAGATAGATAGATAGATAGATAGATAGATAGATAGATAGATAGATATAGATATATATTCAAGTTATAGGTTCTTCTATATTTGACCCCTTTGAACCAATTCCAATGAGAGTACATTTCTAAAATTTTCCATCCTCCCCCCCAATTTTCCTCTCCATTGTAAATACATTCCTTCCTTTCGTCCCTCTTTTATGTGAGAAAATCCCTTCTCCCTTTTCCTAGGGCATTCATCCTTTACACCCTTTCTTTTTTTGGAGATCATTCCAGTATAATTGATTCACACCCATACCCTTTATCTATGTCAACTCCTTTATAATTCCCTAATAATGATTAAAGTTTTAGAAGTCATATGTATTATCTTCCTATATTAGTAATAAAAATAGTATAGTTTTATTGTTCCCCTAAATTATATATTCTCTCAAATCCTTGGCCAAATCAAATAATTATACTAGCACTCCAGATAACTCTGAAAGTATAATTTGATGAAGAGGTACAGTTGTGCCTTGGCAGAGGGAGAATTTGTGTGTGTGTGTGTGTCTCTGTGTGTTTGTGTGTCTGTGTATGTGTGCACGTGTGTGTGCGTATCTTCAGTTTTTCAGTAAAAATCCTTATACCAAGGAAATCTCAGATCCAGACCAAAAGAAGGAGGTGGTAGAAGGAGACCACTTCTCTAGCATAGCATACAAGTGATATTCAGCTTCTGCTTGGAGACCATCATTGGGAAATGAATGGCTTCCCAAGGAAGCCCATTTCACTCTGCAATAAATTTAATTAATAATTTAATAATTCCCTTATTCAGCAAAAATTTTTAGAATTAACACTATGTGATAAATACTTTCAAAGGCAAATAAAAGCAATGAGACAGTTTCTGCACTCAACATGTTAACATTCTCATGGAATGAACCCAAAAATGATTTTGGTAACTTCTACTCATGTGAAAATATATGACTTGTCTCCACAGCTACTTTAAAAAAGTGATTCTATAGCACATAGAAAATAATATAAAAAAGAACATTCATTCTTCATGCAATAAAATCGAGATTATTTGGAACTCAATTTCTCTAAATAACTATTTCAAAATTTTGGCTAAATAGAGTTCAAAATAATCAATTGCTAGATTTTCCCCCACTCTTGAAATTTTGTAGGAAAAAAAACCACAGTAACAACAAAATGAATGATTACTCAGGAATTTCTTATTAAAAAGTAACACCAAATGCTGTGGAGAATTTTTGATATTACTACTAATGGCTTTTCTTGAGAACTACCTGTTCATATCCTTTGAAGATTTATATATTGGAGTAGGATTCTTATACTGTAGATTTAAATATATCTTACAAGTAAGATATATTTATCAATGAAGCTGGCTTGAAAGATTTATTTCTAGTTTTGTAAAGATTCTAATCTTAGCTGCAATGGTTCTCTTTATACAAAAATATCCAGCATAATCAAAATTGTCCGTTTTATTTTTTTGTGATCCTCTCTATCCCTTGCTTTTTCATGAACTCTTTCCCTAGTATATTAGCAAAAGCTATTTTCCTTTTTGCTCCACTATTTTATTTGAGTATACATATTTGTTATAAGTTTTATTTAAACTTTTTTTTCAACTGGAAGGAGGTTGGAAAGGAAAGGAATTAATTATTTATTAATTTAAAAAGTAATAAAAAGATAAAAACAATTTATATTGAAGTACAAATTCAGGTCATTCTCATGCCTTTAACAGGAGTATATGATATTTAAAAATACAAACTGATTTTAAGAATCACAATTCAGAGAAATTTTAATGTATTTAATTTAAAAAATGATATTTTGCTTAGTATAATTACTATGATAGAAGGTAGATTGGTAAAATTTTATAAAGAAGCTTGAAACAAGAAGGATTTTCTGTCTAATTCTAATTCTAATTTATTGAGATTTAATAGTACATAGTTCATCTGTTCTTTGAATCTTCTTTCATGACCCTACCTTGAATACTAGACACTCCAAAGACAGTGCTAAAGAGAATAAGAAATGATGATCTGTGGTGATAGTAGCTATAACAGATTACTCTAACCTATTATCTGTTTCAGACTGCAACTTGAGATCTGTTTAATTTTCCTTATCATTCTAATTTAGGCTAGTGAGTTGTTGTGATTATTTTTTATCAAAACAAATTGTCACTTTAGTAATTATAAAAGCCAAAATGATTTTCTGATACTCTATAGATAAAATCATTCATTCATTACTTGATTTCGTATTTAGCAGCTGTGAAAGATTCTTCCTTCTTTTTTTTTTATTAATGAACACCTTACATTAAGATGTGGTTCTTTTTCACACACAGAGTGTCAAGCTTTCTAATGATTTTCTGGCTAGATAGTCACCTTTTAAATCCATTTATGAATCTATAAGGACATCAAATTGAATAAGAAATAACAAAATTTAAATAAGAAATATGTTTCCAGTGAATCTGTTTCAATCTCTTCATGAACAATATGATTCTCAACAAGATTTCCTTGTGGAAATTTTTGAAATGAAATAATTTTTTTGAATTCTTTTTTCTTTCTCTTTTTGGATATATCTAGCATCAAAATCAACTCAAAACGTATTTGTTAGTGCCTGCCATGTGCTAGACATACGCTGAGGATAAGAAGAAAAGCATAACTTCCACTTTTCAGGGAGTTCAGTCTATGGGGGCGATAGCATGTAAACAAATAGGATAAATTGGAGATAATCTCAGAGATTACTGTAGTATTAAGGATCACTAAAGGAAAACTTGTAGAAGATGAGATTTTAGCTGGAACTTTAAGGAGACCAGAGAAGACAGGAAGAAAATATGAGGGAGAAAAAATCCAGATGTGGGGGAACAGTCAATAAAAATGTCTAGAGTTGGGGGTCAGCTAGGTAGGTGGTACAGTGGATAGAACACTAGCCTTGGAGTGCTTGGAGGATGGGAGTTCAAATCCAGATTCAGACACTTTGATATTTTTACTAGCTGTGTGACCTTAGGCAAGTCAATTAACCCCATTACCTTGTAAAAACCAATCTAAAAAAAAAGAAAAGAAAATATCTAGAAGTTGGGAAATGGTGTCCAGTTCTAGAGACAACATGGAGAAGCACTGAATCATAGAGTAAGATTATAAAAAATAGATACCCTTTCATAAGCAATAATACTATCTTAAAAACATTAAAGAAAAGTATAGAAAAATTAAAAACAATTATCAGTGATTATGTATTTTATAGTCATAAACTTAATACTATGTATTATTACATATAGTGATTTTTTTATATAAGTATTATTCTGCAGCTCCATTCAAAGTATTCCAAGATCAGAGCTGTGACTGTCATTAAGAATCTTGACCTTTACCTCTGCCACCTCTCCTCTGCTACCAAAGAATGATATAAATGCATTATTATTGTTCAGTGATACATTCAGAGAGATACCAAAGCAGCAATTCATTTATCGCAAAGCAATGAGTAAGGAGGTTTTCCATGTAATTGAATTTTCCAAATAAAAGAAACTTGCCTCTTTAACTAATATTGTTTTTTGTTTTAGCACTTTTAGCATAAATCTTTACAAAATGGTTTAATATATACACAGCATACAAGCCATAATTTACTTATTTCTTGATGAGTTCTGAGAAATTATGTGAAGAATAAATATTGTTAAATGTCATAATTGCTCGGATTTATGTCGTGCTTTAAGATTTGTTAAACATTTCGCATATTATTTTATTTTATCACATATTTATTTTATTTTATCCTCACAACAACCATGTAAAGTAGATGCTATTAGAGTTCCAATTCTTAAAAATGAAATTGAGTTCTCTGAAATTACATTAATTAAGACTAGTCCCAAAGAAGAGTTGGAAAAAAATGCCTCTCCCTCCATAGAAAGGGCACTATAGATTTGGAATATTGTATGTGCTGTCAGATGTAGTAGATAGGGATGGTTAATTTCACTAAACATTTTTTCCCTTTCATTATTAATCTAGTAAAAGATGTGGCCCTGTGAATAGAGGGAAGGAGATAAATATATTTGGAAATAAATGTGCTGTTACAATAAGGAGAACTAATTATTTATAAATAAGCAAAAAAAAATCCCCATTTAACAGGTGAAGAGACTGAGACCAATACAGGTTAAATGTTCCAAGGCAAGTGATCTTAGACTGGCAGCTGGATGATGAAGAAGCTGGTGTGCTGAACTTGGAGAAGGAGGGTTTTGAGTTGAAATTCTGTCTCAGACAGTGTTTATCAATGAGCTAGTTATTTAACATCTCTGAGTTTCAGTTTCCCTATCTGTAAAATATGGACAATAATAGCATCTACCTCACAAAGTTGTTGTAGAATCAAATTAGATATACAATATACTTTGCAAATCTTAAAGAGCTACATAAATGCTAGATGCTAGTGTCTTATGACACTATGATGGTATTAGTTTAATTTCTAGGTCCCTAATTAAAATTAAGGCAATGAGGTAGTGCTATGGTTAGAACACTGGGCGTGGAGTCAGGAAGACTCATCTTCCTGAGTTCAAATCTGGCTTTAAACACTTACTAGCTGAATGATCCTGGGCAAGTCATTAGACCCTTTTGACCTCAGTTTCCTCATCTGTAAAATGAGCTAGAGAAGTAAATGGCAAACCATTCTTGTGTCTCTGACAAAGAAAACTTCAAATGGGATCATGAAGATTGGACATGACTAAAAAACAACTGAACAACACAAAAAAAATAATATTTATACATTGAATATCTTTGCCTTTTGTAAAGTATACATGATATGATTAAAAGACTCCCTTTTTCTGTATTCCCTTCCTCCCCTACCCCCAGTTCATGGGTCCCTTGCAAACAAGGGATAAAAAAAAAGAGAAATGTTAAGATATGTATTTCTTGTTCTGTAAGACTAGCAATCACACCCAAATTAGAGTCATCTTTGAACATAAAATTCAGTGCCTAGTTTAATATTCACTGTCTATTCTTCAGGCACTTAACACTAATGTTTATCAATAGAAGATGTACTCTTAGGATATCCTTAGGGAGTTGGATATATTTTCTGCTTATTAACTTTAAAATTTTTGATAATCTCTCTGTATTTCAATCAGCTCTTTGATTAAGCAAACCAGATAAAGCCTTTGCAGAGGACTTATAAAAGATGGCATGTAACTCACCATACTAATCTACCTGCAATTTTATCTTACAAAAAATTTTAGAAATGTTGACCATGGTCCAAATTAAGAATTTAAAAAATATGTTATTTAATTATATTCTTCATAAAATGTCCAAAACCATCCTTGTGGATAGTCACACATAATTTCAATTGACTTGCTGCTGAAGGGAATTATACCTGAGTAATTAAAAGTCCATTAGGTTTACAATGAGTAAAATTTCAACTGCCACAAACTATGAATAATTTTTAATGCAATGGGGAAATATGGGTCTTCTGGCCCCTAAAAATTAAAGAAAGACCCCTATTTTACTTTTTCTAGAGAATCTTTTATATTTCAAGATGTCTAAATCTCCTTTTCATTTCCCAAGTCCTATTTTTCTGGTCACAGCAATAGGACTTCTTGACTTCATCACATTATTCATTTATCTATCATCTAAAATTTGTATGAATTTTTCATATTTCAGTTTACTTACTTTTCTAATTTCCCTACCTTCTTTTCCTATTTTTTCATGAACAATCCTTTTTGTAATAATAGTTAATATTTTTAGAGACAGTACTTGTGATTTGCAAAGAGCTTTGCATATATTATTTGATGGACACCTCACATCACTCCTGTAAGTGCACCTAACTTGAGGAAACTGAGGCTGTGAGAAGTTAAGTGACTTGCCCAAGGTTGAATGACATAATACCTGTAAATAGTCTTTATAAGTGTGTGTATAGTACTTAGTTGGTGCTAAATACATCTTTATTTTTGAGAGAAATCATTATATCTCTCCTGTATTTGATATCCAGTTATTAAATTAGGACCAAAGTTTTCCCACTTTTCTATTTCCTCCTCCAGTGTGAGGCATCATGGGCATGATGGCTAAAATCTAATCAAAGACAGTAAAGAAAAATCCTAACTTTAGGTTAATGGTTGGATTCCTGCTCTTTGCTCAGACAGATCTGGGAAAATATGAATACTCTCTTTCATCAGATGTGGGTGATATGGATATTGATAGATCTCTTTGACCAGTATTTGGGTGCTCAGGGTCATAAACCTCAAGACCTTCATTAGAATAGGTTTACCTTTCTTTATAATATTCATTATCTCTCATTATTCTTTAACCAATCAGAGCTGATTGCCCCCTCAGGAATATCCACTCTTTCAAGGGCATATAAATTTTGGGTAGGTTCCATGAGGAATCTTTGGCAGAGTATCACTGATTCATTTTATTGGTATTAGGCTAGTATTGTTAATAAAGTGATTAGTTACCCAGAAATTATTTCTCTCAATTTTTAAAACATCACATTTCCTCTCTCTCTTTCTCAAGGTCATACACATAGAGTCTGGTAGGATTTAAGTCAAGGTCTATGTACTCTTAAGTCTCATGATCTATCCATTATATACCATTGCCTATGAACCTAGAGTCAGAAAAGAACTTATCAATTCTGCTCTAAAATTATTAGTGATATAAGCATTTATTCTGATTAATCTATTTGAGCTTAAGTTTACTTGTGAAATAGGAATTGTGATCATACCTACCTTGGAGGGAGTCAGATGGTAAAGGAGGTAGAGTGCAAAACTCAGAATCAAGACTTGCTCTACCCTCAAAAAGTTGCTAGCTTTGTGGCCCTAGGCAAGTTACTTAATTGCTGTCTGTAAAATGGCAATAATAACAGTATCTACCTCCCAGAACTATTATGGAAAACAACTGAGATATTTTTAAAATGCTTTGCCAACTTTAAAATGCTATAGAAATGCTAGACATTATGATCAAATGACTATTTGATTGCTGTCCTTCTTTATCCAGGAGAACCAAAATGATATCATCATGTTGGAGTCAAGCTCCAACAGTAGCTTATAACACACTACCACAGGTCAGGCACAAATAATCCATATGAACATTTGGAATGGAGAATTGCATCTAAGCTACTGCAATTCTACACTCATAGAGTATAGCCCCTTCTTTGATGTAGGTATGATAGGTAATGGTGACCATTATCTCCCAATGTGATCCAGCTCTGCTACTGGGGGACTTATGTGTTTGTATGTGTGAAGATTCAATATGATAAGCAATTGAAAGGGTTTTTGGGCATCTTTGAAGTACTATAAAAATACTAAATTTTACTACTGTCATATTTATCCTTATGAGAAAAATCTATTAATCTATATTTCTATTGCTCAGGATATGACAAACAAGAGAGAGTAGTGGAAAGACTAGTGAACCTGGTCAAGGTCAAGACCAGTGGACTTGTTCCCAGTTCTGGCTCTATCACTAATTGAGACTTTAAACTCTGGGGCAGCTAGGTGGTATAGTAGATAGAACACTAGCCCTGGAATCAGGAGGTCCTGAGTTTAAATCTGGCCTTAAACATTTGACAGTAGCTATTGTGACCTGGGGAATGTCAGTTAACTCTGATTTGCTCACATCCAGAGTCATCTGCAGTCATCCTGATTCAATTCTGGCCACTGGACCCAGATAACTCTGGAGGTGAAAGTGAGGTTGGTGACTTAGCACAGCACCCTTCACTCAAATCCAATTTACTCTCTTGTCATGGCATCACTTCCCTGATGTCATGGTCTTCTTTGAGAATGAAGAACATCATCAAGACAGATCAATATCAAGATCAAAACTTTAAGCTCTGGGACCTTAAGCAGGTCTGTTCTAGGTTTCAGTTGCTTTCCCTAAAAAACCAGGGGATTGTTGCATATGGTTTCTTGCTATTCCTCCTGTTTTAACACTAGCTAGAATCAGCATGGTGGCATAGAAAATAAAGAATTGAAATAGGCATGCTAAGATGACCAGAATTCAAATTCTTTCCCAGACACTTGATATGTGACCTTTGGCAATTTACTTGACTCTTTTGTGCCTTGAATTATTTCTTTATTGTTGTTATTTAATCATTTCAGTTGTATCCAAAACTTCATGACTCCATTTGGGGTTTTCTTGGCAAAGATACTGTAGGAGTTTGTCATTTATCAAGCCCATTTTACATGAGACTAAACAGGGTTTAGTGACTTGTCCAGGGTCACCCAACTAGTAAGTGTCTGAGGCTAGTTTAGCTCAGGTCTTCCTAACTCCAAGCCTACACGCTATCCAATAGACAATCTAGGTGCCCTAATAGTTTTCTTAGGGCTTATCAATGAGGTCTAGAGGGAGCTCCCCCAAGTGAGGAAATCACAAATCTTGTGCATAGGCTATTTGATTCCTAGAAATCTGAACAAATTGTACAGTTGGAGGATGTGTAGTTTTCCTGCTATAACTTAAGACAAAAATTCCTCTTAACTCACTCATACCAGTTTACCTAGTAAATTCTACTTTTTATTTGAAAGTGTCATATAGCATTTAACTGAGAGAGGTGATGAAGAGAACAAATTGTGGGAAAGGGTTTCTCTTCAAGTGAGGAAGAGTGTGCAGCTCTTTTTCCTTGTGATTATTTTTGCCTCAGTGATGAAATGTGAGACTTCTGCTTAAAAAAATGAAAGGTCACATTCAAATGCCTAACTTGTCCAGCCATTTCTCAATTGATGGACACTGTCATTTTCCAATTCTTTGTCACTGCAAACAAAGCTACTACAAATAAATTTGTACATATGGGTTCTTTTCCTTTCTTTGATCTCAGTGTGATCATCAAAATGGGAAACCATGATATCAGAAGGGAGCTAACAGCTACTTACCACCCAAAGAGATGGACTCAGAAGATTGAAACACTTGGGGGGGGGGGGGTTAGGGGGGAGAGTTGTGGGGTGGGGAAATACCAATTTGGGAATTTGTTATACTTCACTGAACGTATTTGTAATAGGGGTTTTGTTTTGTTTTGTTGGGAAGGGTATTATGTAAGTGGGAGGAAGAAAAAACAGGTATTAGAAAAAAACTTTTTTAAAAGGACAAAGTCATTACAAAGAGGAAACATATCACAAGAGGAAAAAAAGTTAAAACATACTTTGTTGGTCAAAGCTGAGAAGTCCTTAGTAATTAAATGCTATATACAAACAAGATATTATTTTGAAGGGGGGATTCCAGAGAAAATTTTGGTGATGTAAAAAAATAACCAAATGTAATTTTCAATGTAATTTTATTTGTTTAAGTGAAAAAATGAGTTCTTTGAAAGCAGAAGCTATTGTTTCCTTCCTTTGTATCCTCATTGCCTAGCAAAGTGCCTGGAATATAATAAATGTTTGTTAATTTAAAAAAAAACTTTTCATACATAAGATTTGTGTCCTCTTTGTCCTCCAACTTGATTTTAAAAAGTGTTTGAATCCAGGAGGTATTAAGCTATCATTAAAGAATTCTGACCTGGGACCTCTGTATTTCAAGTTCATATAATATTCTGTATTATACTTCTAGAGGAAAGATTATTTTGAATTTGGAAGTCTAATGTACTATCTGATCATAAAAAAAATATGAAAATACCAAATAATTAAAGCTAAGTGAGTAGGTAAATATAGGGATGGGAAAAGCAGAGGAATCATTCAAAAAAAAACCCTTAATTTTTGTATTCAAAGGATATGATTGAAAATAAATAAAATGATTAGCCATGGTCAAAGTTAGAAGAAAATGGCAGTAGTCCTGTAATGAGATGTATAACTGGGGCACCAAAGGCCCACATGTGGATAAAATCTGATTGAGTTAAGCATTTACTGAAATTACTTTCTATCAGCAGCTTGAAAAGCAATCAGAAGCAAGGCCTACTGGTTTAAAATGAAAAGGCTTACATGTAAACCCAGTCTAAGTCTAAAGTATTGATTAGGTGAGTATTTGGAATTCTCACATTTCTCAAATTTCTTAGTTTAGCAATCATCCCTCCCTTAGTGTTCATACTGAGTCTTTGAGATAACAATAAATGAAAAGGAAAAGCAGACAAAAAAAAACAAGAAATCAAAAATCTGATCCATTTGTAAAAATGAAAATCATGTTTCTCTCATATTTGTGTTTGTGTCACATGCAATATATATGATGTACCTCTGGGCTACTGAAATAAATTCTTAGTGACTTGAAGGATTATTTGTATGTGGATTTGTCAATGATCAAAATAATTTGGATGATCAATAAATAATAAAAAATATAATAAGCATTCACAATTCTTTTGTATTGGAAAACACTTTCTGCCACAATTGTATACTGAATCCCAGTCAATTGATTTAACAAATATCCAGGAGATGTAGTTTTCTTAATGGCAAAGACATGAATAAAGAAAGATTACTTTCTACTCCATTACTGTACCCTAATGACCACTAAGCATATGTAGCCTCCCCATGAGAATGAGAACTCCAGGAAACCATCTTACTTTTATAATTGTATTGCTAGTCTTTAATACTGTGTTTTGTACATAATAAATGTCTTTTTATTCCTTCCTTTAAAGGAGTGAATATTTTAGAAACTAATGTCAGCAATAAGTTAATATGGAAAACCACCATCTTCACAAAATCTGGATAAATGAAGCTATTAATTATCTAGAAACATCATCTGATTATGAATTTTTTAAATTTATATTATCCAATTGATAAATCCAATTTTCTACTTTGCATATAAATGTTTCACCTTAACCCTCAAATAGAATTTACGTTATTTGGCTATTTCATTTTTATATCTGTGTATTTAGCATTTAACTATTGTACAATAAGCTGAATATAGTAGGTACTTAAAAAAAGTTTGCTTCTGTTTCTTAACAAAATGGTCAAGGGATATGAACAAGCAATTTTCAGAGGAGAAAAAGTTATCAATAGCTTTATGAAAAAATAAAACAATAATAATTAGAAAAATGCAAATTAAAACAACTCTGAGGTACAACCTCATACCTATCAGATTAATTAAACTGACAGAAAAGGAAAATAGCTGGTAGGGATATGGTGAAGTAGGTATATCAATGCACTGGTAGAGTTGTGAACTAGTCTAAAAATTATGGAAATTTGGAACTATGCACCCAAAGCAATTTAATTGTGCATATCCTTTGACTCCCTAATACCACTGATGGTTATATACTCCAAAGAGATCAAAAGCAAAATCACTCATATATATATATATACATATATATATATATATGAAATATATATATACACACACACACACACACATAAAATATTTATAATTGCTCTTTTTATGGTCAAAATTGGAAATTGGGGGGACGCCCATTAAATAGGGAAAGGCCAAACAAATTATAATATATGACTATGATAATATGTTGAAGGGAATTGTTTCAGAAAAACCAGGAAGACTTAGAAGAATGTGAAATGATGCATAGTGCAGTAAGCAGAGTCAGGAGAACAAATTACATACTAACAGCAATACTGTAAAACAATCAATTGAGAAAAACTTACTAACTGATCAACACAGTGACCCACCTCAGTTCCAAAGGACTTACGATAAAAAAAAATACAATCTATTTCCAAATAGAAAACTGATAGACTCACCCCCTTTTATCTTTTTATAATTGTTGTTACTTCCTTTCAAAACATGGCTAATGAAGAAATTTATTTTGCATGGCTTCATATTTGTAATGGGTGTGTATTTCTTGACTTATCAACAGAAAAGTTGGGGAGAGGGAGATAATATTGGACTGAAAGTAAAATAAAATTGAATGAAAATTATGTCTAAATAGGTTGCTACTTAATGGATGGAGAGCATACATATTAAAGAGGTCAAAGATTTATGGAAGTATTAGCTGATATTTATATATATGCATATATATATGTATATGCTTGTCAATTATTTAATGCCTGAAATAAATTTATTCAAATTTGTTATCTTATAATATGCTAATAGGCAAATAATACAAAAACTCTCCAAACCCTAACTTTCCAGAAAATGTTTACAATCTACATTGAAATCAATTAAAAAACAAATTGTTCCCTTCAAAATAAAGTTGAATCAAGTTAAATGGCACTCAAATGTAGATAGATAGTTATATATTATAATTTGTTTGGCCCTTTCCCCATTTAATGGGTGTCCCTTCAATTTCCAAACATAGATTTAATATAGAATCGTTTTATTGCCTTTTCTTCTTTTTTCATACCTTTCAGACATTCCTTAATATTACTAACCTAAAATGCATACCTCCCCACTGCTATATGGCAGGTCTGAGTCCCAAACATAGATATCTTATAAATGAAGAGATGAGGAATAGCAGAGGAAGGAGAACAAAAGAAGAAATAGTTGAAAAGTTCAGGTTTTCAAGACTGGCATTTTTGTAAGATTCTGTTAGGTTTTTAAAACCCTTTACAAGTGGCAGCTCGGTGGCACAGTGGCTAGAGTATGGGCCCTAGAGTCAGGAAAACCTGAGTTCAAGTCTGGCCTCAAACATTTAATTACCTAGCTGTGTGACCTTGGGCAAGTCACTTAATCCCATTGCCTTACAAAAACAAAACAAAAAAAAAAAACCTTTACAACCTAACCCCTATTTACCATTTTATTCTTCTTATATTTTACTATAAGGTTGGGAACTTTTTTTTTCTGCCAAGGATCATTTTGATATTTATAACATCATTCATGGGCTATATTTGGTCAAACATTTAATTAATTTATCCCTTAAAAGTTTCTAGATTTATTGAATTTTGAGTCCCACCTTTGGTTGTCTTGGCAACATCACACCAATATGGTTGGGCAGCTGGAGATTTCCCACTCCCTCTTCCATTCTTTATTATCTAGTAGACGGTGACCTTTTGAGATTCCTCAATGATGATATCCTATCTTTGGGTAGCTAGGTGGTACAGTGGATAAAGCACTGACCTTGGAGTAAGAAGGATGGGAGTTCGAATCTGGCCTTAGACACTTGTCCCTTACTAGCTGTGTGACCTAGGGAAAGTCACTTAACCCAGACTGCCTCAAATCCAAGACCATCTCCAGTCGCCCTGATTCATAACTGGCCACTGAACCCAGAATGACTCTGGAGAAGAAAGTGAGGCTGGTGACTTAGCAGCATACCTTCACTCAAATCCAATTCATGTTTTTGTCATGACGGCACCTCCCTGATGTCATGGTCTTCTTCTTCAAGAATGAAGGACAAACATCATATGCCATCTTTAGACTCCCCTTCCCAATGACTGTCACCTCTGCCTGGAATGATCTCTTTCCTCATCTATGACTTTCTTCATGACTCAGTTCAAAGATCACCAGCTATAAAAGAGGCCTTGGCCAAGTGATATTCCCCATTTATGCCTTCCTACTGGGATGATCTCACAGTTATGTTATGTATATCTTATAAACAAATACATAGTATGTACATAACTTTTTATAAATTTTCTCCTCTATTAGAATATTTTTGCAAATTTTACAAAAAGATTTAATGGAAGAAACAACATAGTCATAGACTATATCAAGTACATCCTAAATGCAAAGATAAATGGGCAGCTAGGTGACACTGGATAAGTGAGCCCACTAGGTTTGGAGACAGAAAGATTCAACGTTCTGAGTTCAAATCTGGTCTAAAATTTTCAACCTAAATAAAAGGATTAATGGATTAATGACTGAAGACTGGCAAAGAATTTTCAGGGGAAGAAAATAAAGGTTGTTCTTCCTAATAGCCTAATATTAAAACAGGGACTGACTTCTCAGTTAAGGAATGGGAGTGAGAAGTGTGGCAGTAGAGAACTCATTATCTTTGGAAGAATCCAATCTCTCTACTTAGTATCAATATGACAAGTCTCTTAAATTCCTTAAGTCTCAGTTTTCTCCTTAAAACAGAGGGGATTGGGGTGGCTAGGTGGTGTAGTGGGGGCGGTTAGGTGGTGCAGTGGATAAAGCACCATCCCTGGAGTCAGGAGTACCTGAGTTCAAATCCGGTCTCAGACACTTAATAATGACCTATCTGTGTGGCCTTGGGAAAGCCACTTAACCCCATTTGCCTTGCAAAAAACCTAAAAAAAAAAAGAGAATATATACTAGTTCAGAGAACTAGGACACCCTAGGTGACTTGATATGCACAATGCTATCCATATCCAGAGGAAGGAAAAAACAAAACAAAACAACAAAAAACCTTATCGATTCTGAATGAAAACCATATTCACTTTTTAAAATTTTTCTCTTATGTTTTTTCTTTACTAACTCATGGCTTTCTTCCTTTTCCCTTAATCCTAATTCTCAGACAGATAATGGCTAATCTACAAAAATGTTAAATATATTCACCAAACTATCCACAGCTGAGGGGAGGAGGATGGGATGGGAAGGGAGGCTGGAAAAAAATTACTTAACTTAAAAATATGCATATGCATGTGGATCAATATTGAAAAATAGGTATTTGCATATGAATAAATGTGGATCAATATGTTCCAATGTTATATCATTGGAAAAATTGGAATATAATTCAAAAACTAATTGGAAAAATAAAATAAAATTTCAATTAAAAAAAGAACATGTGCTAGAATTAAACTAAAATTTTGGGAGCTCAAATGGTCCTACAAGTATCTATATGATCCATAGGGGTAGAGGAAATAGAATCAGAGAACAATGTACAGATACAACTCACTGAGGAATTCATAGTTATTTATGTCTCTATCATATCTTCCTATTTGAGAATAAGTAACTAGACAAAAGGAGATGGGTGGTCACTAGAAAGTCAAGTTTTGAACAATGTTGAACCAATGTAGAGGGAAAGCAGAAAAGCCTTTTTTTCTTGGCTCAAATGGTCAGACCAGCATTAATTAGGGAGTTAGGATTTAAGGAATCAATAGAGATTAAAAGCTCCAAGTCCAAGACTCCGGATCATCCCTAGATATTAGCAACAGCAGCCCCAGCAGCCAGCAATCTCAAACCTTTGCTCTAGGGAGCAGCTGAGACAAAGCTGGGCTGCAGGCTTTGCCAAGCCTTCTGAGAATCTTATACATTTAAAATGGAAGTAGAACAGGCTACATATAGAGCATGGCAATTCCCTCAAGCGCTGTGCTTTGGGGGTCCCTGCTGTGCTTTATGAAAAAAAAAATGTGGCTGAGCACAGACTGAGTTTGGCAAGGGGATGAGGGGGAAGGGAAAGGGCTGCTAAAAAAGAAAGACCTGAGCTCACATGCCCACAGTCAATCCTTAAGCTGCCACCTGGAGCACTCCTTCCACACCCCCTGCTCCCACAGAAAGAGAAACAGAGACAGGGCAAGCTAATCTGGGTGCAGATGATCACAATATCTTTTTGATTCTTTCCAGACTAATAACAGCAGTCACCTAAAGGTTATAAAGGATATTTTAGGTAGATGATGGCACAGTGGATAGAGCATTGGTTTGGAGACTGGAAAATATAAGTTCAATTACTACCTATAGACACATATTAGCTTTGGGACCCTAGCCCATCCACCTAACCTTTTTCAGCCTCAGTTTCCTTATTTGTAAAATGAGAATAATGACCCTATTTCACAGGGTTGATTGAATGAATGAATATATATATATATGTGTATACATATATATAAAACACTTGAAAACCTTAAAAAAAACTATAAATTGCTATTATTATTGTTTACTTTAGTCCATATATCTCCACAGGTAAAGAAGAAAAAGAAATAGGAGGCAATGTATTAAATGTATACAACCAGATATAAAACATTTCCTTCTTTGTTGCCTCCCTGCTTCCTGTCCTCCAAAAAATGTAGTTTATGAAACTAAGTGTTGATCTCAGCAGGAGGGAAAAACACAACCTTACTCCACAAATAATTTAAAAGTTTATAATAGTTTGAATATAGTGGGCCACTTTCTAACTTTAAAAAGAAAAAAAAAAAGCCCCCGATAGTTTTATAATTGCTTTTAAGCCCAGGTAGGAATAGTTTTGATAGAAGTGCTATTTCAAAGGGTTTAGTTAAAATGATTTACCTGTAGGTTTTAAACAGCATTAAGTGCTTTTTGAAAAGAGTTCTGATTTGTGCTGAATATGAACGGTGCTTAAGAGTCTGGTCTCTGGAAAGGTGTACATCAGCAGAAGCATTCACTAGGAAAATGCAGGTCTTAAATACCGTTGGGTGTCTGTTTCCAAGGCTGCTTTCCTCTCTATTAGCATTTAAACTACCTGACAAGGTTTTGCTAATACCCTCACTGATGAAATGAGAGACAAGGAAGTACGCACCTTTGTTCCTACTTTTTCATTTAATGTAAATTCATTAAAAAATTGGACTGGAGAGAGATCCAAATGTAAATATGCCTGAGCACTTAGAATTTCACAAATTTACACATATTATTTTATTTTCCTAGTGACTTGGGATTTTAATTTTTTTTCATAACACAATTGACAATTGCCCTTTCCTATTTCATCATATTGAGGCTGATTTTCATTTTTCTTTTTGCTTATAACAATGAGAACACCTATCAATTTTCCCCTCATACTTTAGGAGAAAAATTCAAAGTAGTCCTACTATATTTTTTCCTATAAAACTTGTTCTCCAAGGAATTCAGAATACTTTAAATTGTCCCTACATTTCTCTGTCATAAAAAAATAAAACTGTAAACATGAACAAGTCATTTATCCTCTGTTCCCTTCAGTTTCCTCATCTGAAAAATGAAGGTAACAATAGCAGTTTCCTCTGAGGGTCCTGTGCTGATCAAATAGATAATGTGTTTAGCCTGACCCATAGTAGTTGCTATATAGATATTAGCTATTTCTATTTAACAGGGAAGTTGAATTGTGATATTAAATTTTTGGAAAATGAAGCAGAGAGGTACTGAAGGTGAAAAGGCCACCAAGGCATTTGACCTATCAATCCAATGCATAGCATTTGAATCAATCCTGAGAAATTCATTCTTGAGCACTAATTCTATATATAACAATGTTCTTGATACTGTGGAGTTTAGAAAAATTAATGACACAAAGTATCTTCAATAAGTTTATATCCTAGAAAGGACAGATTAAGAAAGATTTAAGAAGAAATACAACATAGAACTTGAATGTGAAAGTACATGAGGGAAATACCATACAAAATGTTTTATATGTGAATTAGGAATTGAGGAATCTCTTCTTGTTTACTAAGAAGAGATGAAAATCAGGGAAGATTTCATTACCTTTGAGTTGGACCTTGAAAGATAGACAAAATTTCTCTTGATATGCTCTAATCTCCTGAGCTGGAACTCTTCCTCCTCTCCCTAAATTTCTCATCCTTCCTTCTTAAGCTACTTCTATCCTCCCTACTTCAGCACTGACTCATGTACACATCACTAATTCAGTCCACTTGCAACCATTGAGTAGAAAGTTGCAGATGATAGAAATGTGCAAAGCAAGTCATCAAGTCAATAAGCATTTGATTTATGGTTTGTGGATGAATTGCCAGTATTTCAGTTCAACCAATTCAATGTTTTTTTGTTGTTCAGTTATTTTAGTTGCATCTGGACCCTTTGTGACTCTATCTGTAATTTTCTTGGCAAAGATATTCAATAGTTTGCCATTTCCTTCTTTAGATCATTTTACATGTAAAGCAACTGAGGCAGTGTTAAGTGACTTGTTCAGGCTCAGACAACAAAAATGCCTTAGGTCAGAGTTGAAATCAGGAAAATTCATCTTCCTGACTCCAGGACTGATAGTCTAACCACTGTGTCAACCTAGCTGTCTTCAATTAAATATTATTAATTTTTTAACTATAATACTTCTATTATTTTATGAAATTTCACATAAGGCCCACAGCATGAATGTGAATTGAATCTGAACAATTCAAAACTAAGGAAAGAATAATTAATTAATCATTAAAAGAAAAGATCACAAACTAGAGTTAGAAAGGATCTTAGAAGACATCTAATCCGAGCCCCTCATTTTACATGAGTCCTAGAAAATTTAAGTGAATTGCTCAAAGTCACACTGGTAACAAGGGGGTAGGACTGCAATTTGAACCAGTTTGATTCTGAATCTTTTAGAGGGGGGAAAAGCTAGGCAAAAAGTCACCAATCAGACTTTTAGTTAGGAGACCTGAGTTCAAGTTCCTGATTGACCACTTATTAGCTGTATGATCTTTAGTCACTTGGTCTTTCCCATATTTATAAAATGATACCACCCCAAGCATGATAGTTATAAAGATAGTGTTATGCAATGCCTAAATTCTTTGCTAAGGTCTATGTAGTATGAAGATAATGCTAGGTTCTTTAAGACCATAATAGTGGAGATAAGAGCTCTAATGAATCTTGCCAAGTTAGACTGATTTTGCTTAAATGAGAGATCATATTGATATCTTATACCTAGCCTTTCTAACTTTAGAAGAGGGTCAAGACCAGCACTGGCCACTAAGAGTTTTTTTGGTTAGTTGTTTTGTTTTTTTGGTAATAGCAACTGGTTAGACATGAAGTAGATGGTAGCATGAATTATTTTACATTCCATTATTGAGGAAAAGGAAGTGTTATGATGGAAGATCTTTAAGATTTTTTTAAAGATGATCTTGAAGATTGTTTTTTCCAAATAATCAAGGTTATTTTTATTACTGGGATCTAATTTATAATTGGCACTCAAATCCCCATTAAGAGCTGCCATGGGTAAATTGGATCATGATTTATGCAAAAACTGAAAAGAAGTGACTATGTGACTCTCAGAGGAAGAAAAAATATCTCAGTTGTAAAATACCTTTTTTTTTCCTAAATGTCTTCTGAATTTTCTCTCTCTAGTATTTTATGTTCATTAAAGAGTCACTGGGGGAGGTACGGGGATCAGTCAGTGGCATGTACTTAGCTGCTTGAATTCCCAAGTATTTTAGATGTAGTTTGTATAAAGGACAAATTAAGCTGAAAGTTGTAGTCTGGGGGCCTTCGAAAAAGAAAAGCCTTTAAGCAACTAATGACTTGTTCAAGTTGTGCCTTTGTGGAAAACGTACCAGGGAACTTGGGTAGCAATTTATAGTAACTGTGGTAAATGAACCATAATTAGCAGTAGAATTTATGAACTGTTTGCTAAACTGATAATTAGCTAGAGATGCTAAGGCACAAACTGGAGGTGTTCATAGCACAACAGAGCAAGACTTCTGTGATTAGCTATAACTTAAAGCCATTGAATTTAAGCTGTCTTGTCCGCTCTTGGGAGTTTATCACATCTGAAAAATGGAACAATGAGAAGGCAGGAATGGAGAGAGAGAGAGAGAGAGAGAGAGAGAGAGAGAGAGAGAGAGAGAGAGTCAGACAGAGACCTTCACAGATTCCTAAAAAATCTTTCAGGAAGAAT
The DNA here is from genome assembly GCF_037893015.1 of Macrotis lagotis. Classification (NCBI taxonomy): domain Eukaryota; kingdom Metazoa; phylum Chordata; class Mammalia; order Peramelemorphia; family Peramelidae; genus Macrotis; species Macrotis lagotis. Next base: position 773,046,513 of record NC_133658.1, on the reverse strand, counting down.
TTTTGCAATTTCTATGAGGCTATAGTAAACTTTGGGAAGTAAATCCAGCAAATCATGATGGATTTTGGAAAAAACCTAGAAAGACTTGCACGAACTGATGTTGAGTGAAGTGAGAACCAGGAGAACATTGTACAGATTAACAGTAACATTGTGAGATGATCAACTATGATGGACATATCTCCTTTCATATATTTAGTGATCGAGAACAAACCTGAGAACTTTTTATGAAAAATGTCATCCACATTCAGGGGAAAAAACTAAGGAGTCTGACTTCAGAACAAAGCATACTATGTTCACTTTTTAATATGTCTTATATGTTGTTTCTTTTTTCTTTCTCTCTCATGATCTTTTTCCCACCTTGATTCTAATCTTCTTTCACAATATGACTAATATGGAAATATGTTAATAATTGTATATGTACAACCCTATATCAGATTGTTCACTGACTTGGGAAGGGGGAAGGAAAAGGAAGATGGTAGAAAAATATGGAACTCAAAAGCTTACCAAAGGGAGAATGTTGAAAACTATCTTTGCATGTCACTGAGGAAAAAAATAAAGAAAGGACTACCCATAGTATCAACACTGTATATAACAATTATTTTTTTCCTCTGTTTGATTTTGTATGTGATATGACCTTTGAATATCTTTTTAATACATGTACTTCCTAAACCACATAGTATAAAATATATAGTATATATTAAGTCTGTTGTAAACTAGAAGATACTACAGAAATATTTTATGATTAAGCTTAGGTAGAATATCAACATTTATTTAAAGATGGGATATGAATTCAAATTCCAATTTGTAATTAAATTCAAACTGAAGATGGGACAATGTAGCTGGAGATGTGAGGTTTTTTTTTTAACCATAATGCTATTAAAAGTCCAATGACCTATACCTACAATATTTTAATAGAGGGTTGTATTTTCAAAAACTCTAATATCATAAAAAGAAAGCTAAAATTAGTTTTGAGGTGATTATCTGGGAAGGTAACATTTTCTTGGTTTATAATTTGATTTAATAATTTTTCTTTTTGTTGGCACTGAGATTAGATTCAAAAATATTTTTGTTATCTGTAAATTCTTTTTATTTATTTATTTATTTTTATTTATTTGTTTTTAGGTTTTTGCAAGGCAAATGGGGTTAAGTGGCTTTCCCAAGGCCACACAGCTAGGTAATTATTAAGTGTCTGAGACTGGACTTTAACACAGGTACTCCTGACTCCAAGGCTGGTGCTTTATCCACTGCGCCACCTAGCTGCCCCTTCTGTAAATTCTTTTAAATAGATCTGAGATTCTATGTTTGATGATCTTTGGCAACCTAGTTATTTAATTTCTCTCAACTCTTTCATTCAGGGATCTTTGGGACTTAAAATACAGCAACAACAACACAGGTATCTTGATGGGTCAATTATCCTTCTAATACAGAGCAACTCATCAATTCTTTTTTCCTTTTAGGTTTTTTTTTTTTTGCAAGGCAAATGGGGTTAAGTGGCTTGCCCAAGGCCATACAGCTAGGTAATTATTAAGTGACTGAGGCTGGATTTGAACTCAGGTACTCCTGACTCCAAGGCTGGTGCACTATCCACTGAACCACCTAGCCACCCCAACTCATCAATTCTTAATGTTGCATTTTGATAACTTAACTTGTTAGAACCAGAGAATCTCAGACTCCTAAGGTAGCCTGGAATTCATTACAGTTAGGATCCAACCCAGTGGAAGATTACCCCAACCCATTCCTGACTTCTACCCTCCATTGACAGGGAGCTCACTGCCATGCAAGTCAAACCTTTTGCCTGTTAGAACATTTCAAATATATTCTTTACCCTCATTAATAACTTCAGTGCTTTATTCCATTCCCATTTCTTCCAGTCTATCAATTCTCTTCTGAGGTCACCAGAATCCAGATTCCAGATCTGGATCAATTATTTTAGTGATGCACTTCCTTCTCAACTTCCCCCTTCTAAAAATTAAGCTAAATTTTATCTACACTTTCCCCTTCTCCTACTGTTCCTTCTTAGTTTATTTTTTTCAGTTGTGTCTGACCCTCCTTGACCCCCATATGGGACTTTGTTGACAAAGATACTGGAGGGGTTTGCCACTTCTTTATCCAGTTCATTTTACAGAGCAGGAAAGTGAAGTAACTTGCCAAAGTAACTTGCCCAAAGTTACACAGCTAGTTAACTGTCTGAGGCCAGATTTGAACTCAGGAAGATGAGTCTTCCTGATTCCAAGTGAGATATACTATCCACTATGACATCTAGCTATCCTCTTCTCCTGTGCTCCACTGAATTTTTGGAGCAGACTTCACTGCTACTCAGCAATCCTTTCCTTCAACTCTTGTAGTCTCCTTCTAGTGATCTTTTCCTTATCTTCTCCACTCTATGAAAGCAGCTTGATGCTAGCTTAACACCCACATTCCTAAAGCTTTGCCAATCCAGGATGCTGCATAGATAGGTTAAATTCAATGTGTTCAGTAGCAAATTAATTTTAAAAATGACAGAATTTTTGCATTGGAATTGACCTAGAAAGCAACCCAAGGAAACTTCTTCCCTCATGAAAGACTCTTCTGTACCACTTTCTTTGAAAACATCATCTATCTTCTGCTTTCGCATTTTCAGTGATGAAGAATTTACTGTTCCATGAGGCAATCCATCCTATTTTTGGACACTTCTAATCCTTTGAAAGTTCTTCCTTATAAAGAGGTCACACCTACCTCTCTTTAACTTCTAACTGCTATAGTTCAGTTCCCTGGAACTAAAGAAAATAATGTAGGTAACAGAATCTCAAATATTTCAAGAGAGATATCAGCTCTCTTCTATATATTCTGTTCTTTAGAAGAGAAACATCATATCTTGCAAACCATTCTTATTTTTTTAATGGTTTCTAGCATTTTCATTATCTGAGTTAGCCTGATCTATAAATGTTTCAAGTTGTTCCCTTTATAAGTATGGAAAACAAAATTTGAGCATTGAAATGTGAACTGTTCAATTGGAAAAAAAATGGTCCTACTATCTTTCTTGTAGAATTATATTTATAGGAATAAATCTAAATCTGAGTTACCTTGGGGTAAAATTATATAACTGATGCCACATTAAACTTTCAGTCAACCAATATCCCTGCTAGTAAATGAAGTCTCTTCTATTCTATGCTGGTATTATTGATTTACAGATATCTGATAAGGTGTGGCATTATGGTGATTGGTCACTTCAATAAGGGCAGCTAGAAAGCACAGTGGATAGGCCTTAGCTTTAGGAGGACAGGAGTTGGAATTCAGTCTCAGACACTTAACTCTGTGTGACCTTAGGCAAGTCACTTCACCCTGATTGCCTCACATCCAGGGCCATCTCCAGTCATCTTGATTTTTATCTGGCCTCTGGAACCAGATGGCTCAGTATGAGAAAGTGAGTCTTGTAGTTTAGCACAGCATCCCTCTTAATCCAAATTATTTGCTTGTTATGGTAACACCTCCCTGAGGTCATGGACTTCTTCAATAATGAAGGACAAACATCATCATTTCAGTAACTAACACAAAAAATAAATACTCCAAGTCAAACAGTGCTTTATCAGTTTTCAGTGTTTTTCTCCCAATAACTGTGAACCCAGACATGAGTTTTACTATGACTTGCCTTTCATAAGTCCTTGTTAATTAAAGAGAAATCATTGTGACATAGTTGAAAAAAACAATGGCTTTGAAGTCGATAGGTTCAGCTCCCACTTCTGTCTCTTAATTTTTATCTGAACATTGCACAAATGACTTCAGTTTCCTCAATATGTTTCCTGACCTGTAAAATAAAAGGGCTAGACTAGGTAAACTCTAAGGTCTCTAAGTTTGTGTCCTATAACATTTTAGTGATCACTATTTTTCTAACCTTCTCTCCTTTCATATAACACAGTGATCACTATTTTTCTGTTTATTATATATACATATATCCATAATATTATACTATACATTATATAATATATAAAATTACATCTTTGAGCAAGAATTCTTAAGCTTTTTAGATATCATGGACCCCTTTGACAATGTGGTGAAGCCTGTGACACCTCAGAATAATGATTTAAAATGCATAAAATCAAACTCATTGACATAAGGAAATTAATTGTATTGAAATACAGTTATCAGAATGTATATACATATTTATGTATGTACAAATAAGTATATTTGTATTAAGAACTGCTGTTCTAAATATTGGCCTGTATTTGATATCAAGTTCATGGATCTATTGCTTTCTAAAATATTTTCCCTTAAAACATTTTCCCCCCTCAGAAATCATGTTATTTGCCAGTCTCCAATTTTCTAGTACTTATCCATTCTCTACAATTCCTGAAAAATTCTTGACAACAAACACTTCAGAGAAATTCTGAACAGATTTTCAAGGTTGGAAATTACTTTGGGATGATCTGGTCTACTCATTTTATGCCTGAGAAAGTTAAGATTCCGAAAGCAACTGGTCCCAGACATGCAACAGAGTGGAAGAACCAAAATTCATGTTCAGGACCTTCTGATTTCATAATACCACATTCCTTTTCTTTATATATGTGGAATTTCTCTCATATTTCTCATATTAGAATGTCATTTCTCTCCACTGTTTATATGTGATAGAATGAAATAGACTAATTTCTTAAAAGCTTGTACCAATATTTCTTTTCCATGTACCTGACACATATTTAATATATTTTGTATATAGTATAATTTTTATGAATGAAACAACATACTTTTAGTTTTGTGATATGCAGGTAAGCTTATGACATTATGGGTTCAACATGTAAAAAGCAATCACTCAGCAGTAGATTTTTACTTTGTAGTTTCCCTCTCTGTTAATCTAATAACTCAGATTAACAATGAATATTTTACAGGAGAATCATTTTTTTTTTGCTTAAAAGCCATCTCTCAAGGAAAATCTGACAATACTTATGTTGGTATTGGTTTACCTTCTTGATAAATATTTATAGTAGAACAAGAAGCATTGTAAAGTGACCATATTAAGTATAAAAACTGACTAATGATGTAACTAATGATTATCATCTTCATTCTTCTGCATGTAGTGAAGATATGTGCAATACACACACACCCACACACCAAAAAAAACCTACTTCCAGAACCTTGAAAAAGGAAACACCCCAATGACTAAAACAATGATTATCTGTCATCATTTTCCTGGCCACATTATACAGCCCAGATAAATGTTTTAAAAACAATCAATCAATCAATCAGAAAACATTTATTGAACACAACTAATTTTCAGGATAAGCTGAAGCAGTTGCCAGGTCCCTAGATCAACTGTTATTAATCCTCTCTAGGAGACCAAAGAAAATATTCCAAAAATATACTTGACTAATATGTACAACCATTATCTACTTTTGAGTTATCCATTAATAAGACTTGATCTCATTGAAGAAGGATCTTTTTTTTGCAAGTAACTCAGGCTTGGCAAGATTCCTTTACTAGGAACTCAGGAGGGTTGCTTGAATTTTTTTTTATTTTTTAATAATTCTTCTGTGTTTTATGTAATTAAAATACATGTAATATTTTTATAGCAACACTTTTTTGTGTGTAATAGCCAAGAACTTAAAGCAAAGTTGTCATCCATTAATTGGAGGTATGGGGTAGCTAAATAATTTGTGGCCTACAGATATGATGTACTATGATTGTACCCTGAGAAACAATGAATTTAAAGAACCCAAAGAAGTATGTAAAAATTTACACAAACAGGAAGATATAAGCAGAGGTAGGGAAAAATATATAAAGTAATAACAACAATGTAAACAGAAAGTCCCCTTTTCTCCCCAAACTATAAAAAACACTGTAAATTATACAATGATAATGAGCAAGCTATATATGTTTTATATATATATATTATACATATTATATATAATATATGTATTTATACATACACATATAAATTATAATGGTTGTCCTTCATTTCTGAAGAAAACCACATCAAGGAGGTAATGCCATGACAAGCACATGAATTGAATTTGAGTGAGAGGGTCTGTCCTAAGTCACCAGTCTCGCTTTCTCCTCCAGAGAAATCTGGGTCCAGTGATCAGATATGAATCAGAATGACTGGAGATGGCCCTGGATGGGCACAATTAGGGCTAATTGACTTTCCCAAGGTCACACAGTAAGAGTCAAGTGTCTGAAGATGGATTCAAACTCCTGTCTTGATTCCAAGGCTGGTGCTCTATCTTAGCTGCCCCATGGATAAATTATAAAGAACAAGAAAAGAATAAAGAAAAATGAACTTATTTTTCTTCATCACTGATGAGTGTTTGTGTGTATGTGCATGTGTGTTGAGGGGAAAATCCATGGAAGTAAAATATTGTACACACTGCAAGTCATGGTTAAGGTATTGTTGGCTTTGCTGAATTGCTTTTCTGTTTTCATTTTTAATAATACACAAAGCCCCAAAAGTCTTAGTAATTTTAAGCTTCAGTAACTTAAAACTGGGAAGTTAGGTTGCACAATGAATATTTTGCTAGGCCTAGAATCAGGAAGACTCAGCTTCTCAAGTTCACATCTGGTCTCAGACCGTTTCTAAACTGCATGACCCTGGAAGAGTCACTCTGTTTGCCTAGTTCCCTAATTTGTAAATAGCTGAAAAAGGAAATGACAAACCACTCCAGCATCTCTCTAAGAAAACCCCAGTGGGATCATGAAGAGTCAGACAAGACTGAAAAACAACTGAACAAACTTAAAACTACAACTAGACTTTTGGATCTACCTGTACTTGTTTCAAACAATGACTTCCTAAGTAAAGGAGAAGGAAAGGATTACTTTAGGCAATAAAGACAATGTAAAAAATAAACGAAAAAAATTAGGATAAAAAAATGAAATGCATTAAGTGAATCAAGATTATTTCTTAAAACATTCTTTAAAGTTTAAAATCCTCTGAACTGTTCTAGGAACTTTCTTCAGTTCATGAGATCCACTGATTCAATAAAATCATCATTTGCATAAAAGGTTTGCACATTGGAGATTCATTAACTCTTGGAAAAATAGCCTGGAAAATCTCAGAACCACATCTTTGATGATTTCGATCTGACACAGTGTCCTTCACCATTTTTACTTTATTTTCATTTCAACACAATGTTGCAAAATAGCTTTCATCCCTGGATACTTTGAAGAATGTAGTTTCACTGACATTAATTCTCAGTTAAATACTGTATATCCTATCCCATTCACACTTTCTCATGGCATTTATTGGTATCTTTCCATCAATTTTTAATAAGGAGTGCACTTAATTTTCCTCTACATTTCCTGACATTTTGTGGGTGCCAGTGGAATACATATCCTATTTATCTGTTATCCCATTTCTCTCATCATGTAAATGTAAAAACTTTCTCTTTAGGTTCTATAGAGTTTGATAATTTTTATTGTATTTGTCTAGTCCTTTAGTTTTGTCTAACTCTTTGTGACATATTTGGGGTATTCTTGGCTAAGATACTAAAATAATTTGTCATCTTCTCCTCTACTTTATTTTACAGATGAAGAAACCAAGACTAACAGTATTAAGTGACTTGTCCAGGGTCATGAAGGTAGTAAGGGTCTGAGACTAGATTTGATCTCAGGAAAAATGAGTCTTACTGACTCCAAGTTGGGCACTCTATCTACTATACCTCTTACCTGTCCACAAAATCTTTTATACCTGTACTCAATTATAAAACTAATGTCACAGTAAATGGACTTCAGATAGAATGATGAAACTTTATTATAGTGTAATGAGTAGGTATAAAGGGCTTTGTATACATAGATACATACATATTTGCATACAATTAAATACAAGGTAGTTTGGGAGGGAGGACACTAGAAGGGGGGATTAAGAAAGTTCTCAAGTAGGAGATGGTTCTTTTTTGGAGAAGGATTGAAAGACCCCATGAGATGGAGGGAAGGAGGGGACACAATTCAGGTCTAGGAAAAATCCAATACAAAGACACATAGACACAAAGGCAAGAGACAGAATGCCATAGGAGAAGAAGGAAGGGCAATTTGGCTGAAGAACAGAGTACAGTAGGCAGAGGAATGAATTATGACTTCTGACAAGTGGGTTGGGGTCAGGTTTATTCTTGAAGGAATAGGAAAACACTGGAGTTGACTGAATCTGGGAGTGATGAATCGATTTGTGTGCAAGAAAAATTAGCAGGTATATAGAGAATGAACTTGAGTGGTGAGAAATAAAAGACAAGAACACCAATTAGGGGACTTTGGCAAGATTTCAAAGGAGTGGTGATGAGGCCCTGGACTGAGTTTGTGACTCTGGGAGTATGGACAAGGGTTTACTTGTAAGAGATGTTTTGAAGATAGAAATGGTATGATTTGGTAAATAATTGGATATGTTGGGTGAGGAAGAATTGAGTCAAATATTATTTTAAAATTATGAAGATGAAAATTAATGAAAGAAAATGGTGTATAACAGAGCTCTGAACATATCCTCAAAACTTCTTGATGTAAATTCATAGACACAGTTAAGCCTTAATACACCCCAGTTAAACACTTGCTATGTCTGGCCTGGAGATGCTCTTGATTCTTCTTTAACCTGTTAACATACTGTTCAAACCCACTATCAAAAGAACATGGTGATAGAAAGGACACAAATTCTACCTCTCTTCATTTTCAAGTCTGCCTAACCTTCGGAAGGTTATAACCTTCAGATATTGTAAGAGGAGAATCAAGGGAGAATCAGTCATCTGGTTCAGGATGCTCATAAATTAAGGGTCACCTGTGCCCATGAGCTATTTTTTCCCATATGCACAGCTATACTTCTTTTCACATAACAAAATAGGCTACATCTTAATAAATGAATATGTAGTTGTCCCTAAAGATCAAACAGATGGCAGAATCAATTCTTCAACTGCCATTCTAGGCTATAAACTCAATTTAATAAAATAAATAAGAAATTCACTAACTTTATTATAGTTTTTTGGGATTTTCCAAAATCATTCTATAAAATTTAAATAGTGCAGTTATTCACTTCACATTTCCTATTCTTTACAGTTTTCTTTGGAACATTCACTTTCTTTTTTTCAAATTCATTAATCTCCTTGGCTCAAATATCTCCCCAGTTCTGACAATCATCAATGCAGTTGCCAAAGTGATTTTCTCAAGCTGAAAATCTGATCATGTAACTTTCCTGCTAAATCAAGCCCAGTGGATCCCAGTTACCGCTAGCATAAAATATAAATTCCTCTCTTTAAAAGCTCTTCACAACCTGTCCCCACCATTTTTCAGAATTCTTTGTACATTGCTTTTTTGATTCAGTCAAATTGACTTTCATGTTCCTTAAACATTGTATATTCCATTTACCAACCCCATCATTTACTAGCTTCCCCAGTTTCTAGCATGATCCTTCAATATCATCCATACTTTTCTTTTTCTTTTTTAGATATTTTGTTGTTTTTCCAATTACATGTCAAGACAATTTTAGCATTCATTTTTACAAGATTTTAAGTTCCAAGTTTTTATTCCTCCCTCTCCTCTCTTTCTAAAATGGCAGGCAATTTGATATAGGTTATACATGTGATAACATATGAAACATATTTCCATATTAGTCATGGAATGTGAAAGAAGAAAGAGATCTAAAGAAAAAACAAAAAAAGAACAAAATAGGTGAAAAAAGTATACTTTGATTTGCATTCAGAATTTATCAATTTATTTTCTTTTGTGTATCCTTTGTACTTGTCTTGAATCATTGTGTTACTGAAGAAGAGATAAATCATTCATATTTGATCATCACACAAATGTTCTTCTGACTCTGCTCATTTCATTTTGCAATGATTCCTCAAGTTTCTCTATGTTTTTCTGAGATCTGTCTGTTCATCATTTCTTATGGAACAATAATATCCTATTACATTGACATAACTACTTCCCAGTTGATTGGAATCTCCTCAGTTTCTAATACTTTGCAACATAAAAAAAAATTTACCCTTTTTATGATCTCTTTGGGATAAAGACTTAGAGGTAATATTGTAGAATAAAAGGGTAAGTACAGTTTGGTATCCTTTACATATATTTCAAATTGCTCTCTAGAATGATTGAATCAGTTCACAGCTCCACCAGAATGACTGAATCAGATCTAAACTCCATGAGTGTCCTAATTTGCTGCTAAGGATGCTTCCTGTCCTAGATTATGTTCCTCTTTTACCAAGTGAGGCAGACCTTTCTTGCTGATCTTAAAAGTTTTTAAGGCTAAAAGATTTTCATCCCTTCTTTTTTCTGGTTTTACTAATACAGAATTTGTTTTGGGGGTGATATCTTATGGCTATTGGAGTTGAATATGGAAGAGTTAGAATGGTTTGCTGTCTCCTGGAAAATTTTTAATTACCTGAATTTAATTAGTTTGCTATTTATTTGTATTTATTCTCTCTATATTTAATTCTGTATGTACTTCTCTAATAGTTAGTATAATGGCTATCTTTATATAGAATTTTCAGGTTAGCAAATATGCAATTTATCCTCATAACAACCCTTGGAGGTAAGTATTGTTACTACCATTTTATATATTAGAAAACTAAGGCAGAAAGAGATCAAGTGACTTGCCCAGGGCTAATCACTTTGCAATCAAGCTGCCTATCCATTTAATTGTTTAGTGACCCAGAATATAAGCCTCTTCAGACAAGAAGTCTGTGAATGTCATCCTGCAAACTGACCCTTCCACAAGGACACTGCTATTGAACATTGAGTTCGACAAAGAACAAAACTGGAGAAAAGTGAGATCAATTTCCTTTTGGAATTTGCAAATCTCCTTGAATGGTCTCAAATTTCTCTCTGAAACAAAAGACCTCCTTTTTAATATCATTATACAATCAGTTTCATGGACTGTAAGTAAAAGAACATTACTTATTCTGAAGAATTAAAAATTAATATCACCCAAGGCCATTGGAAGAAAATAGAAGGTATAAAATGTGCTATAAATAGGAAATAAGGAAATCTGAGGAAGAATTGGAACAAAAGATGATATCAAATAAATGTATAATTAAAAGAAATTAGATGAGCTGGCTGATATTAGGAAGAGAAAATTGATAGTATCTCATGTACTGTATTGGTATCTTCACAATATGATGAGAAATTGAGATATATCAAAACACAATGAATGAACCCTCTCCCCTCAGTCTTGGGGAAATCTTATAGGAGACTTGGACTGAAGTCATGCAACATTGTCCTTAAAACAATATTGCTGTCACTGTATGCAATTTTTCTTGGTTCTACTCATTTTGCTTTTTATTATTTCATGCAAACTTATCTATGTTTTTCTAAGATGATTGAGTTCAAGCACTGGCAGACAGATCATACAACCTGCACTTTTGGGGGAAATACTCACTTCAATAGGACAGAAAAGACTATTTGATCTTTGACTCTCAAAGGGTATCAGAGAAGCTACCATTACAACTTCTACTCTTTGTAATTAAAAGTGTTTAATGCTTTGTCTTTAAAGTATAAATGAATCATTTCTTCTGGGTTGGGAATTTGAATTATTTTCATCTCTGGATAAAAGTGTATTTTTAATTTGGTATTAGTGATATCTCTACTGTGTTTCCTAGAATCTTTCTTCTAGAGCTAGAAAACTTCTGTATAGTTCTCTTGATTGGTATAGGTAATTATTCATTTTCTGTTATTTTCTTTCCAGTATAACCTCTTTTTTTGCTGCATATTCATACTGTCCAATTCATCACGACATACTTTTCAGGGCTTTCTTAACAATGATACTGGAGTGGCTTGCCATTTCCTTCTCCAACTCATTTTATTTTATTTTAATTCATTTGTACATGCATATTTCCAAGTTACAAAGTTTCCTTCCCACTCCCTCCCCTCAGTTGGGAACAGTCAGGTTAGAATTTTACATACATATTTTGTTAAACATGTTTACAAATTAGTAAAATTTGGCATGAGGAATTAGGATTAAGGGAAAGAGATACATAAGAGATAGTTTTTATAAAGTGTACATCAGATACAGTAGGGGTATTTTTTTTTCTGTGTGTTTTGTTTTGTTTTTCTTCCTCTGGTTTCCCGATCATATTACAGATGAGGAAACTGAGGCAAACAGGGTTAAGTGACTTGCCAGAATCAAACAGTTAATTACTAAGGTTGGATTTGAACTTAGTCTTCCCAACCCAGGTCTAACAATCTATCCACTGTGCCACCTAATTACACCTTATAGAAGATCAATGCCTTCTAATTTTTCTCCATCACTTTTCAAGGCTCATGAGCTCCTGGAAAAAAGAATGAAAGAACTAGGTCTGCTGTCTTCATAATCTTTGGGAGCAACTGTACCTTTATCTGGTATCAATGAATATTTTTTTTATTTGCCTGAATTTTTTTCAAAACTGACTTAAAGAATAATACTGATGAGACCCAAAGAGCAGTGATGACTTGACAAATATCATCCTGGAGGGGACTTTCTAGTGGAGTGCTCTAAGGAATCTTTCACTGACATGTATTTGCTTCAATAATTATACCATATTCAATTGTTTGAATGAAGATATTGAGAGCATGTATATCCATTGTAGGTGATTCTAGTCTAGAACAGAATTGAGCTTGGAAAAGGATTCAACAGAATAGGATGGTTGGAGTAAATATATTTCTGCTGTACTGAAAGACTGATTAAGATTTTAATAAGCAGAAAGAGCAAGAAGAGCATTCTAGACCCTTTGGAACTTCTATTCCTCCCATCTATGGGATGCCATTCTTTCTCTCTTTGCCTTTTAAGATCCTACCCCCAATCTTCAAGAGTACAAATACTACCTATTAAAGGAACTGTGATTTCCTTCCATTGGAAGTAGTCTCACAAGTTATCTAGACCACCACTGCTCTTCAAAATGTTTTGATTGTATATTTCTATTAACAAATAAATGAATGAATAAGTAAATGATCATGAACTCCCAGTATGTGAATTTTTACTTATGTATAATTTATATAAATGCATCACTGTAATAATAAAGCAATGTGGGATAATGAATAGAGAAGGGGCTTCAGAGTTAGGTGACTGTAAGGATATGGTACCCTCCATAGAAATATGGAAATTTGGGGAAAAGTGGCAGGCTTGGGGAAGAAGATTATAAAATAAAGAAATCTGAATTGTGACAAAACCTATCCTTCACAGCTCATCCTACACACAGATTCCTTACTCAACATAGAAAATAAATAATGGGGAGATACTGATAGGGACCATAGATTCCACCTTTCAGGCATTTAAGAAGTGAACTGTGGGGACAAGGAAAGGTATATTGGGAAAAGGTGGAATTTTTTCAGTGGCTTTAAATAAATGCATACAGGCTTATTACATAGTGATTCTGAGGGAGTGATCTCCATGATCAGAAAGGGAGAGATTGGGTTCTTCCACAGCAGTGGAAGGTGGTGGAACAGGGCTTACTGGGGCATCAGGATAGGAATGATTCTGTCAAAGATAAGCCCCAAGGATAGGGTAAGATGCTTTTGATCTTTCATCCTCTGAATGGCTAAGAATATAGCATTTTGGGGTCATATTGATATCACTGTAGGGTGAGATATGGGGGAAGGTCAAGCATCATTACCTGTTTGAAAACCAAATAACATCGCCACTCTCCTCATTTTACATATGTGAAAACTGAAACCTACAGAGTTAGACTAACTTGTACCAAGTAACACAATTAGTTTAAAAATAGCAAAAAATTAAATTACATACACTGATTCCAAAATTTCTATTCTATATAGTGTCAAGTACTATGCCTTACACATAGCAAGTAATCAGTGCATATTTGTTGAACTAAATTAAATAGTTGAAAAGAGAGGAAGTCAAATTTCACTTTTTTGTTCCTCAGACAACAAAATTTAATTTAAAAGACAGTTCAAAAACAACTTATACTAACAAGTATGAGAAGTTTCAGAAGACACTGAAGAAATACCATTACTTATATTTAGTTATCTCTCTCTCTCCATTATATAGTTTCTAAGCACTGAGGAAATTCAGAGTAGTAGGGTCTATATTGTTTTATGTTCTTAATATTTAAAAGACATTGTCACAAAGGAAACAACAAAACAGCTTGTTCATTAGCAAACACAGCATGTAAGTTGAAACAGAGGGACAGAAACAAGACTTTAATTATAATCATGAATTCCTTTTCTTCTCCAGGAAAGGTAAGATGACGTCTTTTTTCTAGCAACATTGTCCTCTTGGGCTCACATAAAGAATATATTTTTTTCCATATGTAGTGTTAGTCAGTATGAACTTGATCATCAGTGCCTAATAAACCACAACATGAATTCCCAATGAAAGTGTACTGATGGGTACTTCAAGTACAATTTTCTCAGAATGCTAAATGAGTAAGTTGAAAACAATTCTGCTCAAGCCAGTTTTCAACTTTTTCATACTGAAACTCTCCTGGAGAGGAGAGGGACCATTAAGGAATGATGCGCAAGTCTTTGTTTAAATTTGCATCCCCTACAAAGCAAAATTATGTTATAATGCTGCCCCATCATGGGATAATTTCTTGTTGCTGGATTTCTCAGTGACCCCCCTTCGAATTACTGGTCATTATCACACTAATTGATAAAACCCCCAGAAGTGAAAACTGTCGCTTAAACTACATTGGGATTTCAATAAATGCAAATAATCTGAAGCCAGATGTGGAATATAACAACATTCTAATGAACCTCCATCACTGCTCAGTTCCTTACTTGGTACAGTATTCATTTGTAGGATAAAAGAAAACAAAAGAAACTTGCTTTGCCTCCAGTTCCAGTTTTCACATTAAGGGAGATTGTCTTTGTCTACAACAAATACAGGATGCTGAACACGTAATAATGGAGACAATATTTGTGCACTGCTGGAGTGCTTTTGGATGATTTTATTTTAACAATACTTAATGGCCAAGTAATGGAAATAATGAGCTGAAGTGAAAATCCAATATGAGTTTAATGAGCAGAATTCTTTGAGTGAGTGTATAGGAGAGGGGGAAAAAAATCCCTTAAATGGAAAAAAAAAGCTTATGAAACATTTTACTACTTACTGCTCCTTGAGCTTATTATTTGTATCAAGAAATATAGTCACTAGTGTTAAAAGAATATGAAAAGTCATATGGAAGCAGAGGAGACAAGCAAACTTCTTTAAAATACCTTAGTAGGGGTGGCTAGGAGGCACAGTGGCCCTGGAGTCAGGAGTACCTGAGTTCAAATCCTGCCTCAGACACTTAATTACCTAGCTGTGTGGCCTTGGGTAAGCCACTTAACTCCATTGCCTTGCAAAAAAAAAAATAAATAAAATACCCTATTAAAGTTGGCTTCAGCCACATTTCTTAAATCCAGATACATGTGCTTAGATGCCTATAGTTGTGTCCCAGACATACATGTAGAATTAACACTTTCTTCTTTTCTTCTTTGATAATGAGAAAGAAAGAGAAGGCCATGCTAGGAATGTGAGGAATAGGCTTGAGGTAAATGAATGGCAATATATTTAGATACAATCTCTTGTTGCCACAGGCCACTCATACCGCATGCATTATGTAGTTCTTTTTAGTTTTTCAACAATATTAAAAGCAGAAATAAGAAGTAGGTGATGGTGGCACAATATCAAAATAACCAGAAAATTGAGTTTTGAGGGGAAAATGGTGGAAACAATGAAATGATATGATCCTTTTGGTACTTTGTATACAAAACCACTAGTTAACTAGCAAAAAAGGTTTCATTGTGTATCAGATGTTTTGGTATTATATAGATACAACCTAAATAAACTGTCCAAAAGGACATAATATGGCAAATTGCAGATTTAGCATTAAAATTTAAAAGTTTGAGATTTTGTTTGTCATGTTCTTTAATCACTGGATTATACATCTTTCTGCAATTCAAATTTTCATTAGTGCTCTAAGCTAAGTAATTTTGATAATGGTAGCATGTGTTTAATATTTAGATACTTCTTTTGTAATGCATTCCTTCTTCATTGCTCTCCTTTCCTTTTGTCCACATGATAAACTACAATTTGATTTCTGAATCTCTTCTTTCAAATTAACTCAAATTAATTATTTTTGGAAACAGCTCATATAGGCTAGGGTTAATTCCTTTGAAATTGGTTTTCTAGTAGATAAAGGTTGTAAGAATGGTGCACACATTTGAATACAGTAAGAAACAACCTGAACTTTCACTCCAAATGTGAAATGGATGCAAAACAATCTCTTATGAGCCTTGAAAAAGCTAACTATTTCACCTTTACATAATTAGGCTATATTCAATTTTTTCTAGCTAATCAAATAAAAATGAGAGGATTATAGATGTAGAGTTGGGACATTAGAGATCATCTAGGCCAACCCCTTTATTTTATAAATGATAAAAATGGCGCCCTTAGTAGTTAAGGTTATTTACATTGACAGCCAATTTTCTGCCTAAGCATCTGTTCATATATGACTTATAACCTAATCTGAGGTTGAAAATTTCTATAACAGAAAAATCTGAATTTATTGTAGTAATAAGTTGTAGTTTCCTGTAATGAGAGCTTGTAGAGATTTTCAAAATATCTTGACATTTTTTATTATGCAGAAACAAAGATTAGATGACCATTTTTTTCCATTACTTGGAGGGGCTTTGCAGACAGGCTTTAGCATATCAGATCTATGGCCCTTTTAAATGGTAGGATTCTGCTGTAATGGCACAAAATCTAGTTTTAGCTGAGCTAAACATGTTGACTTTCTGAAGTCAGTTCAACACTAATTAGAAAGACATCTCTTTGAAACAGCATTATTTACATTGACTTTTCATAAGTGACAATTATTAATAGAGACCAAATATATTATATCTAACAACACAGTAAAATTTCCTCTTTCATACTTGATTCAATAGTGCTCACAAAATTGTGAATTTGTTGTATTGTCCTGACAGAATGCTATAATTATATTCTCAATTTAATACAAGTCTATTGATTTAGTACAATAATGTATCACTCACAGAGATGAGTTCTTAAGAATCAGTCGACTAAAACAGTCAGATATTCCAAAGGATTCAAGCTCAATTCTTTTTAAAAGCATAAAGAAGATCCCTCCAGAGAACATCTTCCCTAATTCCTGTCCAACCCAGTAAGAAAGAAGCCAAAAACCACCAAACTGTAAACATCAGGTTTAGAATAATATACAAACATACATTAGTGCTATTATTAGAAAAGAAGCTGCAAGATATACCAGATAAAAGACTAGTCTTCAAAACTGGCAAATACTGACAATTTAATACTGGATAATTTATCCTTTCAGTGATCCAGAAAGACCATAAATGACTCTACATTTGCAGTATGTATTTATGTAGGGTGTTTCCTCACAGGGAATTCCAATGATGAAATCTCAGGTCCAGATCTTTTCCTCTCTGCCTCATGCCCCACCCCCAAATTAAAATAAAAATATTTCTACAATTTTGTCTTTAAGTCATAACAAAATCGAAGACTCTGATTATCTAAGTCTACTCTCCCCATTAACTTATGATCTCTGAGGTAGAAGAATAATAAACTTGAATAACCACAAACACATTTTTCCCTCCATGAAAGCTGTGTACTATTTTTTATTTGGGGGGGGTATTTGTTTTCACTTAGGGGTGTGATTTCATCAGCATTGGGGAACTATAATGAGGATTTCCCTTTACCATTTTAGACCAGCACTTTCTCTGCAAGTTACTTGCCCTCATCACAAATTCAACATTTATCAGAAGTAGAAGTTAAACCCAAGACCTCTTTCTTCAAGACCAGATCTCTATTCATAATGTCAAACTGCCTTTCAACATATGAAATTACTACATTTTGAAGCAATATTTAGGAAAGCAGAAAGTCAAAGTCAGTTTAAACCTAAATTGGGTAACCAATTTTAATTCTACTACAAAATCCTTTGATAAACTTATTTAAAGGCAATAATCATTTGAGATATAGGGAGGTATGGGCACTGGCCAGTGATGACCCAGCCCAGTCCTTTGAACATGCTCAATTTGCTCTGTCAAATATCAACACAAGTTCACTGTACCTAGAGTTCAGAATTCTACTACTTCCAGAAGCAATTTCCTATAGAATAATCTAAACATTTTAGATTATCCTATAAAATAAAGGAGGAAGTACAATCTCTGTTCTATATCTATCACACCTTTAAGTAGGATATCACACAAATCTCTATCTTCTATAGATAGAATTAAATCCAACTTTTCTAATTTGACAAAACAACACAGGGGATGTGGTGTTTAACTTCTTGGAATGGTTCTATGCAGGAGCAGTGATTTGATTAAATGCTTGAATCAAGAAGAAGTAACTTTTTAAAAAACTAGAGATTACAAATTATTTTTTGTAGGCTCCATTATTTAGTAGATTATAATTGAATAATTTTAGCAAAACACACACACACACACACACAAACACATACACACATATAATCTAGGTGCTATTTTTATAAAATTTGCTTTTCCTGAAAGCCTAACTTTGAAAAGCTTAAATAACAAATCTACAAACAGTTCCTGAATCATATGCTGGAAGGAAGTATCATGAATATAACTTACTTCTCACTCCCAAATATAAAAATATATTATATAAAATCTAAAGAATCATATATATTTTAATAATATAAAAACAAATGTTAATACAACTATTATAAATGACTTGTTTTCAATAAATAATAGGACATATTACTTGCCTCTAATAAAATTTAAATCAATTCTGCTTAAGGAATGAGTTTACTTCTACAGATGAAGTTTGATCATAATTATGGGAAAAAGTAATTCTATTTCTATAGTATGCAAGCATGAAAATGAACTGCATTTCCAATCTCTTTAAGGCCTTTCTGGTGTAAACTGGAATTTTCATCATCCTATAAATATCACCAAATATGACTCTAGTGAAAGTACAACACATTGTTTTAAAACAATAGATGTCTTGGGCAAGTCACTTAACCCCACTGCCTTGCAAAGAACAAAAAAAAAACAAAACAAAAAACAGTAGGTGTGTACTAATTGTGACAAACCTTCAGTTTGGTCTGGCTGCACCTTTCCCATAAAGATAAAGAAGACAAGTTGGATTGAGAAGTTTTGTTTTTAGTATGGTCAGCATTCAGAAATGTTCTTATTCAAAACAACTTACCTATCCTTTTTCATGCATTCCTAGAAGTATTCTGTCCTATACCTAGGTGTGAGTCACTTGCAATCAATGAAAAAACAAAATTGATGGTACAGTGATTAAATTGTTAAACAGACTTCTGACCTCTTGCTCTCTTTTACTGCTTTGTCTCCCTTCTTCCAGGAAATTCTTGGTTTTGGAGAACCTTGAGGTTTGCACTCTATGAGAACTTCTTGGCCTTTGGTAATTACTATTGTTTTCTTCAACTGGTTTGGTGCAAAGACAGGAGCTGAGGCTATTAAAAAAAAAGAAATTATTCATTTTTGAGAGGAACAGTTAAGGATGAACTTCACAATGAATTTTAACCAATCATTCTTCAGGATTTTGCAATTTTTCTTTGGAACAAAATTATAATACAAATAGAATGAACATTAGCTTAACTTGAGGTTTAAATTGAATGATTGGAGTTTAATTAATTTGTCAATTATCGCCACTTATCCCTTGCAGAAGGTCATATTACTTGCTATATTTGGAAAACTGTTAGATCATTCAGTTAACTCACCAGTGATAAGAAAGTAAAATTACAATCATCAGAAAATGATGTTTCCTATAAAATAACTTGCAAACAAATAGATGTAGGAGCAGTCATTCTCTCCAGCCCCTCATGGAGCATGCTTCGAATTCAAAGACAGGTGGACACTTTTCCTGTGCGGGTGCTAGGTGAGGGACATCTGGTTCTATTACTCACTCTGGTCTACATGTGGCTTTTAGAACAGAAACTGAAGCAAGCAAGCATTGTAAATCAACATAATTTGCAGTAATCACTGTACTGTCAGTTTGTTTTTTCATTGGTTGCAAGTGACTCACACCTACATACAGGACAAAAAGAAAAGAGTGAGGAGGAAGACTGCTCCTTTCTGTATATATTCATCCAGACATCAGCATATCTGGTTCCATAGACAATAAAGGGATTTTTGTCATTTTAAAATGAAATCTTCCAGCATTGACATATTACTAGAAGCAGCCCTACTTCTCCCCAAACTTTCACAGTTATGGGGAATAAAAAATGTCACCCCTGTGTTTGCTTTGGGGAGGGGAAATGAGATGAGCAACACTCCCCACTTCACTTCCAGAATACATACAATGCCCAGGAAAGATTATGGGATTCAATGTGTGACTGATAAACAAACATGTCCTTTTCTCTTGTCAGGAGTAGTTTGTATCTTCTTTTTCAACATAATGGCATTGGATTGAGGTCCTCTAAACACCCAGAGAGAGCTTCCTTTGGATTTATATATGTTTGTTTAAAAATATATTGCTTTCTTTCTCAAAAGACACTTACTAGAGGGAAGAGAGCTGGGCGAGGGTTCAGAATTTGTGCTCTGTCTCTGCAGAAGAGATAGACATCTTTCATTGAAGCCGATTTTAGCTTAAGCCCTTAAAATTAAGTAAACTTGAATGTTCTTAAAGTGATAAATGTATATTTACAAATAAAAATAGGCTTCATATAAAATGATATTAATCTTCCTGAGCTGGGAAGGATAGTTGTTTATAGTGAACCAACTACTTTATTCATCTCAATCTTGTTTTCCCTTAGATTCTACCACCATTCTGTTGAATCTTAAAAAGAAACTGAAAGGCATATTTCTGGAAGACAGTATATTATACTTGTAGCAACAAACATAAATCAGATCATTACATGTAGGAGATTAGGCATAGCAATAAATATAATCTTTTTATACTTAAGTATACCAATATATATGTCTTGGGACACCAACTTGAAAAAAGCAATGGAAGTGTTCCTAGTATGGAAAAATGGTCCCAAATAATTTGAGAAACCTTGTGTTTGTAAGGATCCTGTAGAGCAGAAGTCCATAAATTAAAAACAAAATCCTAAAAGCTTTAAAGAAAAAAAGGTAAACATCAAATATTCAAGGTTTCAAATGATAATTGCATAAAGGAAAGAAGTCACCTTTATTGTAGCTTTTTGCTTTCAATTCTCTTACCTAAAACCTTCAGTTCAGCACTGGCATAAATGGATCCATATTTGTTTTCTGCCAAACACTGATACATTCCAGCATCCGACTGATTCACATTGTGAATCATCAATACACCATTAACCATCTCCACCCTGTTCTGTAATAGAATTAGAAATAATATCATTCTTCAAAGTAAATAGAGGATGTAGAATTTCTGGGTGCTTAGAGACTATGAACCAAACCCCTTAAAATCAATGGGGTTAAAGAAAAATATTGCAAATCAATAAAATTTATTTTTTTTCAGATAGAATATCCCCTCTATAGTGAGGGAGCAACAGATGCTTAGTTAGGAAAAAAATTATTTTTTCTGCTTCATTCTATTTATTTAACTTATTTGGAGTTTTTAATATTGCCTTGCCAAATCAAACTTCCCTTATTAAATTCTGTTCAGTGACTATATGGAACATGTGGGGGGGAAGAAATAAAGTGTGTGTATGTATAGATGAGTGTATTTATTTGTACTTAATCTTCAATGGAATATCAGGGGTCAGGACACATCTGGAGTTTATGCCTTACCATCCCATTAATAAGATTAAAAATTATAATAAGAATAAGAATAAAAAATCTAAATCAAATTTTGGGGTTGATTTTCTCACAAACTAGCTTACAATGGTTTTATTCATTCTATCATGATTAGTCTATCATTATCAGTGTATCAAAATATATTGGTTCCTTTCTCAAAAAACACTTTCTAGAGGAGAGGGAATTCTTCAAACTAAATTGAAGTATGCTGATGGGTGAATGACTATATAGAATTCTAAGGCTTTGATTCTAGAATGTAGTCAGTCTATCAATTGTTCTGGCCATAGAATGCCAAGCAACCAATCAGAATGATTATTATCATCATTATTTTTTAAATTAATTCTTTGAGGAAATAATCGCATTGTTGAGATCATATAGGTAGCACAGTACTGTTTACCATAGTGACCAGTAGTTCTGATGAGCTACAACAAAATCTCAGATATTTCCATCACTGTAATAGGTTTTATTAATGATATATTAAATTGAAAAAATTATAGAAATCTTTGAATAAAAATATCACATTGCAAATGAGAATTTTGTCAAATTTATATGACTATAAGTCATTTTCCAGTTGATAAATGATCAAAGGATAAAAACAGGCAGCTTTTGGGTTTTTTTTGTTTGTTTTAACGGGGTTTTTTTTAGGTTTTTGCAAGGCAATGGGGTTAAGTGGCTTGCCCAAGGCCACACAGCTAGGTAATTATTAAGTGTCTGAGGTCGCATTTGAACTCAGGTCCTCCTGACTCCAGGGCCATTGCTCTATCCACTGTGCCACCTAGCCACCCCTAAAAATAGACAGCTTTTGGATAAAGAAATCATATGTACATAAACATATATAGTCATATGAAAAACATTCTAAGTCATTATTACTGTTTAGGGACATGGAAATTAAAACAACTCTGAGAAATGACAAATGTTTGTAGGAATATGGAAAAATTGGAATACTAATATACTGTTGATGAAACTGTGAACTGATCCAGTCATTTTAGAGAGTAGTCTGAAATTATGACCAAAGAATTATAAAACTGTGTATACCATTTGACCCAGAAATATCATTATTAGGTTTGTTTTCCAAAGTGATCAGGGAAAAAGGAACAGAACTTATCAATTCTAAAATATTTATGGTGGCAAAGAAATGGATAATGAAAGGATATCCATCACTTGGGGAATAGTTAAACAAGTTGTGGTATATGATTGTGATGGAATACCACTCTGTTGTAAGAAATGATGAGCTTAATAATCTTAGAAAAGCATGAAAAGGCTTGCATGAAATAATGAAGACTGGAATGAGTAGAACCCAGAGAACAATGGATACAGTAACTTCAGTATTGTCTGAAGAATAACTATGAGCTGTCTCCAATTGTGAGACCAGTTCACTCCTAGGGAGCATGATCCCCCAAATAAATGCCCTTTGCTTGACTTGGAAAAAAATAAAAATTAAAAAAAGAACTTTGAACAGCTAAGCTATTTTTAGTATTATAAATATTTAAATCAGCTTCAAAGGACCTATGAAGGAAGATGCTATCCACCTCCAGAGACAGAACTGCTAAGTAGAAGAATGTTATGTATGGCTTTGAATGTAGGTGTGTGTGTGTGTGTGTGTGTGTGTGTGTGTGTGTGTGTGTGTGTGTGAAATGGTAGCCTTCACTAGTGTGATTTAAGGAGGTAGAGAGAAGTGAATGGTTTGGAATATAAAATGTAACAAAAATTAATAAAATATTTTAAATTATGTATTTTATAGCAATAACCCCAACATGTAGTATTTATGGTAATTTAAGGTTTGCAAAGCCTTTTAGTATACTATCTTATATGTTGCTTGCAACCACAAGGTAGCTTATTATTATTATTATTATTATTATTATTATTATTATCACCATTTTATAGATGAAAAAATTGAGGTTGATATAAATTATGACTCCCTTAGGGACATATAGCTTGTAAATATCTGGGTTAAGATTTGACCTTTGCTCTCATTCACCAAACCACTTAGTTATTTTATTTGAATATTTTCTTTGGCATTAGAATAGTTACTTCTCAAAATTCCTAGTATTCTTAGCATAATAGTTCTAATCATATAATAGTTAATTTTCTACTTATATTCTTGTTTCATTTTTTTTCATAATGTTCCATAGTAGTTGCATAGAGAGTAGACTAACTAGTTTAGTGACCATGATGACTGGGACTGGTTGAATAATTCTTACAGTTAATAGAGAGTTAGAAAACCTAGCTTCAAATTCTACCTCAGACACTTTCTGTATCACCAAAAGTAAATAACTTAACTTTTGTGTTTCTCAGTTTCTTCATCTGTGGCTTCTAAGTTTCCTTCTAGCTCTAAAGCTATAATCCTATGAGTCTATTAAAACAAAACAAACAAAAAACCTGCTAAAAGTCAAAGCTAATTAAAATTCTTGTCAACATCCTTAGTTAACTAGAGATAAGTGGAATTATTGAAAAAGAAAGATACAAAAATATAACATGACCTAGTAGAAAGAGCTCTAGAATGGAAATCAGGAGATCCAAATTTGGTCTCAGTTCTGATTGTTTGATTCTGAATCTTTGGATAATGAACTTAAGGATCTCAGGTGTGAAATAAAGATAGCTGGATAATCTTCAACGTCTATTTTTAGATCTAAAATCTGTTGCTATTATGAAAATCCTTTTTATTTTCTAATGATTTTTTAAAGCAAATAGCTGAGACAAGTAGCCACATTGGGAAAATTATCTATCTATCTATCTATCTATCTATCTATCTATCTATCATCTATCATTCTAGTGTAGTGGGGGCTTAGTGCATACCTAGACCATCTATTGTGGTATTGTACTTGTGGAAGATGCTGTAGAGTCTGCTTTTGGGTGACTGTAGAAGTAATGAATGTATAGGTATTCTATGTGGCTTTTACCATATGGTTGAAAGCAGCCTTTTTCCATTGACTGTGTGGTCAAAATTGTCTACATCTTTGAAACTGCCTGAAGGAACAATGTCTGGCTGTTTCCTACATTCTTTCTGAAGATAAAGAAATCCTTCACTCACAGTTAGTGACATCATATGGTAAGAGAGAAAGTCTAAGGGTTCCTTCTCTCCCCTTTCCATCAGGTCATATGGCCCCCCCAGAAGCATAGCTTCCTTCATTCTTTTCTATTCTAGGAACAGTAATTGAGTCTCCAGTCCCATCAAGGAGTCTATTAATCTAGACTTGGCATTGCTTTGAGTCTAGGAATTAAGCTCAAGGAGCAGGGTAGCAGGCATATTCACAAAGCTAGGCTTTGGACTTGAGCTTGTTAGGACTTAAAACTATGTAGGAACTGAGCTAAGCAGTGAGTCTGGTTCTTCTCTGCTCCAACTGAGATGATAAAAGTAGGAATATGACCCAAGATGTAGGAAGAAACTGTATAAATGGCTGTTCTTTCATTATCCTTGAAGCAAATATTACTTCGTAAAGATTAACTCAATGTTAAAATGACTAAAATGACCTCTTAAACTGGGGGTGGGGTGGACAACAAGGTAAGTGGTAGCTTAAGATAAATGTGAAGGAAATAGAATCCCAGTCCCATTAGGGGACCAGAAAAATGTTAAAAAGGTACAAGGCCTGACCCTGAAAGAGTAGGGTCAGAGCACTCATGCTAAACTAGTGTTTGAAAACTACATATAATTATGGGTAACATAACATAGGCCACAGGCATGATTCAGACTTTTATTTTCCCTGCCCATCACCAGCACAAAAAAAATCAACTTTTATTCAGACATAATTTTAAAAAGAATGGCCCCAATAAAAAGAAAAGGAGACTAATTGTCCTTTATTAAGACCTGCACAAAAACACTATCAGGGCAATTACTGGCTCACTATATACATTACCTGTGCCAAGAGAGGGACTCCATTCTTTAACCAACGGTATGTGGGCCTGGGCTTTCCAGTGGCTTTACATTCCCATCTGAGAGGGCTGCCACTGTCTAAATGAGTATCATTCAGCTTCTCTACCCAATGTGGGTAGTCTGCAAGAAATTAAACATCAAAAAGTGGTTATTTTAGCACTCAGGCAATATTCAGTCAATTCAAAATTAACCTAATTAAATATTCAGCATCTTTTTCTCATTAATTCATATGAATTTCATTAATAACTATAGGTGCTTGGAAGACACACTTATGAAAAAGTGAGAACCAAGTCTAAAAATGTTGCATTCCATACAGAATGCAAAATGTATAAGTGAAGTGACACTATTAAGGATAAACAACACTGCTTAAAAATACACTTCCTTAATTCCAACATATGGTCTTGTTTTGTTAGCCTACTTAGAGGTATTGGACTCAATTCGTAGTTATTAATTGGTGGTAAGTTTTATACATAAAGAAGATCATTAATCCTTTGAGGGCTTCAGGTAATGGTTAAAAAAATTGTTATTTTGAATTTGACAACTAAGAAATGTGACCATTTTCATGTACTAAAAACAGAAAAAGAGAATTGTATGTGATATTATCTTTAGGTACAGTTTGCATAATTTAGTGTATTTGCATAACTCAGCATCCTTCTGTTCTCTTTTGTATATCCTAAAAAGATACTTTGATGACACTCTTTTCTTTCTTTTCTTTTTTTACTGAGAATAATATTTAAAAATGCTACAGACAGAATATAACAATTCTGATTTAATAGCTTTATATATCCTCATTTCACTGAATTTCTGATCTCACCGTTGGCTCATAGTCCTTTTAATTTGGAATATGGGATAAAACTTTTTACCTTCCAAACATTCAACAGTTATAACAATTCTAAACTTGTCTTACAACTGCAAAGAAATAGTTATAATTGTAAAAGATTGTTAGAAAAATAAAGGCCAAAATGTCTTTCCACAATGTACTGACAAATAGCAAATGTTCTCTAAATAGGCATAACAGTGAGTGTATACTATTTAAAACAGTTGAAATGTTAATTATAAAAAGGATATTTTATGAATGACTTTTATAGTAACCTCCATGTTATGCAGTTTCAATGCTAAAATGTGCCCATTTCAGTTATCTACTAAGGACCCCCTCTCTTAAATTATATGAAATTTAAGATAAATAATAAAGGGCCTATATAAACTTTTAACATACTTAAGGTATCCCCAAAATACCCAGTTCATCCTAGAAGTTGGGGAGTAGGAGTCCGACTAGTGAGGTTGCAAACTGGGTAGTGATTTCCATTCTTGAATGAAGGAGAGAGATCTTATGAGTGGAGGAAAGTCACTTGAATGGGATGTCTGAGAAAAAATTAGGGAGAACAGAGAGTGGGATGAATGATTTATAATTGTACCTCATGAAGAATGGTGAACAGAGTATACATATGAACTCTATTCCAAAGTCTAGCTACTACCTTTTTTTCTTCCATCCTTTTCAATTATCATCATTATTATTTGATTAAACTAGTATTATTAAAAGAGAGGTAGTACATGGCAGAGTGAATAGAAGACCAATTTTTTTGAGTCAGGAATATTTAGTTTCAAATAATTCTTCTGACACAAAATTGCAGAGTATTTGCTGACTTTCTTTAGGAGAAATTTCCTCACCCAAAAGTTTTCAGATCAATGAAATCATTGGCCTACACAAACACTTAAATGGGAAAAGACCTTTAGCGCATTTGAGAGTAGATCTTCTATGAAGTATCAATGAAGTCATATTGATAAAATTCTTACAAGGAGGCACAGATAGGGAAGAGGGAACTAACACAGGGAAGAACCACACTGAAGACATTAAAAATCTCTAAAGTACCTATCTGCTCCCTCTTTGCCAAAAAATAATTCTTATCTTCCTTATCTTAGACTCTCCCCTTGATGAACTCTCCACTAAAGCTAGACTTATCACAATTATGGAACATGGTTCATCCTTTATAGTTCACCCAAATCATTCTCCCTATCAGAAATGCCCTTCCCTGTACTTTCTTGAATCTAACTTGCAAGTAACTGTTTATTATACCATAGAACATTCCCAGGAGATTTTTAGGCAGATGCTACAAGACCACTTGCCAGAGATATTGTAGTGGGGATATATGTTGAAATCTAAATTGAACAAGATGACCTATGAGGTCCTCTTCGAGACATAATACAAAGTGTCATCTACAGTAGTCTTTCTGGCTGCAAATGACTTGATGAAATAAATTTATTTTTCAGATTGCAGAGTATTTCACAGGCTAGTGAAGTGGTGGGGGAAAAGAAGATTTTTTTTCTACTTGGTTGTAACCCCAAAGAACAAGTGTTATCACACCTAAAGGTGAGTAATTGTAAGATAGCCAGAGCAAAAGAAAGGAAATTGGTAATATGAAATCACTGAGTCTTAGAATTAGAGAATTGTAGGACAATAAGAAGCAGCATAACAATCTTAAATTCTGGAGAATGGTATAAGACAAGAATAGAACAATAAGATCTAGACTATAGAGTATATACATAATCTATATCTATACATCACATGCAAAAGTATATGTGTACATATGTATACATATATGTGTGTGATATATAGCTATATTATAGTTAAATGACCACTCAAAATTCATATTTTCATGAATTCCTTTCATTCATATTATCAAGAAAATGAAAATGGGATCATAGCAATACATTAATAAATATTTCTGTAATACACAGATCATAAATGTCACCATTTTCATAAGATGAGATGAATATCATGGATTAGAAAAAAGTATTTTCAAATCATAATAAGTATAAACTTAACTAAATAGCAAAGGTTTGTGATGCTATCACACACTTTTATGTGAATTTTATATGATTTTATATGAATACTATACATAATTGCAAATTTTATTTCAATATTCAAAAACTTCCTTAAATTCTATCTTGTGCAAAGTGATATACAATACACTGAGACAACTGATCCTTCCTTAGGAGGAAGAAAATAGGAAAAACTGGGGAGTATGGATAAGGATGAAGGTAAGCTTTATGGACTGTTAAGTGACAGATGGGCTAAGGCTAGGTGTTGAGTAGTAGACATGAAGTCAATGCTGTATTCTATCTAGCATATGGATCAGCTTTTGGAAATGCACAGAGGCAGATGAAATATAGAGATTGAGAAATTGGTTGTAATGTAGAATTTCTAAAGACTTAATTGTATGAAATCAATCTAATATATGACTAGAGTCAAACTTGGCTGGGGAAGATTGTTTAAATGCCAGCCGAGGAGTTTGTATTGATTGTAGAGGCAATGGGGAGTCCCTGAAAGTTTTTGAACAGGAGAATGCCATACTTAGGTCTTCCTGACTCCAAGTCCAATATTGTTTTTCCTGAACTATCTACCTGCCTATATAAGAAGTATTATTTATAGTTAAAGAATTGTGCTAAGTGCCAAAAAAGGATACAAGGATGACAGAGTTCCTGCCTTTGATGAGCTTTGTGTATATAAGATTGTAAATTGTCTCTTTTGTTTTCTTCCATTTACAAATTTAAAGGTAAGTGACTCATAGGGTGCAAAAGTTATATCTAATCATCCAGGACAATACTGAAAAACTTGCTATAGACAATACTATCCACATCCAGAGAAAAACCTATGGAGCCTAGATGAAGAGCAAAGCATACTATGTTCACGTTTTAAAAGCTTCTTTTACATTTTTCCTTTCTTTCTCATGGTTTTTTTTTTCCTTTCCCATTAGTTCTAAGTCCCCTTTCACAACATGATTAATATGTAAATATGTTAAAAGTGATTGTACACGTTCAACTTTTACTAGATTTCTCCTACATTGGGGAAGAAAAGAGGATGGTAGATAAATATGAAACTCCTAAATTTGCAAAGGGATGAAGGTTGAAAAACTACATTTGCATTTAATTAGAAAAATAAAATAAAATTTCACTTAAAAAAAGTTATCTATCTTTTGTTTTCCAATTAACCAAAAGCATTTACTGAGTAACCCAAGCACATAACAAGTTGAAAAGGAAGACAAGGAAAACAAATAAACAAAGGAAAAAAAGTTTTATAAGCTTCATGAGGGCAAGGTTTCCTTCCTCCCTCCTTCTCTTCCTTTCTCCTCTCTTCCCTTCCTTTCTCCCTCCTTTTATCCTTTCTTCTTTCACTCCTTTCCTTCCTCCCTTTCCACCTTTTTTCCATCCTTTCCTCCCTTCCTTACTCTCTTTTCTTCCTCCCCTTCTTTATCCTCCTCTTATCTTTAGTTAATAAGTTTAGGGCACATATGGGTCCTAAATAAATATTTGCTTAATTGAATTCTATCTTTCAAGGGAAATAGCTTTTAATGTCTTTGGGATTATAGGAAGCTTTTATCATTCTTGAGGACTGTGAGAAAGTTCCATAATTTTAATCAAATGCACACACTACTGTATTAATCAGGATTACTTTTACTTTTTTCTCAGCCATTATCTGTGCATCATTTATTTTTCTTGTCTCATGATACCATAGCAAAGTATGAAAATCTGCAACTCACTAAATAAAATTCAGAAACTAACTACCATCATATTGTGCAGTGACTGGTGCCCAGAATTCAAATATCCAAAACCTAGAATGAGAAATTCAAAAGTATCCTTAATTTCTAGGACAAGGCATACTGGCCACAACATGTTTTGTTCACTCTGGTTAACTAAATGAAATTTGGTTTTAAAAAATGCCATATTGGTAATTATCAGCCATAACAAGTTTAATATTTCATAGGCATAATTTAAGATGTAAAAAAAATTCCTTTTTTCTAATCTCCAAATACAACAGAAGAGAAATAATGAAGAAAAATTCAACTGTGGTTGATCCTATTTAATGTTCTACAAAGAATAGTTTAAATAGAAGGTTTTGTCTAAAGTTGAAACAACTTTCAAAATAGTCTTGTTTTTCCAGCAGCATTTATTTGTCTAGATTTTTCCTTCTTTTAGATGAAGCATTGTTTTAAAGATCATTTATTTATGTTAGATTAGACTAGGAAGATTTAAGATTCATTAATCTTTTAATGTGCTTTTAGTGGATTTTTTTTAAAAGAAGGAAAATATTTTAAACTTTTTTTCCAAAACTGATGCATTATTTAGAAAAATATGAAAAGACTTGGATTGATAAAGGAAGATGCTCTCTGACTTCAGAGAAACAGAGGACACGTGAAAATAAGTATAGTATTATCTTACATATATGTATATGAATTTATGTGTATAATTTTGACATCTAAATATTTGTGTATAAATGTATATATTTATACATGCATGTATGCATAAATACCTACAACTGTGCTTCTAGGTTTCTAGGTAGGAACAGGGAGGAAGGGGAAAAATAAAGTTAAAAAAATGCCTAGCAGAGAACAAAAGAAAACCTACAGGGGCGGGTAGGTGGTACAGTGGATACAGCACTTAATAATTACCTAGCTGTATGGCCTTGGGCAAGTCACTTTACCCCATTTGCCTAGCAAAAAAAAAAAACCCTAAAAATTTTTCAAAAGAAAACCTACAAGGAAATAAAGAGAACAAGGGCAGCTTTGAATACAATATGTACATACTTATTATAAAGGATTTCTTGAAATGGAAATTTATTCCTTTATATTGGATTCTTTCTTTTGTTCTGTTGTGTTCCTGGCAATTTTTTTTTCTCATTTTGTATTTAAGTTTAAAATATTTTTAAAAAACTAAAGTAAAAAGAGGTTTTATATAATCTTAAAAATACATGGTATATTAAATTATTATATTCCCTTTTCTATCTGCTTCCTGGTAGCCCCCCACCTCCAATATTTTAACCATCTATAATGGAAAATCTAAATGGATGAAAAACATTCATTTCCCAGCAAAAATCTACAGCTAAATGGGCAGTTCACTGATTTAGTTCTATTACAACATATTTTGGGTAAACTCATTTTGTAGATGAGGAGATGGACTAAGAATTATACAGAAGGAAGATGCTGGACTAGAATGACAGGTATGCTGGAGACAGAAAATTTTCAGTGTGAGCATTTATAACTTGGAAATCCTGAAATGTTAAAATGAGTGCTTGATATTTTGCATTTTTATTGTCTAGATTTAATAAAATGATGGAGAAAATGAAAAAAAATCAGTTTAAGCTTAAAAGTCCTCCCCTTCCTCCCTACTTTTCTCCCTGACACATTTTCCCACTAGGTAGTTAGCTGGGTTTCTTTTTTAGGTTTTTTTTGCAAGGCAAATGGGGTTAAGTGGCTTGCCCAAGGCACATAGTTAGGTAATTATTAAATGTCTGAGGCAGAATTTGAACCCAGGTACTCCTGACTCCAGGGCCAGTGCTTTATCCACTCTGCCACCTAGCCACCCCTAGATAGTTGTTAAACATTTACTTGTACATTTTTGATTGGAATACTTATGAGAAGTGGGAATAGAGGAAACAAGTATTTTCTGTCTGCCAAGTACTGTGCTACATACTTTACAAACATTATCTCCTTTGATATGGTGAACTACATGAACTGCCTACCTTAGATAATTCCTAGTTACTCTCTGCAAGAAAACCTCATCTCTATAGTAGTTATTCTTCTCCCAGGAATGTTGTCACAACTGTAAATCATTGATCATTATGATTTCAGAAGAATTCAAATTACAAGTAAGTCAGAGGCCAATGAAAATGTAATTGGGGACTGTATTTGAACACATGATAACATTAAGCTATAAGCTTGCAAAAAGTGAGCCAACAGCATATTTAAATGATTTTTTCCCATAGTACCTGCACACAGTAGGCTTTTAAAATATTTCATTGAATAAGTGATTAGCATGTGAGAAGGAGTCTCAAGGTAAAAATCAGTGTGAAGGTAACCAGAAAATATATTGTACATGTATGGAGAATGAGAAATGATGGATGACCCCAATGCTGCACTGGAACTCCAAAGCCTCCAACATTTCTTTTTAAATGGCAGGAAATTTTCTAATTAATTGGCAAGTTTCTCTATGAATGGCTTATGGAAAAACACATGGATAAGGATTCTATAAGCTAAGGGATAGTTTTGATCTGCCTTATTAGAAGAACATACCTATCAATCAAAAAATGTATTAATTACTTACCATATACCAGGTATATAAGGTGTATATTTAACATATTTTATGTTATTTTTAATCAAGTCAAAACTGGTCCAATAATTTTCACAATGTGACATATATTTTTACCTAACTTTTGGAATGGGTTTAAAGGTAAATGAAAGAAAAAAGCTCCATAGACTCCTTTATGGCAGATGTCAGTTTATGTCTCATGAAGAAACAATGAAACCATCATGTTTATAACATTTTCAAAGAAACAATGTCAGGTTCCATCATATTTTGAAAAAATATAGTTTTTCTATTCAGTCAGCTATTCAACTATGCTCTGAAAAATTGAATTGCAACATGATTATGTTTTACTCCCTTACACACATTATGAAAATTATAAGTATATTCCCCAGTGAAAATTATATTTGCCTCTTGAACTACTATATGTTAGGAATTCTGGTTAAAAAGAATTATCCACTTTCCTTAGAGGCTTCTTTATGTTCTGTATTTTCTCTATCAAGTTGAAACAGAATTCTTCCTATAGGAATTTCATTAAATATATATATATATATATATATATATATATATATATATATATATATATATATATATATATACCTAGTCAAGTTGGTGCTACTATATTGTCTTCTACCATTATTGCCAAGTCTATCAACCATAACAAAGAAAGACCTCATTATAGAATTTTATAGGGAGGAAAATAATCCATGGCAGGAAGCCACATTGAACATCTACTACCCTGAAGGGTTGTACACTTCCGAGGTCACCCCCTAAAACCTGACAAAATAGATTTCCAACTTGCCAGTCAGTTTCAACTTCTTTTTTCTAGAAAATGTCCAGTTCTTACTTCTACTGAGAGATTAATGCTGGCTATAACTATGGGTTTGACTATGTTCATTTGGCCCAGAGATTATGGTTAATTGTGCATGACTTAACAAGAGTTCACAGATTGTTTCTTTCCAGCTTGCCTTCCTACCTGGAAGTACATAAGTAAGAGCAAATAAAACCAACACTCTCAACTACTCATCCAAGGCAAATTGTTACTGTCTACACATGAGTGGTTAAGGGGTGCAAGACAGTTCTAGGAAGAATATTAAAGTATCCTCTAACTATAGGCTATGTACTATTCTTTATGATACCTAAATTCTTATTACCCCAGAGGGCAATTGGGTATTTTTTCCAGTAGTCTGATGGGCAATCTCTATATATTTTTCCACTCTAAATTGAGTTCCTTCAATTTAGTTCAATTCAATAAGCATACTTTAAGTGCCTACTAGCAGGCACTGTGTTAGATGTGGTGGCCACACAGTCAAAAAGGAGCAGTTCTTACCATTAAGAATCTTACATTCTACTGGGGGGAAAATACACACAGAGAAAAAGTACAAAACATACATAAAGTAAATGCAAAGTAACTTTGAGGAGAGGAGCTCTAACAACTGCTGGGGAGAAAATACTTCCCCTGAAATTTAAAAGAAGTTAGGGATTCTATGAGGTGGAAATGAGAAGAGGGAGTATTACTGGCCTGAAAAGTAGTCTTTGTAAAGTCATTGAACAAAGAGATGAAAAATGTATGGGTAAGAACAAGCAGGCCAGTTAGGTTGGAATGGACACCAATTGAAGGGAAAAGACATGAAATTGGTGTGTAATATAGCTTGGAGTCTGTGTCCATTGTGAATGATGTCAAACAGAAAAATTGATATTATTCTGCAGTAAATTGAGAGCCATTTAAAGTATTTGAGTAGAGGAGCAGAACAAGATATAGTCAGAATTATATTTTAGGAATCTTAGTTTGATAGATATGTGGATAACAAATTAGATTTGGAAGAAATTATAAATAGGAAGATCAATTTGAAAGGGTGAGGATTAGTTGAAGAAAAATCATCAGTTCTTTGTTACAGTTTGTGGAAGTAACATTTTTTTTTTTACTATTGAAGCTGAGGTCAGAGGTTGAATACATAGAATTATAGAATTGGAAGGGACCTCAGAAGTCTGGTAATTCAATTCTCATCAAAGTGCTAATAATTTATATTGTACTTTCCCCCTTATGGTATACTTTGCATGCGTTAACTATTTGATTCACAGATATCCAACCACATAGGTTGTGAAAGTGTTATTATCCTCATTTTACAGATGAAGGAGTTGAGTTTCAGATGGGTTAGTCTTGCCTGGGATCACACAATTAATAAATGGTAGAGTCAGAATTTAAAATCTGGCCTTCAAAGTCCAAATCCACTGTTTTCTCCAATACACAACAATTGTTCTCAAATTACAACAATATAGATTTAAAATTCTGGAAATTTTGATTACTAGGGAATCATATTTGGAATTTTTATTTTTACATGGTCCTACTTATTCTATTTTTTCTTTCCTTGAGCTCTATTCTTCTAAAGCCTAGCATACACTCTACTGAGTTTGATTTCCATATATATTAGAAACCTTAAAATGATATAATCACTTCTGTCCAAGTTCCTTGTTATTTCTGCTTAATCATGCAGTTCTTTATTAATTAGAATCAGATGTAGAGGGGAAAACTGCATTCACTCCTTCCAGATTAAATTAACACTGAGAAAAGTGAAAAAATAGTTGTCATTCAGTCATTTTTCAGTTGTGTCTAACTCTTCATGCTTCCATTTGGGTTTTTTGACAAAAACAAAGACAAAATGAGTCTTCAACTCATCTTACAGATAAGGAAACTGAGGCAATAAGTGTAAATAATTTGCCCAGCTAAGACACCAGTTAGTAAATGTTTGAGGTCAAATTTGAACTTGGGAAAATGAATCTTCCTTACTCCATATTTAGTCCTCTATCCACTGTACCACCTAGCTACCCCATCTTAGATCCTCTAATATTATCAAAGAGAGATCTCTAGAATACATCTAAATCATTAAAGTCTTCCATCACAATATCCTGCCTGAAACATATTATAATTAGGAATTTATCTTCTATTTCTTCTATATGAGCTGGTGGTTTATAGGATATTAGAATTGTGACATTTCTTTAGCATATCTCTTCTTTAATGCTCTCTGTTATGACTTCTTTTTAGGTTAATAGATTTTTCACATTGATTGCTACCTTCTTGATATACAATTTGACCCTGTGGTCCTTTCTAATCTATTCCTTTTGATCAAGGTAACCTTTTTTTCCATGCTGTATTTCAGTAATGAGATGAATTTCACCATGTCTCATTGATTCCTATGAATTTATAGTTACCTAAAGTTAAAATCTTGAAGGTTAGAAGTTGTATATAATCAATCTCTTCCTTTTCCATTTAAAGCCCTCTACAATAAATTATCAGTCTCAGGTCAAATGTGGTTCATGGCCAAGAACCTATCACTAGATTATTTTAAGCACTCCAATATTGATTTCAGATTGCTTTGAAGAGTTAGTCAAACTATGGTGTTATGTCACTATGTTATATGAATATAGAATACATTTTACTTTCAACTAAATTTTGAAGACTCTGAAAGTTCGAGTGAATAGACTGGAATAAATACATCTGAAATGGATGGCAACCTAAAATTGTATTAAATAGGAATACATCAAGTAGGTTTTACTTCTTAAATTAAAAAAAAAATGAGCTAACTGTTCATTTGATGGAAAGAAATATATTAATTCTTTCAAGATATTGCCCAATGAATAAAAAGGAGGTATTTTAAAAGTAGAATTTAATGTTATAAATTAATTAGTCAGCCCCCAAAGCTAAAAATGTATTCCCCTTTTTTTTAACTAGTAAGTTCAAATTCATTCAGCATTAATTCTATTCATTCAATTAAAATATCTCCTGAAAATGAAGACATGAATAAATGTATTATGGATAAATTAAAATCATTGCATAAGTATTTACTATGTATCAGTCATAATTATGTATGAGATATGTGGCAACCATTGAGGATTCAGATAAAAAAAGCCAGAGACCCTGACCTCAGAACTTTTTAATTCTAATAATGGTCGAAAGTCACAGTGATTGTGAGTGAAGTCAGAGAGCATTGGATTGACAGAACCTTGGCAGTGCTAATTTGATTACTGTTCATGAACCAAGAAGTAAGAAGCAGAGTAGCAGCTGGTGGAAGATATGCACATAGCTTCAGGGCAAATGATAAAAGGATGGTAAGGGTAAACAACTGTGTGGGATATGAAGCATGGCCTGGTCTGTGACCAGTTGGATAAAGAGGACTATGTGAATTAGTTTTCACTAACTCCCCTACTAAAACAGTTCAACATTAGAGTAGAAATTCCAAAGATGATTAAATGAAATCCTTCCATGTCATGGTCTCTAGAGGTCCTGGTACAAATGGAACTTCAATGAATTGATTTATATTTTGGCGAGTTAAGAGAGAAACAGAGACAGGGAGACAGAAAGAGACAGAGAAAGAGTAAGAGAGAGGATAGACACACACACACACACACACACACACACACACAGAGAAAGAGAGAAAGAGAGAGAGAGGTTTACTATTTATTTCTGTTTTGTATGGCATATTAAAGTAACACTCTCTACTGACTCACTGTAGCTTTTCTCCTTCCCTAGCTGACTGTGGACTGTGTGGTCCTCAGGCACAGTCCTGAACTGAGAGAGAGACAAGAAGTGAACTCCTAAGAGTTCTTTGTTTAGGTTTCCAAAAAATGATGTCCTTCCTACACTCTGAACAATGATGTTCATGTTACATAATCTTATAATCTCTTGTCAGTTCAGTCTAAAGACCTATATGACATCATGTTCAGAAAGTAACATGTGGCTGATTTAAAAAAAATTAAATTGATGATTCTTTATTTTCCTAAATTTATAATATCTAGCATTTATATATTGCTTTAAAGTTGGCAAAGTGCTGTATATGTTATCTTATTTGATCCTCAAAATAATTGTTAGGTACTATTCTTATACCCATTTTACAGATGGGGATACTGAAGCTGGGGCAGGTTAAATGACATGCCCAGGGTTTGAACACAGGTCTTCCTGATTATAACACTATACATTCTACCATCTAATTGCCCTAGAATGCTCCTTGGACTGAGGTGTAATAGAGAATTTTAAAATTAAGTATCTTAAATAATTAGATTTTCTTGAATCAATTTGAGAGTTATCTAAACATGATATTTTATAAAACATGAATTGTCTGGATAATTTTGGAAACTGGAATATGAGGGTTGGTGGTTATTTTGTCACTTTTTTAAAAAGAAAATCTAGTTTGGGATCAGTGTTCCTTCATGGGACATCTCTTTGAAGATAACTGCTGGAAAAAGAGGAAATACTAATACATTTACTATGTTCTATATTATTTATCATTACAATTCTTGAAACAAGTCTCAGAAAATTTTAATATATTCTTATAATTAGGGGATCAGCTCTTCAATACTTATTTCCACCCTAATAATTAAAACATATAATGTTAAAAGTGATTATTCCCTCCTTAAACTTTACTATCAAAGGATCTGAGATGAAATCCTAGTTTTGTCACTTGAAACTTTCTAGCTAATCACTTAAACTCTCCAAAATTATGGTATTAGACTAGATCACCTCTAAAATCCTATCCAGCTCTAAATCTATGCTTTATCAAAATTGCAGATCCAAAATGCTAACTGTAGCAATAAGAGAAGGGAAAAAAAAATGAAGGAATCAGAATTGACAATGAGGAAGCAAAGCTTTCACTCTTTCCAGTTGATATGATAGTATACTTAGAGAAACTGAGAAAATCATCTAAAAAAACTCCTTGAATGATTAACAAATTCAGCAAAGCAGCAGGATATAAAATAAACCCACATAAATCATCAGCGTTTCTAAATATGAACAACCAAGCCCAAGAGCAAGAGATAGAAAGAGAAATTCCATTTAAACTATAGACAACATTAAATACTTGAGAATCTACCTCTCAAAACAAACTCAGAAACTGTATGAACACAATTATAAAGCACTTCTCACCCACATAAAGTCAGATCTAAATAATTGGAAAAATGTCAATTGATCATGGTTAGATCAAGCTAATATTATAAAAAAATTACAATTCTACCCAAATTTAATTTACTTATTCAGTGCCATTTCAATCAAACTACCAAATAACTACTTTAGTGACCTAGAAAAAATAGTAACAAAATTCCACATTCTCATTTGGGAATATATTTTAATTTCCCCCATAAGTATACTAAATAAAGGAAAACTTTTAAGGTTGAAAATTTTTTCATATTGTCAGTTGTCTGGTTCATCACCATCACAATCATCATTATTATAATCATCTTAATGAGCAGATATTTAGGGAGCATGTACTTAGCAACATGCTATATTTGGGAGATACAAAATAGATATAACATGCACCCTGCCTCACTAAAGTCTAGTGAGCAGGTAAAAAATACATTTTCAAAGTATGGTGACATACTAAATATGAAATAAGGAACTCAGACATTAATCAACAAGCTTTTACTATTCAAGCAAGTATGTAAGCATACTTATTCTATTTCTATTACTAATCTATTTAGAAAATTATTCTCTAAATCTTTGCTTCCCCTCCAACACACAAATATCTAACAATTTGATTATATTGATTATAGAGTTATTTGAACCAAGAGATAATAAACTTCTGGGTAAGGGGCAAGATCTCTGGCATAGGCCAATACTCTGAAAGTTCAGAGACAATGATTTTTCCTCTTGGTAAAGATACTGGAGAAGTTTGCCATCTTCTTCTCCAGCTCATTTTACAAGTGAGGAAACCAACACAAAGGGTTTTCATAGTTCAGGCAGGGGAATTTTGGAGGAGGATAGGCCTAAACATTTCACCAAAGGAAAATATTATAAACTCCTTTAAGGGAAGGGACTATGCTTTGCATATGTAGGTGAGATATATATACATATATATACACACACATATAAATATTTGCAAATGTATATATGCATACAAGCATATATGTTAAATTAATTACTGAATGATAGATAAAAGGAAAATAAATGGAGGGAACTGAAGTAAATGATGAGAACTCCAGATAAAGTAAGTGTCATAAGAAAAGATTAGAAGCAAATATATGCTCAGCAAATTTAATACACAATAAGTTGACCAAGTTAGCTTGAATAGAATATGCTTTTGGGGAATATTGAGCTGTGAGAAATAAGATTAGAGAAACAAGTAGAAACCATATGTTATACATGAGATTACTTGAAGAAAGTATATCTAAATGTTTTAGAATGCTGCTTTGGAATTAAATGAGAACTGGACATTATTTTCTAATGGCAAAATTGATAGAATATAAATTTTAGGGGGAAAAAATCTTTTTTGAGGTACAGTAGAAGGAGTGATGGATTTGGAGCCAGAGGATTTACAGGTTTGACTCCTGGCCCTACCACTTACTACTTGGATGACTTTGGGCAAGTCTCTTGACTTCTATGGGCTTCTGTAGGATAAATGGATTGAGGGGAAAAAAAAATCAAGATTCTAGATATTATTTATAGCCCAAAGGACATTTTCCTCTTTCCTCCACAAATTGAGTGCTTATTCATTTTCTTTCTCATCTTCCCAAATCTTGTCTTTATGCTTGATGAATCAACATATATATTGACACTTTCTCAAACATATTGACCTTTTGATTCCTTGACTCATTACCCAATACCTAATCTCCTTTGCTGGGCAGCTAGTGACAGTGGAGAAAATGCAGAACCTGGGAGTCAGGGATACTCTTCTTTATGAGTCAAATCTTCCTTTATACACTTACTAGGTATGCTAACCCTGGGCAACAAACTTATCCCTCTTTGCCCCAATTTATTCATCCACAAAATGAGCTAGAGAAGGAAAGGGCAAGCTACCTCAGTATCTTTGTCAAGAAAACCCCTAAAGGAGTCACAGAGACTCAGATATGACTGAACTGCATCTCTTTTGCTGGATTTAATAGTCATATCAATCCCACTAACTGAATATGTCTCTCAAGATACTGTTCTCTTCCCTTTCTACACAATTACACTTGGCTATCTCATTGGATCCTGTAACCAATTTATTCAACTATGATCTCTATGTCAATAATTCTTAGATCTCCATATCTTGTCTCCTGTCCTCCAGACATAGCTTCAAATCTATTGGACATCTCAAATATGATATTTCATAGCCATCCTAAACTCATCATGTCAAAAACTGAATACATAACCGTTCTCAAACACCCCCTCTTTCTATTACTATTAAGAATACTGCTACTTTCCATGTCACCTGGGCTAATAACTATGACTCCTCACTGCCTCACCTCTAATCATGTCCGAACTGTTGTGAAGTCCTTTCTATATTACCCTTGCAACATTTCTAAATATACTTCTTTTCTCCTTTGACACTGCAGCTCCTCTGGTGCAGCTTCAGGTTTCTCCCTTCTGTATTCTATCATTCATTTAACTGTCAGACATATTTCTAAGGGAAACTCTGAACACATCATTCCCTCCAACTCATTCAATAAATTAAATTAATAGATGACCTACAGGGATCCTTTATGTACAGATTAATTACCTCCATTTCTATTTGAAGAAAGTATATCTAAATGTTTTAGAATGCTGCTTATGAATTGAATGAGAACTGGACATTATTTTCTAACGGCAAAATTGATAGAATATAAATTTTAGGGGAAAAAGTCTTTGTTGAGGTATAGTGGAAGGAGTGATGGATTTGGAGCCAGAGGACTTACAGGTTTGACTCCTGGACTATAAGAAGTCTTTCCTGATTTCCTTGTTTCACAGTGTTTCCCTGTGATTTTTTCCTAATTATTCTGCATGTTTCTAGTTTGCACATAATTGTTTGGATGCTGTTTCTCAATTAGACTATGAGGCTATGAGTTCTTTCAGAACTGGAACCATTCATCCCTTTCTTTATATTCCCCTTGCCCCAAACAGCACCATGACTGGCATTGGTAGTTACTTAATAAAGGTTCTTTGACTTGATTGGATGATTTCAGATTTTTTTTTTAATATTGCTAATAACAACTCAAATTTACATAGCACACCAAGCCTTTTAAAAACCTTTTAATCAGTGAAGTACATAACATAAACATTATTATTCCCACTTTGGTTTGTTACCTCTAATTTCATCACCTCAATGCTAACTCAAGTCTTGACCTAAACCACCTCCCTAAGCTCCTCTCCCCTCTCAGTGAAGGGCTGGAGGGTGGCCTACCAAACTTCTCTTAATGCCTCCCTTTAGAGAAAGCAGTAATTGGAATTTTTGACTCTCTCCATTCTGCATCTGCTGCTGTACCTGATTTCAACTTCTCAGAATAAGGTTCTCCCATGAAGAGTTACCCCTGTTCTCCTATACCTTTTCTCCCCCCTTTTGTGTATTGTCTGTCTACATTAGACTGTGAGGGTCTGTTTTTCTTTTTGTTAACTATATCCCCAGAGCTTATCACAGAGATTAGTCTGACATGTAATAGGTACTTAATAAATGTTTATTGGAAACAGGTCGTTGGACTGAAGTCATCTGGGTTATAAGCACTGAAGCTGGTATAATGGTCTTCAGACTCTAATACTCTTATTCCCTTCTCCTACCTCTCCACCTCTTCCCCTATCCCCAACTTGTAATAAACATTGCAAAAAAAATTGATGTGACAAAAGGAAATAAAATTATTTGTGAGTATGGACATAACTTTATCAGTTTGGGGAACTCCCAGGTGAGGAATCTCCTACCAATATTATTTAGCACTTTCTCTACAAATTAGTCTAAAGAGAGCTGTACATAACACTGAAAGGTTAAATGATTTGTCCAAGGTTATACAACTAGAGTGTTTTCCAGGCAGGACTTAAACTCAGGACTTCCTAGCTTCAGTGATATCTCCCACTCTACTATAGTACACTCAGCATTTTGGTTTTCATTGTGGTGTTACAATATACAGAAATGTAGTGGATAGAGGGCCTGCCCTGGATTTAGGAAGGTCTGGTTTCAGGGCCTACTTCTGACAATTAGCTTTGTGACCATAAATAAATGATTTAATCTCTCATTGTTCCAAATAACTCTCTTAAGACTAGAGACTTAAGACTACAGACAGCTGCTGGGAGAATGTTTTCTATACTAGGAGTTTCCAACATAAAAGAAATAATAGACCAGAACAAAACCTGAAAAAAAAAAAGATTTTTCTTTAGAGAGAATGATATGGTGGATAGAGAGCTGGGAATGGAATCAGTAATATCTGAATTCACATCCAGCCTCAGACACTTATTAGCTATGCCATTACTTAATCTCTCTTTACCACAATTTTCTCAACTATTAAAATGGGCACAAAAGGTTGCTATGAAAATTAAATGAGATAATATTTGCAAAGTTCTTAATAAATACATATAAATATTTATCCACTCCCTCCTTTCCCTCTTAAGCCAAATTTTCCAAGGGTAAGTTTTAAATTTGACACCTTTGGTAACTAGTTTAGGTTTTTTAACCTACTAGATAATCACTTATCACACTGTAGCCTATTAAATTAGTAGCCTAAAAGAGTTAATAAATGTAACCACATTATAGTCAATAAGGGTCCTAAAAAAATCTCTTAATTTTAAAGGAAAATGCTGTGATTTATAGAATCTGACATTTGTCATAACTTTAGAGCAATATTCTATGTAAAGTTAATTTATGGAGTACCTTGGAATGAAAATAAATATAAAACTAGCTATGACCTTGGCACCAAATAACTGAATTTTCTAAAGCAATCAATAAACATTTATTATGTACCTTCTGCATCTAGTACTGTGGATACCACCTCCCCCCTCCAAAAAGAAGCAAAAAATAATCCCTGTCTTCAAGTAGGACACTTGATGTTGAATACATCACCTTGAACTGC
This sequence comes from Macrotis lagotis, assembly GCF_037893015.1. Lineage (NCBI taxonomy): Eukaryota > Metazoa > Chordata > Mammalia > Peramelemorphia > Peramelidae > Macrotis > Macrotis lagotis. The sequence continues at coordinate 773,003,192 of NC_133658.1, read as the reverse complement.
ATTTAAGCTGATATATAAAAAGGTGCCTATACTTACTATAGACTTGCAACTGTCCACGGAAAGAATTTCTTCCACGTGAATTTTCAGCTCTACATTCATATATCCCTGCATCATCCAGTTGCACGTTTGGTATTTCCAGCACTCCTTGAGATTTCCGAAGACGTGCTTTGCTTGGAATATAACCATTAACCTTCATCCATGAGATTGTTGGAACAGGGCTGAAACAGTTAGTGAGAATACTGTTAACACACTTTCCACTATTAGAAACATAGATTCTCTTATCTGGTAATTTAAGTACTTAATAGGCTAAGTGGTAATAAAATATAATCACAATTAAGGTCCATGTGCTGGTTGATATACTTCTTTTTCCATTTGGAACATCTAATACAGGGTGATAGCATAAGGGAAAATTCTCCTTCTTCATATTTCTGAGAAATGCTTCATTTATACCATATACCCACCTTCACACACACACACACACACACACACACACACACACACACACACACACACACACACAAACACACACACACATACAGACATATATAAAACCCCATACACTTATTTCAGGATAACTTAAGTGGCACTATCTAGATACAGTCATTTATTCTATTTTTTGGGGGGGTGGGGTTTGCAAGGCAATGGGGTTAAGTGACTTGCCCAAGGTCACAGAGCTAGGTAATTATTAAGTGACTGAGGTCAGATTTGAACTCAGGTACTCCTGACTCCAGGGCCAGTGCTCTATTCACTGCACCACCTGGCTGCCCCAGCAGTCATTTATTCTTGATCATCTTTCCTACTTTTGAGAATCATCAGAAAAAATTTCCTTTTCACATCTTCAAGTTTATTTATATATTTAAAGTAGCCCTTCACCTATTCAGACATCTTCCCATAGAATGTGAAGGCTAGAAGGAACCTAAGAAATCATCTCACCAGGGGATTAAGATTTATGTATGGGGAGAAGGGAGATAGTAGTTTCAACTGATCCTCATGGTACAGGAACTTTAATTGCTGGAGGTCAGAACTCAATCTGGTAGGACAGTGTTTGAAACTCTACATATTAGAAGATAGATTCACTGTGATCCAAGACTCTGGTGAAGGACCTACTGATCCCCAGGTTGTTGCTACCTTTATTTTTGATTCATGGTTAAGGACTGGGATCACAATCAATCATCCCTGCTTAGTCCAGATACTTAATTAGGTGAGAACATAGCTCAAAGAATAAACTGGAATTGTGTATAACATCTTGAAAATCATTCAATTAATCAATCTAAAAGCATTTCTAGTAGGTATTACAGGAATTCTATTGATTGTTTGAGGGACTTGTCATGCTTTGTGGGTCTTCTATAAAATAGCAGACCAGTTCAAGTCGTAGATTGAAATGTCTTACTTAGCTTAGAAGTAGAAACCTTTAGTTAAGCAATTTGAAAAGGGATTCGGGGTGGGGGAGTAGTAGAAGTAACTCATCCTCTGCTCCCCCTGAAGAGATGAGGACTTTGTTAATTTAGGAGATTTTAGATTTTTTTCTTGAGGGATTTGAATTGTTTCCATTTTTGTAATTTTAGGGAGCAACTCTAGGACAACTGCAACTGAGGAAGTGTTGGCATTGGGAATCAAAGAGACATTGGATATAATAGAGGCAGATTTAAGTTTCTTCAAGGAAGCCAAGAGAAAAATTGCACCATACTTAAGGGAACATATTGAAGACTCCAGCAAAAGGGCCTCTAGCAGCTGTGAGTTAACCTTTTGCTTTATGTGCTTTCTAAGCTTGAAACTACTTGTCCCTAAACTTTGTGAAATAATGGGAGAGTACATCACAGATATAAAAGATGAAATGTTTTGCACCAACTATCTTAATATAGTAATATTTTTTCCTAAAAATAATTAAATTGGCTTTATTGATTGATATCAACATAATCATGGAAGAAAACTCACCAATGTGAGTTTGTGAGCTATTGTGCCACTACTAGTAAAAACCTGCCCTTCCCCCCACCCCTATGAGGGGAGATTCATAGCAGCCGCATTCTGGGGGCTCTGTCAGTGCCAGTGAGGGTTGTAACATGTGTTATAGTACCTGGAAGGGACTTTAGAGACCACTGAATCCAACCTCCTCAATTTACAGATGAGAAAAATGAGGCCTAGAAAGTGATTGCTAGTAAATGAAATAGGAATTGAAACAAGGTCTTCCTGTCTCTAGGTGAAGCACTCTAGCCACTACACAACAGTTCTCTCTGATAATAAATACCACATACCACTATACACATAATAGGTAGTTCAATTATTTATATCATTTTCATTCTATAGATGAGAAAATCCAGTCTCTGAGAAGTTAAGTGACTAAGTCATTACAACATTTCTATATTGTTAATGAATTTAGAGCGTGCTCCACTGTGCCAGACAAGTGCCTATGTCTCCATCAAAGACTGGGACAAAGTGTTTGATGTGACCTGGGTACTAATGAATTCATCAAGTTATATTTTGGTCCTGTGTCTAGAGGTCCCCAGTTATATCATTACATAAACTACTTATTTCCAAATATTAGGCTGGTTACTATGTACTTTACTTCATTTAATGAATCAGTAAGCTTTTATTAAGTATAAAGCAACATTTTTTAGTGATAGGCTATATAAATAGACAAATACAATGAGTGAAATAATCTTTATTCTAATGGAGGTAATATGTGTGATGTGAAGGTATGTGCAGAATAAAATAAGGAAAATAAACAAAAATACAGGTAAAGTAGTTAAAGGAATTCACTCGCTGCTTGGGGGAATCAGGGAAAGTTTCAAGTATTTATTCAGATTTTTTCACTGGGTAATTGATTTCCAACTTCTTCCAAAGGTGACTTTTAAATAAATTCTTAAATTTCATCTTTAAGTTTTAAATCTAAATTTCTAATTCATTCAAAGTATTTTGTTACTTTCATAACTATCTGAAGGTAAAGGTTTACTTCACTTTTATATAAAAGATGTTTGAATATTTGTGTGTACCAAGTGCTACTTCACATTGAACTAAATTTTCCCTAAATGTTGACTGAACACTTTTTTGAACACTTCAAATGTATACTACTTTGCTCCATAGCTTGATTTAGAGGAAACTAACTGAGGAGCCAATGTCTTGTCTCATATATCAAATTTGAGCCTGTCTCTTTAACTGCAAAATGAAGGGTCCAAATTAGATGACCTCTGAGGTCTAATGCTAGTTCTAGCATTCTATAATTCCACCAGCATTACTTAAATATATTATATGTAACATCATAATATAATGTATAATTCAATACATATTATATATTAAATATACCATATTTAAAGCAATCTTTGTTTTGTTTTGTTTTTAGTTTTTTTGCAAGGCAAATGGGGTTAAGTGGCTTGCCCAAGGCCACACAGCTAGGTAATTATTAAGTGTCTGAGACCGGATTTGAACCCAGGTACTCCTGACTCCAAGGCCAGTGCTTTATCCACTATGCCACCTAGCCACCCCTAAAGCAATCTTTGAGTTAATCTTTTTATAGTCAATTTGTTTTGAAATTGCAGTAACTTTTTTTGGTATAGATTTTTGCATTTAATTTCTTAACCTAAATGACACCCAAGCATATTAAGAAACAAAACATCAGAACTGAGATTGTCTTTTCTTTTCATTGCAGTTTACTTTTTTAAGCCATCTATACTTCATTTTTTTTAAATTTGGAGACTACAGAATTAATTATGAATCAATATTAAATAGTTTATTGATGCCATTTTAGAGAATTCACTAATACAAAGGCAGAATATCCTAGTACCTTGATTCATAAGGCAAAATGATACATGTCACTTATGTATTCCTCCAGCTTCTAGGTGAAAAGAAAAATAAATCCAGTCCCTAATAAGTGAATCTTTTTAAGATTAGTATAATTATTTCTTTCCCTTTCTTCTTAGTCTCTCATTCAATTACCCAGAAAACAAAACAAAAAGATACAGATGTATAGTGTTTTCTAAAGTAGAAAAAGATATAAATATGTTCCATATCCATAATAAAAGCAGGAAATTTTAAATTTAAGTCTGAAGAGAGAAGACATGCATCTAAATAGCTCTACATAGATGTTTTTGTGCCTTTGACTTTCTCTATTCAATTCCATGGTCCAGCAAAAGAATTTGAAATTTGAGAAAAGGATCAATGAGGGGAATCTCAATTCCTGATGGAATTTTGTGGTTTGTGGGAAGCCAGTTTCTGTGCTCAGTGGGTGAAGTTTGCCAACATACTGATCAGGGAGTGACAAGAATTTTCTAATCCTAAATCATAAAAGCTTTACATAGCCCAGAGATGAACAGGAAGCTAATTTTTTAAAAATAGGCCTAAAGCTTCAGAAAAATTCTTTGTGACTGACTATTTTTTATTCTAAGAGCATGTCCTCTGGGTTTAATGATTCTTCTTTTGGAGAGAACAAGCTTATCTTTGCCAATGCTCTAAATACTGAAAGAATATCTTTATTGGGGAGAAAACGACAATAATAATGATAATAATAATTATAATACACCAGAATAAATATGATGTTTTAAAGTTTGCAAAGTATAGTACAAGTCCTTGCAACAACTTTGGGAGGTAGTTGGTGTTATTATCCCCCTTTTATAGGGAGGAAACTGATTCTCAGAGGTCAAGTGACTTGCCGAGAGTCACACATCTAGTAAGGGTCTGAGGCTGAATTTGAATACAAATCTTCCTGATTTCTGCTCCTGCACTCTATTCACTCTATAGAATAATAATCATGGTCTTTTTCTCTTAGTTTGAGGACTAGATTACAGGGTTTTGTCCTTCTAAAAGAGCTGTAGCTTAAAATATTGGACTTTAAACTAAAATAAAGAAGACAAACTATTCTTCCATTTATCAGGATGATGTGCAACTGAATGATTTCAGTTGAAACCAGTCCCTGGAAGCAAGGAGAGCTTCACAATATCATCCTCAGTAGAACCACAACTTGCAGGAACTAGGAGTGACCAGAGGACCAGAGGAATGACAAAATGAAGAGATCTCATAAGAATGGAAAGAAATGTTTTCTGAAAGACGAATTTATGCTTCAGTGCCTGAAACTATAAGTATGATAGAGATGACATGTCACGTGAACCTATTAGGAGTATGGTCTAATGTAGATTATCACATTTATTTTTTACATACATTTATTAAATAACTGGATTATGTTGGGAGTACTACAGCATTGAAAGAATGCATTGCTTCCTCCTGCTGGCATCCAGGCATGTAACCTGACCATACCTATTACCTAAAATGTGCCTTACAACAGATGTATCTAGACTCCTAGGTTGGGGGGGGGGGGGGGGGAATGAGTCATATCCTTTGATTCTGCTTCCCATTCCATTTTTTTCTCACTAACTGGATTACCATCTCTCACTCACACTCATCTCTTCCTTCCTGAGTAGAATCACAATTTCTGGCTTAGATGGTGATGGTCCCTGGCTTCCTTTAAGTATCTCAATGCTAATTTTTTTTTTTTTACTCACAGGCTAAGCTGAAGAACCAGGTGAGGAGAGCTGTATCCACTCAGCTTTTCCCTTACTTGGGTTATTTAAGGTCACTCATCCTTCATCCACATGGTCAGGAGCCACTTTCTCTCTTCCTTTACTAACAGTCCTTATTTGACTTGTAGGGAGATCATTTTACTAAACCATCCAGGAGAAGTGGTTGGAAATGATCTTGTTTAGAATACTTAAATCTAGGGGTAGCTAGGTGGCACAATGAAAAGAGCACTAGCTTTTGAGTCAGGAGGACCCTAGTTCAAATGTGGCCTCAGATACTTAGGAAGTACCTAGCTGTGTGACTTTGGGCAACTCCTTTAACCCCATTGCCTTGCAAAAACCTAAAAAAAAAAAAAGAATATCTAGAATCCATGGTTGGGGAAAAAAGTTACTAAGTAAAATATTGGTTGAATATGTTAATTCTTTCAAGATCACAGACATAAAATACCAAATAAATATTTCTAAAGTCCTCTGAAAGTATTATTCCATCACTCCTTTTTTATTTAAAAAATTAAATCAATTATTTTTTTCATTTGATCACAACAGACGCTTCCAAAGAAACATCAAAGCAAACTTCTTAAAAATTATATTCTTTAAGTTAAGCAACAGCATGATCAATATTATGATTGCAATAGATAATACATACTATTTTCCTCTTTGTAGTTTTTGATTAACCAAAAAAAGAAGATGCATGTTATTGTGGTACCACTATTGACCACCTTATATAATCTGAGCTTTGTTGCCTCTAAATCTTGACTTTATGTACATTGTCATAGTCACTGAATGTAGGGCTAATTCATATCTAAGGAAACTTTTCTTAACTAATAAAAATGCTTTAATCTGACAAGATGTCAATTATAATAATAATACATTTGATAAAGTTATGAAATAGCAAAGCTGACTTGAACATGCCTTGAAAGGAAAATTGTTTCAGGTAACGTATATAGAAAAGGGATGCATTCTACCCTTTTTGGAAGGTGAGGGAACTATAGTGTGGAACTTGGTTGCTATATAGGATAGTCTTACTGTTTTTATAACTTTTATTATTATTATTTTAATTTTTTATTTTATTTTATTTTTTGGGAAGGCAATGAGGTTAAGTGGCTCGCCCAAGACCACAGAGCTAGGTAATTATTAAGTGTCTGAGGCCAGATTTGAACTCAGGTACTCCTGACTCCAGGACAGGTACTCCTAACTCCAGGGCCAGTGCTCTATCCACTGCACCACCTAGCCGCCCCACTTCTCTTATTATTTTTGAAAAGGATGGTTCTTTGGGAGAGAGGTATAGACAATGTATTGAGAGCAAAAGATTTAAAGCACAATTTTTAAAAGAGGCTACTGTTTTTAGAAAGAAGACTAAGTTCAATCTTAACCATGGCAACCTTCAAATGCCAGTTCTGAGTTTTGACAAGACAACATATTGTGGCTTTGTGTTGAACAATACCAGTTAATGTTGAAGTTATATTTGCGCAATGCACTTTGCCTTCTCATTTGCAAAAAAGAATACAGCTGAGTGGAGAAAAACTGGCATTTTGCTAGCTAATATTAATACTGAGCTTGGCACTGCTCATTAGCTTCAAAAACCTCTCAGCTAATAACAGCAGAAAGTAATGTAAAACAACAGTGAAATTCTGCCACAATTCTTTTTTGTCATGTGCTTTTGAAGTGACAGCATGGAGAGTACTGCCATGCCAAATTCTGAAAAGTAAGAAAAGCATCGAATGAACTTTTGGCCATTGTTGAAGTCATTAAATATATTTCTTAAAGATCATTTTTATATCTATGATGAGGCAACTTGAAGAATCTGTCAAGATAGAAAGAATACTTAGCTGTAAAGATTTAATGATTTCAAAGAAAAGCACTCCCCAACTGCAAATCACTATTCACAGACAAATTGTAGGCCTGTCTAATGGAGCTTCCTATTTTCCTTACATAAGTCACAAGTGAGAGATGAATTTTACCTCTGACGTGAAAATGTATATAGATATTGCTCCTTTGTGACTTGAGTTTTAAAAAAAAGGAATATTGTATATCTATGAAAGGAACTCAAAGAACCAAGTTTTATAACTTTTCAGTAAGAAAGCACATAAAAAATCATCATAAAGAAAGCTATTGAGATAGATTATTTTTAGTCTTTTATATGCCTGTACCTCAAAAAGAAAGAGAGAGAGAGAGAGAGAGAGAGAGAGAGAGCGCGAGAGAGAGAGAGCAAGAGACAGAATGAACAAAACTGCTATGGCGCTTGATAACAACTGTCTACTTAATATGCAGCATTTTGGAAGCAAAAAGTTGTTCATATTAAAAGTGAAAATAAAAATCTAATAGTGTTATCAGATTACATTTTAATTCGTGTACAATATCACAAAAATTCTGACCTTGAAATCAAATGGATAGGTAGAGAAATTTTCAATCAGAAGTAGATATTCATCTGAGAGCAGTTAGAAAGTACCCCTTCTATTCACTGAAGTACTCTGATAACGATCAATTTGTATAGACCTGTTCATACATAAGAAGCTACAGCACAACTCTGATTTGCAAGTCATTATCCTAGGATTTTAGATTTAAAGCTGGCAACAATCTTAGAACCCATCCAACTCTACAATCTGGTTCACGGTAAAAATGACCATACTCATTTTTTCCTTCTTTGTGGTATCTCACTCTTTAGGTCCCTGCTTTTTTACAAGTAATCCTCAATAGGTGGAATGTACTTTCCATATCTGCCTCTTAGAATCCCAAACTTTTTTCAAAGAAAAAACTCAGATGGCAGCTCTCATAAGACACCCCCTCTGAATCCCTTGAACAGTTCCCTTTTTTTTATTTGGAAATTATTTTGTGACACAGAATATGGTTTGAATTTATTTATCTGGGTGTTTGTTGTTTCTTCCTCCATTAGAAAAATGTAAGTTACTTGAGAATAGAGACTTTTATTTTGTATTCCTAGCACTATGTATATAGATCACTTAGTATTTAATAAATCCAATGCATGATGTAATGAACATTTATTTTCAATTGGATGACATAGGATCAGAGAATACTACTTCTGATGCTATTATCTGTATGTCCATAAAGAAACACAGTTAGCCAGAGAATAATCAGTAGTTTACTATGTATCAGGCATATGCTGAGGACTTGGGATAAAAATAAGGGGAAAAAAAGATATCTGTCCTCAAGGAATATAATGGGGTGAATGGGGAAAACTATATACAAAAGAAATCTGAAGTGTGTGTTTGTGGTGGGCAGGGCTACCATAGAATACCCAACAAGAAAGGCAATTGAAAAGAAACAGGACCTGAAGGGAAGCTTTGGTGAAGAGCTTATTTCGCTATCCTCTAATCTTCTAATCAGAGGAGAGAAGTGGCTGAGGGGACAGAAAAAGTATGGAATAGCAAAGCTGAATCTCCTTGAGCTCTTTGATATTCTTTTCTCTTTGGGTTTTCAGGACAGCACTCTCACCTGGTTCTGGAGAAACTTATCTGGACTGCTCCTTCTTTGTTTCCTTTGCTGAATCGTCTTCCATATCACATCCTTTTACTATTCTATTCAGGGCCCTCTTCTCTTCTAGTTTACTTCACTTAATGATTACAAAAGCTCCATGGATTTAATTTCCATCTCTATGCTGATGATTCTTTTATCTATCTATCCTGTCCCAGTTTCCTGGATGACTTCCAATCTTGCATCTCCAACTGCCTTTCATACATCTCAAACTAGATGTCTAGTAGCCCATTTATGGTATGTCCTAAACAGAACTCATCCTTCCTCCGAAGTCCTCCTCACCTCCTACCATCTCTCTTACTATAGAGGCCAATACCTTCCAGTCACTCAAGTTTGCAAACTAGGAATCATCCTTGTTTCCTCACTATTTCTCCACTCTATCCAATCTATTGCTAAGGCAACCAGAGGAAAAAATCATGGAATTGGAATGCATAGTTATGTTCACCTTTTAAAAACTTCTATGTTTTTCTTTCCTATCTCATGGTTTTCTTTCTTTCCCCTTAGCTTTACTTCCTCTTGAATAAATAAATAGGCTATAAATAGTAAAGTAAATATAAATAGTAAATATGCTATACACAAATGTACACGTACAACTTTTACCATGTTCATAGATGGAGGGGGCAGGGGGGAAGGATGGTAGAAAAATATGGAACTCACAAATTTGCAAATGGATAAAGATTGAAAAACTACCATAGAATGTAATTGGAAAAACAAAATAAAATTTCAATTAAAAATTTAAAAAAAAGATCATGTTACTCTTCCTACTCAATAAACTCCAGTGGCTTCTTTTATTGCTTGTAGGAGTAAATACAAAATGTTATTTGAGGGGGGTCATTCAAAGCCCTTATCACCTAGCCCTTTCCTACTTTTTTTTAGTCTTCTTATATTTTACTTTCCTAGAAATATTATTTGAGCCAATGACACTTGTCTCTTGGGTATTTCACATACAAAACATTTCATCTCTGTCTGAGCTCTAGGCATTCTCTCTAACTGACCTCTATGCCTGGAATGCTCTATTTTTCTGTTTCACTACTGACTTTCTTTAAGAGCCAATTAAAATCACACCTTCTAAAGGAAATCTTCCCGAACCTCTCAATTCCAATTCTTTTCCCTCTGTAAATTATTTTCTACTTATTTGTACATAGCTTTTTTGAATGCTGTCTTTCCCATTAGAGTGTAAGCTCCTGAAGGGTAGGGACTATCTTTTGCCACTTTTTGTATTCCTTGTGCTTAGCACAAATATCAAGCACAGAGTAGGTTTAATTAATTAATTACTGATTGTTTGATCATAATAGGAAGGCATGATGTTCTTGGAGTTTGGGCAGGGATTAGTTAGTTGGAAAATTTCAATCTTCCTTGAGCCTCAATTTCTACATCTCAATCAACAAGCATTCAATATATCAATAAACATATTAAGCACCTACATACACACACACACAGATATATATGTGTGTGTGTGTGTGTGTGTGTGTGTGTGTTAATCTTGCTCTAAAATGAGATTAGTCTAAATGTCCTCTGTGATTCCTTCTAGCTCCGGATCTATAATCTGGTGATCAATGATGCTAAAAAAATAAAATATATGAATGCTGTGTTTTATGTAGGACAAAAGAGACAAGGGAGAGTGCATCTATTTCTATTTTTCTAATTTGGCTAGTTTGTTAATTTTCTTTATTTTATACCAATTTTCTATTCTGAATAGTAAAAACAAATATTCTTGTGGAAACTGAGGATATGTATATCAATCGAGGATCTTGAACCTAAAATAACTTTTCTGTGGCCCCCAAACATGAAAATGAAATACTCTGGGTACTCCACCAATTAGTATTTAAAATATTTATTATTTACATTTAGTATGTATGCTATATTAATTACATAAGTCAAAGTGAAAATTAGAAAGTTGTGCTTTTATATAAACATGTTTGGGTATTTATAAACTGGGACAGATAGTCTTACAAATTTTTTATTATATTCCTATAATAGTCCATTCATGGGTAAACCCCAAGATATCTTGTGAGGTTTCAGCAATCAAATTTTATATTCCTTTAGGCACAGCAGCTACAGTTAAGGTAATAATACTTGACATGGACAGAGGGAAAAGAAAGAGAGAAAAAGAGGGAAAAAAAGAAAATTCAAATTTTATTTCTACAATAGTAAAATGAATAGAGGATGGCATCCTAATATAAATAAGTTTTCTAGTTTCTGGATATTGTAGGAAAAATTCTTTCTCAAACAAGGAAAAAAACATAACAAAACAAAAAATGAAGCCCCTGAAAGTTAGAAACCTTCTTCATGGATTAAATCTCCCCAATTTGGATTCTACTTAAGGCCCTTCCAATGTTGATTACCTTAATTATTTCTAGAATATTAGTATTTAAGAGACCTTAGAGATCATAAACAAAATGAGATTATTTAGACTAGCACAATAAATCGACATGCATTTATTCATTGCCTTTAAATGTGCCATTCACTGAGGTAGATCTTGAGGACAAAGAAACAAAAAGAAACAGTCCCTATTCTCAAAGTTCTTACTTACTATTCTTATGGGAGACAGAGACGAACATATAAGAAAAAAGCAAAATCATAAGTAGAGGGAGAAAATAGCATATTGTAAGATCAAGAAAGGCTTCATAGCAAACTGATCTTTGAAGGAATTTTCCAAGAGGTAGGGATGAGGAGGGTATATTTTTCTAGTATGGGAGAGGGAGCAAGCAAAGGGAAACTAATGAGAGAAGTGTACTATATAAGTCGCTAAGGTCCTTGCACTTCTAAATTATATGGATTAGTACATTCAATCCCTTCATTTTCCAGAAAAGGAAGCTGAACCCCAGGGTGGAAATTTCTTGTTCACTGTCACACAGTGAGTCATTGGCAGATTTAAACTTGGAATTCCCAACTCTCAGGTATCCACAATGTTGTGAATCCTTGTAACTTTGTGTCCTGGTAGTAAAGACTCTTTCATGTCAAACAAGAAAAGTGCCCATGGCAGAAACTGTTAGAACAGACTTTTGAAGTCACAGAATCTTCCTTCTGGAAGTGTGCCTGGAGACTGTCTAGTAACAGAGATTCCATCTAGCTAGTAAGTAGCAAAGATGGATTTGAATACAGGCCTTCTGAGTCCAAGTTTATTGTTTTTGGACCTGCTATAGATTTAGCTTAAAAAGGTCAAGATCTCCCACTGCATTTAGGACCATCTCTAGACATCCTGATCTATACATTCTGACCACTCGACCTGGAAGAGAAAGTGAGGCTGGTGGACCTTGCACAGCTCTCCTTTACTTAAATTCAATTCACTTGAACATTATGCATCATCTTCTTGATGTCACAGTACTACAAGGACAAACAAAAAACATTCATGGAAATAGTGGCCACATTGAAGAAATACTCATGATGGAACACACATATGGGGAACACAAACAACATAATTTACAGGATCAACACAGAAGGGTGCCTTATATTTTCTAATGATTCTACTGCACTATTCCCACTGATCCTGCCCTCTAGCTGGGCATGGATTGTGGTTTAGTTTTTGGTTTTTTTTAATGCAATTTGGTATGTGCTTCTGGGTTCCTGGACTACCAGCTAGTATTTTCTGTTTTAGTCTCCTAGGATGCCAAAATCTATTAAGGGCATGCTGACAGCTTTTAGTCACAGCCAGAAGCTACGATTTAGACCAAGCAAATAAAGAAACTGTTGCCTTTGCCCCTAGGCTAAGATTTAGTTTTTCTTTGAACTTCTATAGTTGGCAGTTAAGTCCTTCATCAGATAGTATTAGCTCTCTTTGGGTTACACATTCCCAAGATCTTTGATTTAACATGCAAATTCATTTAGGTTAGAACAAAAAAAAAATAAACTGAGGCACAAGGTAACTTTTCTTTCTACCCAGTCTCCATTCTGGCTTTAAGGAACAACTGCTTTTTTATTCTTATTAAAAGACTGATCTGCAATCATTAGGTATGGTCAGGATCCAGTCCAAAGGGTAGATAAAAAGGTGGCAGGGGGGGAAGTATATAGCATCACCTAGGAGGTCTGGATTCTGGAAAACTCTAGTTAGTAACTGGACTGGCATTTACTAGCTGTGTGACCCTAAGCAAGTCATTTAACTTCTGTCTGCCGTAGTTCCCTTAACTGAACATTGGGGAAATCATCAACATTATCAACAACTACGAATGGATCCCAAAACTCAGGATGGAAAATGAATGCGGTGGGAAAATGAGAAATAAAAGCTCAACTCTTGAAATCAGATGATTTACCCTTTGAAAAAGTTACCATTCCTCAAAAGGCAATAGTAAAATTATTTAAGTGCATATGCCCCTGGAAATAAAAGCTCACACATTTAATCAGACTCTTCTTGCAAATTGGAAATAGGGTCAGTCATTTAGAATTGAGAGTTTGTACTTGAATCCAATGTCCCTCCTGAGTTTCCAAATGGTTTTGGTTCCAGAAATCATTAATTCCACCAATAAATAACAGTAGGTTATTCTTCTCATTTCAAAGGTTAAGATGTTGCCAAAAGGCTTGCGGCTTCTAGGTTGAAACATTGCAAAGGTTCCTTATCTAGGAAGCTATAAGCTTTAAGCCTTATTTCAATTAATTACCCTAAATTACCTTGATCCTATAGAGTTATTGAATTTTAATTTCTGCAGAATAGGATGTTATACATAGAGAAAGGCACTGAGAATAAAATACAATAGCTTGCATTTTTTCATTCTCTTACTCTTAACTGATTTACTTAGGCCTCATTTAATAATCAATTCAGATGAGTTTGTTTTTCACCCACAGCCTAATTTAAAGTATGTCTCATTCAAAACTGAGACTGCACAACAATAGAAACTTTAGAAAAATATAGGGTTAGAAAATAAATTGGCAATTGTGTTTTATTAACAAAAATGGAAGTGAAGCAGTAAAAGGCAAAAAATGCATATTCAATTACAAATTTGATTTCTATTATATCAAAGTGAAAAGAAAATGGTATTCTCTTATATATCATCCCAAGATAAATAAGATGCATGGTTTGATGAAAAAGGTATGTGTAAATTCTCTAAGATAGTCTTTGCTTTTGGAATGAAACTAGTTTTGAATTTTACTCTTTAATATTAAAGTGGACATTTAAATATCGTAAAGCATTTTGAATTGCATTGTTGCAGGAAAATGTGGCTGGCTAAAAGTCTCAGGGGTTTGAATTCACTTGAAGACCAACTCTGAACCAGAAGAATTTAGAGGCAAAAAAATGTATATGTATTACTAATGATGCAGGGAAGATGGATTCGATTTCAGGATAGGAGTGGCCCTAGATTGTCTACCTTATCTACAGCTTCTCCCTTGCCCCAGCTTTCAATTTCCAGCTACCTGATTTGCCCAGTGATGCTGGCATGACAGCAAGTGATATGGTGAATTTGAAGGTCACACACTTTGGGACAGGAAGGACCATTACAAAGATTGCCATGGAAGATACCTGGCCCAAGGTGTAAGACCACTCCCCAAACACTACCACAGAAGGGTAGCTTGCCCATCAGAGTATTATCTAGGCCAGGTGCTAGACCACGCCCCAAGTATCACTCTTTCTCCAACCCACTACAAAAGTGCATTTAAGAAGAAATGCAAGAAATGCTGCCCCTCCTTGCTCTCACTCTCTCTAGGACTCTATCAGCAAGGATGATTAACTCTATTTCCTTCCTAAATTATGTGCTGGAGCACTATGGGTCCCCATGCCACAAGGCTGGATTAGGCCAACCCTCATGCTCATGGCTCTCTCTCTCTCTCTCTGTCTGTCTCTCTCTCTCTCTGTCTGTCTGTCTCTCTCTCTCTCTCTCTCTCTCTGTCTCTCTCTCTGTCTCCTGTCTCTCTCTCTCTGTCTCCTGTCTCTCTCTCTCTCTCTCTCTCTCTCTCTCTCACTTTGCTATCCTATCCACAAAGTGCTTACTGCTTTTTTAGCAGTTTTAATCTTTATACTTTGTAAACCTTCTATAATAAATCCTGAGCAGTTCTAAAATCCCAGGGGGCATGATAATTCCTTCACTTTTCTGTAACTCTCAATCTCTATTGGCGACACTAGTTCTCATTGACAACACTATAGTGAGCAGAAACTAAGGGAGAGAGAGATTAGCAGCAGCAGCAGCACTACTGTTATAAAGGAATAATTAATAAGAAAGAATTTAGGGGCTTAAGATTTATTTGGGGGAAATCACACTCCCCAAGAGCAGGTTGGTTTCCCCAAAGGAAACTGAGCAATTCAACTGCACAGAGGCTGAGTTTTTAAAGGGTCAGGAAGATGAAGTAACTGTGTGTAATTTGAGGGAGGCAGTAAGTCCCAAGAGCTCAAAAGAGATAATGTAGGGATATGTAAATGAGGGGTAGAGCTCTAAAAGTAAAAATGAGTTAATTAAGGAAGTATAGATCCCAGCAGTGGCTCAAAGACTTAATCCTTTTAGGCTAGGGCAGGGTTCCATTGTTTTGTTGATAGGGACTTATCTAGCGCTGGGGGCCGGGATTTATTTGAGTCCCAGCAAGGTACTTTACCAAAAAAAACTTTGACCTCATTGCCATAGCTTAGACAATGGGATGGGAATCAGTGTTAAAGTAAGCCCAGCTCAGGTGGTAATTATTTGATGTGGTTAGTACAGAGGGAACAGAATAGTTATAGAACATAGTTCTCTGACCAATATTTCCTCTACTGTAGTATTATGTAATTTGGTCATTCACTAACCATTTATTAAGCATTTACTGTTTCCCAGGCACTCTGATAGATGCTGGGGGATACAAAAAGGGGAAAAGAGTCCTAACCTTCAGAGGGGTCACAATCTAATGGGGGAGATGACAAAGAAGTACATATGTTCAAACAAGCTCAGGGTCGTGTTGGTCCATGTACAATGAATACTGTCTTGGCCCCTCCTTGGAGGATAGCCCCTATCTGTGGCTTGCCTATTAGAGAATAACTGGAGTCAGGTGCTAAACCATTCTCCAAGTGCCACCCTTCTCCAATCCATTGTGGAAATGCATTTAAGTGTGAGGACCCAGAGGAGAAACTATTTCCTTCCTTACTTCCCTTTCTAAAATAGATATGCTCAATTTCTCGCTAATCTGGGATCATGTGTTCCTGTCCTAGGCCGCTGGATAACTATGGACCTCTATTCCATGTGGTCAGACTCACTTGAGTCTAGGTCAATTCTCATGGCTCTCTCTCTCTCTTTCTCTCTCTCTTTCTCTCTCCACCCCTTTTTCCTTAGACATCTCATCTAGTCCTTTGTTATTTGCCTTGTCCTCAAGCTGCTTTATAAGCAGCTAACTATCTCTACAGAAAAAGGTTTTAAATCTGTAAACTTGGGAGGATTATGAAATAAATCTTGAGTTATTTCAACCCCAGGGCTAGTTGTGAATTTTTTCATTTCCAACAGCTCTCAATCTTAAAGCAGAATAAATTTATCCAGCAACAATATCATTTTTAAAAAAAAATAACCTTTGGACTATATACTGGCTATATCTGATGATTACAGATCAATTGAATTACTAAAAGACTCAACCTTTTATCAGAGAAATTTGCAATAAAATTTTTTGATAATTACTTCATTCTCTATGTTACCTTTTAGCAAGATGTAGTTTCTTTGATTTTTCTCTTTTAATTAGATCAAGTTTTACTTTTGCTTTGTCTGAGATCATGATTGCCATCTCTACCTTTTTTATTTCAGCTGAAACATAATAGTGTTCCAGCCCTTTATTTTAGCTCCGTTACAAGTGTTTCTTGGGACCAAAATATTTTTGCATTCTGGTTTTTAATCCATTCTGTTATCTTTTCTGTTTTATGAATGATCTCATCTCATTCACATTCACAGTTATGATTATTAATGTATATTTTTCTCTATCCTATTTTTTCTGTTTCTCCTCTCTTATTTTATTTTATTTTTTTTTTTAGGTTTTTGCAAGGCAGTGGGGTTAAGTGGTTTGCCCAAGGCCACACAGCTAGGTAATTATTAAGTGTCTGATACTGGATTTGAACTCAGGTACTCCTGACTCCAGGGCCAGTGCTCTATGCACTGTGCCACCTAGCAGCCTCACCTCTCTTATTTTTTATCCTGTTCCTTCTCAAAAGTCTCTTTAGCTTCTGTTTCCCTCAATTTACTCTCACTCCCCTCTCCCCCACCCCCACTATCTCTTATTTCCTTCCCCTCCTATTTCCTTATTGGGTAAAATAAGTTTCTATACCCTAATGAGTCTGTGAATATATTCTTCACTTTTTGAACCTATTCCAAAGAGAATGAAGTTTAAGCATTGTGTTCCACCACCCATTTCTGCCTCCATTTTAAAAATTCTTTGTAAATTTCTTTTATTGACCATTGTCACAGTGTATCCCTCTTTCCACCTCTCTCACTTTTTTTTGGACATTATTCCAATACAAATGATTGATATATGTTTTCTCTATTTATATACACTCCTAATAATAATAAAGTTCTTAGGAGTTATATGTATCATTTTTCCAGATAAAAATATAAAGTTCAGCTTTACTAAGTACCCTTATGATTTCTCTTTACTTTTTACCTATTGATGCTTCTCTTAAATTCTGTGTTTGAATGTCAAATTTTTTATTCAGCTCTGGTCTTTTCATCAGGACTGCTTGTAAGTCCTCTAATTAAATATTCATTTTTTCCCTCTAAAGGATAATGCTCAGTTTTGCTGGGTAGGCTATTCTTGGTTATAGTCATAGCTCCTTTGCCTTCTGTAATATCACATTGCAAGCCCTTTGACATGGAAGTCGCTAAATCCTGTGTGATCCCAATTGTGGTTCTATGATTCGAATTGTTTCTTTATGTTTGCTTAAGATAATTTCTCTTTGATCTGGGAATTCTGAGATTTGGTTATAAGATTGCTATGTTTTCATTTTAGGGATCCTTTCAAGAAGGTGATCAGTGGAATCTTTCAATTTCTGTTTTACATTCTGGATCTAAGATAGTGGGACAATTTTCCTTGATTTCTTGAAATATGATGTTTAGATTAGTTTTTGATCATGGATTTCTTATAACTCAATAATTTTTAAATTATCTCTCAATGTATTTTTTCAGATGAGTTGCTTTTTTCAATGAGATATTTCACATTTTCTTCTATTTTTTCATTCATTTGATATGATTTTATTGTTTCTTGTGGTCTCATAGAGTTATTAACTTGCACTTGTCTAATTTTAATTTTTTTTTAGATTTTTGCAAGGCAAATAGGGTTAAGTGGCTTGCCCAAGGCCACACAGCTACGTAAATTATTAAGTGTCTGAGACCGGATTTGAACCCAGGTACTCCTGACTCCAAGGTCGGTGCTTTATCTACTATACCACCTAGCCGCCCCCCAAATTTAATTTTTAAAGAATTTTTTTTTTCAGTGAAATTTTGTATCTTTTTTTTATTTGATCAGTTTTGTTTTTTGAGAAGTTCTTTTCTTCAGTCATTTTTTGCATCTCTTTTCCCTTAGGTCAATTCTTCTTTTTAATGTACTAGTTTTTAATAACTTTTTTTGGATGTCTGTTACCAAGCTGTTCATTCTTTTTTTCATATTATTCTTGTAACTCATTTCTTTTCCGGTTTTTTTCCTCTATCACACATCTTTTTAAAAAAAAAATTTTAGTTATTCTTGCTGACCTTGTGTCCAATTAGCCTTTTCCTTTGGGGCTTATATAGCTGTTTTCACATTGTTGTCTTCTTCTAATTTTGTCTTTTTCTTCCTTGCAACTGTTGAACCATATTATGGTCAAGTTCTTTTTGTTATTGTGATCATTTTTCTAGTCTTTTTCTTGACTGAATTTTATGTTAAAGGTGAACTCTATTTAGGCTTTCTTACTGTTTTTTCTTTCAGCGTTAGTCCTGGGAGCCTGCAAAGTTTTCAGTGCTAAGGTGATATGATTCAAGGCTAGGTCTCATCAGTGCTCTCTTGGTCTGTGTTTTGGAAAAGCCCCGGCTTCCATCCAATTGCAAGTGCTCCTCTCTTCCCTGAAACTGATTTGGAACTGTGACCCATAATTGTTTGTGGGCCAATAGAGTTGCCAATCAGTGCCAGCTGTACCCAGTGCTAGCAAAAAGTCCCCTGTAATGTCTTTCTGATCAGTTTTCTGATCCCCTTATACCCCCTGAACTGAGAGCTCCTCAAACCGTTGCTACTGCCACTACTACTATTGTAGCTGCTTCTATGTACCATTGCTGGTGCTCCTGTTATACTCTGGTTCTTACCATCCTAATGTTTCATATCTTTCCTAAGAACTGCCTAACTACAGCTAGGTGGTGCAGTGGATAGAGTACCAACCAGTGTCAGGATGACCTGAGTTTAAATGTGACCTTTGATACTTGGCACTTACTAGCTGTGTGACCTTGGACAAGTCATATAACCTTGACTGCCTCACATCCAGGGCCATCTTCAGTTGTCCTGATTCATATCTGGCATATCTGGCCACTGGACCCAGATGGCTCTGAAGGAGAAAGTGAGGATGGTGACTTAGTACAGCACCCTTTCACTCAAATCCAATTCATGTGCTAGTTATGGCGTCACCTCCCTGTTGGTATGGTCTTCTTTGAGAACGAAGGACAAACATTATCATCATGAACTGCCTAAGTTATCTTAGATTGGATAAATATCTCCTTTTATTGTAGATTCTGCTGCTACAAAATTTGAAGTATTATTTTAAAGTTTGAAGGGGAATATTAGGAGAGTTTAGCCAGGTCCTAGGTTGTACTCTGTGCCATCTTGGTTTTACCTTGTCAACTTTAAAAATTTTTGATGTATATATTTCAATATATTTGATTTCCTTTGTTACCTTTTACATTTAATTTTATCTATTTAAAAACATAATTTTAAGAAGGGATTCATATCGTTCATCAGATGATAGGAGTCTATGACAAAAAAGAAGTTCAAAGATTCTATTCCAGATGGTTTATCTCATGAAGCTTCTTTCGTCAAGAGAGCATTTGTTTTATGGCCATGATATGGTAGCTCTATGCCTGCCTCACTCTGCTGCAATTGAATTGTGCCATGACCTAAGAGGAAAACATTTCAATGTGTTTGTTGACTGAATAAGAATCAAATCAGTGATATGATCCAGGGAGTATCCATGCCAATAAAATAGCAGATTTTATTGAATCATTGAAGTCAGTTCCACATATGCTTTTGCCATTATTAATTCAGAATGGCATTTCTGCAGTTTGAGAAGTGTCTTTTTGCTGAGGCTCTTCAGATTTTCCAATAAATATCTAATTGCAAGAGATCCATCAGTTTAGTCTTTTGTCTTCAAGTCTCTATCTAGCTATATCAATCAAACTATCAAATAACTATTACCTAGTTTTTCTAACTACTAAAGCTAGAAAAAATAGTAACAACATTCATCTGGAGCAACAAAAGAGCAAGAATAGCAAGGGAACTAATGAAAAAAAAATGTAAAGGAAGGTGGCCTAGCTCTATCAGATTTAAAACTATACTATAAAGTAGCAGCCATCAAAACTGCCTGGTACTGGTTAAGAAATAGAGTAATGTATTAGTGGACTAAGATAATTTCAAAAGAAACCCAGTAAATGACTACTCTTTGACAAACCCAAAGACATCAGCTTCTGGGATAAGAACTCACTATCTGATAAAAATGGTTGGGAAAACTGGAAAATAAATATGGCAAAAACTAGACATAGACCCACATCTCACACCTTATACCAAAATAAGGTGAAATTACTAGACCAAGAAATACTCCATATATATATATATATATATATATATATATATATATATATATATATAGAGAGAGAGAGAGAGAGAGAGAGAGAGAGAGAGAGAGAGAGAGAGAGTTGCATCAAATTTATAAGATTACAGGTCATTCCTCAATTGATAAATGGTCAAAGGATATGAATAGTTTTCAAATGAAGAAATTAAAGTTATGTATAATCATATGAAAAAATGCTACAAATCATTATGATTAGAGAAATGCAAATTAAAACAGCTAAAAGGTATCACCTCACACCTTTCAGATTGGTTAAGATGACAAAAAGGTAAAATGATCAATGTTGGAGAGTGTGGGAGAACTGGGACACTGAGGCATTGCTAGTGGAACTGTGAAATGATCCAACCATTCTTTTTTTTTTTTAGGTTTTTTTTTTTGCAAGGCAAATGGGGTTAAGTGGCTTGCCCAAGGCCACACAGCTAGGTAACTATTAAGTGTCTGAAACCGGATTTGAACCCAGGTACTCCCAACTCCAAGGCCGGTACTTTATCCACTACACCACCTAGCTGCCCCTGATCCAACCATTCTTGAGAGCAACATGGGACTATGCCCAAAGAGGAATAAACTGTTCATTCCCTTTGACCCAGCAATTCAAATTCTAGGCCTATATCCAGAAGAAATTATAAAAAAAAAAATAGGAAAAATCTTACATGTTCCAAAATATTCATAGCTGCTCTTTTTGTAGTAACAAAGAATTGGAAATTGAGGGGATGGCCTGTTAGTTGGGGAATGGCTAAACAAGTTATGGTACATGAATACTATGGAATATTAATATTTTATAACCATGAATGGTTGAACTCTAGAGGAGCATGGAATGACTCATAGGATCTGATACCAAAGGAAGGGGGCAAAACCAATAGAACAATGTATATATTAGCAACAACATTGTGAGATGATCTATCTTGATAGAAGTAGTTCTCAACACTTCAGAGAGCTAGGACAACCATATGGGATTGACTATAGACAATGTTATCCCCACCCAGAGGAAGAAAAGTGAAACAAAACATAAGCAAAAAACCCTTCAGAATCTGATGAACACTTTATATGAATTATTTCTTATGTATCTCTTTTCCTTAATCCTAATTCCTCATACTAATCTGTAAACTTATTTTTCAAAAACATGTATGTAAAATGTTAACCTGACAGTTCACTGCTGAGGGGGTGGGAAGGATATAGATGAAAAAAATTTTAAAAAATGAATTTTGAAAAAAAAGAAAAAAGAAAAAGGAAAAAAGTCTCTATCTATTCCTGTCCATCTCCCATTTAGCCTCCAAAGACATTTTTCTTAAGTACAAGTCCCAAAGCAACAATGAACACCCCCCTACTCAATAAACTTCAATGGCTCCCTATTGCTTCTGGGTTCAAATACAAAATTTCCATCTGGGATTTGAAACTCTTCACAAAGGAATACCTCTATTTTTCTAGTCTTCTTACATCTTTCTCTTTCCTTCTGTGATTTAGTGACAATGGCCTCTGTTGTTTTTTGTGATTCCTCATACTGAGAATGCTCTCCCTTTTAAGCCTCTGGCTTTCCAGGTTTCTTTCACTTTCCAGCTAAAATCCTTTTTTCAGCAACAATTCCCAATCCCTCTTAATTCTAATGCTATCTATTTGTTGATTATTTTTCATTTAATCTGTATATAGTTTGTTGGTACATATTTGTTTGCTTGTTATCTCCCCTATTAGAATATAAATTCTTTAAGGATGAAAACATTTACTATACACTGTGCTTGGTATATAGTAGGTGTTTAATAAATACTTATTGTCTGACAGCTAGGTGTTGCAGTGGATAGAGCACTGGCCCTGTGGAGTCAGGAGGAGCAGAGTTCGAATCCAGCATCAGATAATTGACACTTACTGGTTGTGTGAACTAAGACAAATCACTTAATCCTGATTGCCTCACATTCAGGGCCCTCTCCAGTCATCTTGATTCATACCTGACCACTGAACCTAGATGGCCCTGAAGGAGAAAATGAGGCTGGTAACTTAGCACAACTCCCCCTCACTCAAATTCAAATTATGTGCTTGTCTTGGTATCACCTCCCTGATATCATGGTCTGCTTTGATAATGAAGGACAAAAAATAAATATCATCCTTGTCTGACTGATGGTGGGACGCTGACCTGCAATACATATTCAAAATGAAATTTTGCATATACTAAGAAGAAATATGAAGCTACTTCACACACTTTTTTTTTTCATTTTGGTCAATTGAATTTGCAAAGGTATGGGATGAATAACATTACTTCTGATAAAAGAATCAAGGTATTTACATTTCTATGCCTAATCACATTTTGTCACTTTCTGTTGGGGATTTTTTTCAAGGACTTAGGTTATATAAGATTGAGATAGGAAATAATGTATGAACTTGTCCACAATGAACAAGAATGTGATTACTGCTTGTGTCACAAAAGACCCTCTTTATGGAAATAATACAGTTTTGTGGCAAAAACATAGCCTGAAAAACTATAAAATAGATAACTTTCAAATTGAGTGCTATTTCTAGGTTATAGTAGAAGAATACAAATGCACCATAACAATATTATCTAAGATTTAGCAAAATACATTTAGTCTAATCTATCTCTAAGGGACTCTTGCACAGATGTATTATAAATACATGGAAATGATTCTAATAATAAGTATAAAATGATTAACATTTCTATAAGGTTATAAGGTTTTCAAAGTGTTTAATGTATGTAATCTCATTTGACTTCACAAGTTTTCAGTTTAACTCAATAAATATTTATTAAATGCCTACTATGTGCCAACCACTATGTGAAGTGCTAGAAAAACAAAAAGAGGTAAAGACAGGAACCTGTCTTAAGGAGCTCAGAATCTAATTGGAAAGGCTATGTGCAGACAAATGTATGTAAACTATATACAGAATGAATAGGGAATAATTACTGGAATTAGTAAAACTTCCTGTAGAAGATGGAATTTTAGTTAGAACTTAAAAATAAGTGGGGAAGTCAACAATTTAAGTGAAGCAGGGAGAGGATTCTAGGCATGGGTACAAAGAGAAAAAAATTTCTGGAGCTGAAAGATAGAGGGTCATTTTTATGGAACAGGCAGGATCTGGTGTTGTCAGATAGAAGAGTTCCGGTTCCATAATAATTGTAAGGAGACTGGAAAGATAAGAAGGGCTAGGTTAGGAAGGGTTTTGAAGAATGTTTTGTATTAATTACAAAGGAGTTTGTTGTGTGCTAGGGATGAGTGGGGGTGTGGTTGGGTGGGGGAAAGGATGATGGAGATAGAGAATGGATTGGAATGAGGAGAGACTTAAAGCTGGTAGAACCACAGTAGTCTATTGTAGTAAACACTACAATCCTGTGGGGTAGCTACTATTATATCTACATTTTGTAGCTATGACGAGCTATGGTTGAGAGAGGATCAATGACCTACCCAGGGTCATATATCTTCTTGTTGTTCTCAAATAGGGCCATGACATCTGGGAGGAATTACTATGATATGCAAGCGAATTGGATTTAAGTGAGAGAAGACTGTGAAAAGTACTCCAGAGTCATCTGGGTCCAATGAGAAGATATGGTTAAGATGACTAGAGTACAGTGGAGACCTTGGCCTTTTTAAATAAGCTCTTTCACAGGTCTCAGTTTGACTAAAGCAATGCTCATTCAGTGATGCAGACTAGGCAAGAAAGACAAAAAGCAAAAAATGGTCTCTTACCTAGTCTTAAAAAAAAAATCAATCTGGGTGGAAGACCTAAATGCCTGAAGAAAATTTCAAACTAAGGTCTCCCTGATTTGAAGTACAATGTTTAGTCCACTAAGGCACCTAGCTGCCTAAGTATGACTTAACCCTATTTTATTACACAAGAAGTCAAAATAATCCATTCACATTAAAAAATATATTGGTAAGGCAATGAGGTTAAATGACTTGCCCAAGGTTCACAGTTAATCAGGTAAATATATGACTCTGGGGCTGGGGCTCTATCCATTGTGACATCTCGCCACCCCCCCCATTAACATTTTAATGCTAGGAATACATCCTATCCAATGGTTTAAAGAAATCCCAACTCTATTGAAAAACATGATCCACAAATATTTCTTAAGAGCCTATTTATTATGTGTACTCTACTCCTGAATATTCAGATTTACCTAGTCTTCAGTTGGAAGCCTCACTTTTTCACTAATCCCTCTTCAGGCAGTCTACTTTACTATAGTCAAAAATGTAGTCAAAACATTGTTTTAAGGCATTGTAGCTATAAAGACAAAAATGAAAACAGTCATGGCCTTAGGGGAAGGCCAGAAATCTGACTAGGAGATGTAGGCTCTATTTTCAGATCCACCATTGACTCTGAGATTGTGGCCAAACTCCTCAATCTTGCCAGAGCTCAGTAAAAGGTTGGACTAATTGAGCTCTGATTGTCAGATTCTAAAATTTTATTCAAGTAAAACAAGAGTCAAGTTCCTCACAGAGAATAGGTAACAGACAAGGTGATGATCTCTAGAGATTATCACTTAGGAAGGCTAGGAAATTGCCTGAGAACAATAGATAGTGATGAGGTACCATTACCCAGGACTGACAAAAAACTTTTCCAGGATTGCTGGGAAAGGCAACTGCAAATCAAAGCTTCATCAGCACAGCCAAGGATACAGCAAAGAGCCAATTAACTGTGTAGTGTAAAAAAAAAGTTCAAATTTAGATGCTTTTAAAAAACAGGATGACAAAGACAAAGGTAAACCTTATTTTTTTTTTTTTTTTGATGCTTTCTAGTTGTTTCCTTATAAGAGCTTCTTTGAACTGGCTTATAGAATAGCAGGGAATTTTTTTCTAAGGATTCTTATGGATAAGGTACATAATGCACAATTTATTTACATTGTTAAATTATAAAACTATTTTCTGTAAACCCATTTTTATGCATTAATTAAAACAATTGGGGGTTAAATAAATACACAGCAATCCCTGTTACTAGAAAAATAGTCAGACAACCAAAAAAACCCTCCAAAGCTCAGGTATTACTGAGAGGAATTAGATGTGTCAGTGATGTCAAAATCACAGGGTCTCAGAATAGGAAGAGACCTTACTTTGATGTTTTTTTCTTATATAATGTCATCTTTGTATAGTTTCTGAATGAGTCAATATAGTCATATATATTTAATAATTATGAACAAATTTTGATTTTAGTTTTTGTTAATGTTGACTGCTTACAAGAAATATTTGCTGTAAAAATTCTCCCTTTAATGGATTTGGTTAAGGATGTGGAGGAAACAGAAGAAAAGAGATGTGGAATTTGTTGAGACATATATAGATGATGGAGGCCACACATTTTGCAAACCTCAGATTAAATATAAGTTTTATTCCCTCAAAAAAGCACTTGATTTTAGTTTGGAAAAAAATACAGAGGGTAGGAAAAAACCTCAGAAAGGATTTATTAGAGTACCAAGTTAGCTTTCATCAGGGCTTTAAAGATCAAGTGAAAGTGGGTACACTTCATAACCTTTTTCCAATTAAAAGTAACATTATTATCCTTATTTTTAGCTAAATCTTAAGATAAAAAATAAAGTGCACAGTTAATTTAAAAAAAATTTCACTAATGCTTTAGTATCTAACTCCATCATCAGAATAATTTCAAAATGTTATTGGCCACTCAAAGAAAGGGACTGTTTATCATTAACATTGAGATTTGCTAATATAATAATTGATGTTTGCAAGATGGCCAGTTCTATGCCATATAATCAAAGTATATATATTTTTTTCCAATCTCACCTTGCTTTGATGGCCAGAAGAAGGGTAGTTTGAGAATATATACTTTTATACTTGAAGTCTCTACATTACCATGAAATATCTTAAGAAAGCTACATGGAACACTTGTGCCCTGTTTTCCAAGTCAAAAGATGGAACACAGAATAAATACAAGAGCAAAGAACCCCCTAAACAATAGTGATTTTCAATAGCAAAAGGGATCAATAAAGGCCGGGTTTTGAGGACTCTGAAATAGTGTTATGTAATAAAATGCCAGGGGCTCCAAAGTTAAGTGCTGTTCTTTCTGTCTGACTGTCCTAGAGGTAGATAATGTCTTAAAGGACTTGGACTGAACTAATAATAAACTAATAATAATCCCTGCTGTTCCTAACCCTTGGGACTTGATGCAGAGTCCAAAAATTCTGTTTGGAAATAACCTGTATTTTAGCTTCATTTTTGTGTTATATCATCTGGGGACTGGGAATGACGAAAAGTCCTTTGAAATAGAGAAAGTGCAAGGTTTGGATGTGACTTGACTCCCTAGCTTTTCTTCAAATTGCAACCAGCCAACTAGCCCTGGGTAGTCTTTTTTGACTGCAGGAATATAGATCTTTGAGTTCAGGAAAACCAAAATTAGATAAGTATTCAAATGACTCAATATAAGAACTAAATGCATTTTCCAAAATACTATTATTTATTTTTTTTTTAGATTTTTGCAAGGCAAATGGGGTTAAGTGGCTTGCCCAAGGCCACACAGCTAGGTAATTAAGTGTCTGACGTGATTTGAACCCAGGTACTCCTGACTCTAGGGCCGGTGCTCTATCCACTATGCCACTTAGCCACCCCTCAAACCATCATCTTAAAAGTAGTTTTGGTCTGTCCGATTTCCCCATTCTATCTGGGGTGGTTCCCCCCCAGGTCCCACTTTAAGTATGTCAGATTTAGTGTGAGACTCAACTAACAATTAAAAGGAGATTGCCTTGCTTCCTCCTTTCTTTGCATCCTAAGCACTTAGCACAATGCCTGTCATTCAGTAAGCAGTTAAAAATGGATTTGATGGATTTATTAAAAGGGTTTTAAGATCAGTTAGTAATAGGATGAACATGTCACTATGGAAGCTCATAAAATTAGAGAGGTAATAATAGTTTTTGAGATAAGGAAAAAGAAGTTGTTGGTCTCATAACTTTAGTAAAAACTGATAGCTTCTTTTCACCCAAACCAGACGGTTGAGGCATTACATTTGTAGATGCATTGTGGTAGGTAGATAGTTCTGTTTTACAACCATGGCACATGGCAACATATCAGCTTAAAGACAATCCAAGAATTCTTCATGATTCAATTTCACCTGAAGACCTAAAAGGTTGAATGAGACTATTATTCCTACAAGGGTCTAAAGTTCTTGATTTACAGTTTGTAGAAAATCTATACTATCTATTCCAGAAAGAAAAAAGAAATACTTGGATATATCAAATGTAATTTCCTGTGGTCAGACTTTGGGGAAAACACTGTTTGTAAATAGCAGCATAGTCTCACTGAGGATTTTTTATTGGTTTTTATTGACTTAAATATATGCATCTCACAGATCAGTGATTACATTGGGGAAATCATAAGTAAAGCACATTCAATATTTTCTTAATATTTGTATATGTAGTCTTGTGTTCTACTATGGTTTTCCAGGCCTCTTTAAGCCAAGTTTGTCGATTTCATTTTTAAAATAATAATTTAAAAGGTTTAAAAAACAAGATCAAAATGTCAACCTGGATTAATATGATTATCTTGTTTGATAAGCAAAATGAGAAGAGAAAAAAATGCTCAGGTCTTTTTTGAGCAAATACTGCAGAGCTATACTTCCTTTATCTGGTACTTATAAAATAGACTTTTTGAATATAAGTGTGAGATATTATGTATTCTTAGCAAATTTTATCTTATTTGATTCAGCAAAATTTCTTGGACAATTAAATTTTATTGAATTCTAATTCTGTCATGCAATATCCTTCTCAGCTATGAGTCACTAGTAAACTTGATCAGCATGCCTTCTATGGCTTTTCTCAATTCAATGATAAAAATATTCAATAGTTTGGGCTATCTGGAGACTTTCCAAGTTGATAGTGAATGATCAATAACTAATTTAGGGAATCTATCCATTCAACTGGTTTTGAAGATATAATATGACTGTAATCTTGTCCATTTCTTTGCTGGTGATATATTGTAGTATCGTGGTTCTCCACAGTCCTCTCCATGACTCTTTGGATGAACTATCACTTTAAATCTTTTTTTTCTTGACTTTTGCAAGGCAATGGAGTTAAGTGACTTGCCCAAGTTCACACAGCTAGGTAGTTATTAGGTGTCTGAGGCTGGATTTGAACTCAGGTCCTCCTCAGGTCCAGGACTGGTGCTCTATCCACTATACCACTTTGCTAGCCCTCTACTTCAAATCTTTAGAGATATTTTGTCCTCATATAACATCACCAAAAAAAAAAAAGAGGTAGACAGATTTTAATATCAAAAAGCATTTAATTTTCGGGGTCATTAAAAGTTGATTGGGTCTATAGTGATCAACAGTTTTGTTTCCAACCTTGAACTAGGCCAGCAATTTCTCCAGTGGGTAGGGATTTCCTAGTCAGAAACTTCTACTGGTGCAATACTTTCTCTTCAATTTTTAACAGACTTACCTGGGAGAATTTTTTTATTTTTATTTTTTTTAATTTTTTTTAGGTTTTTGCAAGGCAATGGGGTTAAGTGGCTTGCCCAAGGTCACATAGCTAAGTAATTATTAAGTGTCTGAGGTCAGATTTGAACTCAGGCACTCCTGACTCCTGGGCCAGTGCTCTATCCACTGGACCACCTAGCTGCCCCTACCTGGGAGAATTTAAGAAATCTGCACATGGTCAGAAAATATGTATCAGAGGTCAGAACTGAACTCAGACCTTCCTGGATCTTGATTCTGGGGCCTCTGCTTTTGCTTAAAAGTATTACTGCTTTTATTAAAAGCATTATATTAAAAAACCATATAAGGCTCATAAAGAGAAATAAAAGTAACTTTGGTGATCTGGTTATTTGTATTTAAACAAAGCATAAAATAGGGGAAATGTCTGAATTGCTAATGGTGTTGGTCATTTACAGGGATGATGTCCAGCACATAATACAAAAAATTGAGGAATTCATTATCTATGAGGCCATCTTTTGGATATTCTGCGTCAGCATGATATGATGATTATAATAACTTTCTGAATACTGAAAAACTTCCTAGGTAAGATTCATAATCACTCATAAAAGTTCAGTCTAAATTTACATAGGAAAAATTTAATGAATGAAGTATGTTTATTACTTAGAAGGCCAATTCATAGAGTCAATCAATCAAAACATTCTAGCAGCTGGATGGAATAATAGAGTGCTTGACTTCGGAATCAAGAAGATCTGAGTTCAAATTGAGTCTCAGACAAACTAACTATGCAGCTAACATGATACTAACATGTCACTTAACCCTTTGAGCCTCAGTGTCCTCATTTATAAAATAATTTTAGCTCCTGCTGCTTGGTAGCAGTTGTGAAGCACAAATGACATAATATTTGTAAAATGAGTTGCAAACACTAAAATGCTATTCCAACTATTATGATCAGAAAGTGAAGATGATCATTGAACAGGCTTAGAAATGAATTGTAGGTAGAGATCAGACTGGATTACTTTTAGAAAATTCCATAATGATTTTTAATCCTTTGACTATTAACTGAAAACTATTATTCTGCCTGGGAAATAATCTTATAATTATGTTATAGGAAAATGAGTTCTGCATCATATAGTTGCCAATAATAGCAGTGACAGGTGGAAATATGCAGGTGCTGGTATTTTGTGCTGCAAAGAATTGCAAATGGAAAGCATTTACTTTAGTTTTTTTTTTTTGTGGTTGTTGTTCCTTAAGATTTCCTGTCTTTGTAATCTAATTTAGTTTCTGAGTATTTAACTGTTTATAGACCTAGAAAGTCAACACATCAAACCCAACAGATTCAAATACAATTGTTGTCATGAAAATGTATGTGCCCTAATAATATAGGGGTAAATAAAGATAGGGAGTTACCAATTTCACACAAATAATATCCTTTCTATTAATGACATGTGGTCAAATCAAGTTGATTATAGGAATGATAGGAATGATTAATAAGATAAGGTATATCAGGTGAAACCACATAAAGCAGTAAGCAATTACAAACCATGGTAATTATATATTATGGATGCAATTATATTTCCATCTAATAGAAACACTATTGGATTTGCTAAATATAACTAAGAAGTATTGGGTACAGTATTCCAATTTAATCTAAGTTTTTTCTAACCAGAATTCTTGGTGCAATCATTAGAATTAATTTTAATCTCAAGCCTATAAAATGAAAATAAAAGCATTCTTTGATGTAACAGTCATAGAAACTGATTTTTAAATTTACTTAATTTTTTGTTCATATTTATTTATTTATTTATTTATTTATTTGTTTATTTTCCTTTTGCTTCCCTCAAATAAAACATAAACTCTTTAGGGAAAGGACTGGCATATTATAGATGCTTAATGGATATTTACTTAACACATTAATAAATAAATTGTTGATTAATAATCTATAGAAATCTTTCCAGAAGGGACCCAAATGCAATCCATTTCAACAAATATTTATTGATTGCTGTATTTTGTAAATACTTAAATATCCATTAGATAAATCAGATTCTTTCTATTTTCCATATCATTCCTCCTTCTTAATCCCCAAATTCCAGAAAGGAACTACTATCTAGTTGGAAAGGTTTCACAACCAATAAGAGAAATATATTTAATAAATTCTTTATTATATGCTTTATTACAAATTAATAATTTTTTTAAAAGTAATTTTTCTGAACAAGTCACTGTTATAGGTATTAGGAATACAAAGTGAGGAGAAAAAAAGCATTGCTGCTTTTAAGGAATTTACTGTCTAGTAGGGGAGATATGACAAGCACCAAATAAAATAGTGTGAGGTAAAATGTGATGGGCAGTTAGCTGGCACAAAGGATAGAATATCAGGCCTAGGGACAGGAAAACTTATCTTCCTGATCTCAAATCTGGACTCAGACAATTACTGAATAAGCCTGGACAAGTCACTTAACCATATCTGCCCAAGTTGCTGCATCTGTCAAATGACTTGGAGAAGGAAAAGGTAAACCACTCTTGTATCACAATTGAGAGGCAATCAAACAGAATATGATTGGGACAAAGGAGGGAGACAGATAAAGAAACACAAGAATATTTTGAGAAGGAAGATAACTTTTTAAGATGGAGGGCTTTGCCAGAAGAGGAAATAAGGAAACAAGTAGAAGAATCAGTAACACCTGATTTGCTTACTAGATGAGGAGAGGAAAAAAAAAACCTTGAGTGACATGGTAAATAGTGTCATATTGTACAGAAAGAAAAAGCTAATTTTAAATCAAAACAAATTAATTAAATGTCTCCTATGCTCTAGATACTAAGGATACAGCTTCTTTGGAAAGACAACATGTACTGAATGCATTTTTGTTTAGAAATAATGAGTACATGTAACTTTCAACAATGTATCTATAAACTCCTAAAATTTAAATCAATCTGTGTTTGGAACTAGCTGAATTCCTCAATAACTTTACAGAGAAGTTCTATATTAAAAAAAGAAAATAAGTGAACAAATAGAAATTCTTCAATAAACTCAAATCTCTTCATCCTGAAGCATGTCAGACTAACTAAACTGTTGCTGTTCAGTTTCCTCAGGTTTGTTTTATTGTAATTTCTTTTGGGGTTTTCTTGGTAAAGATATTAGAATAGTTTGCATTTCCTTCTCCAGCTCATTTATGGATGAAGGCCTGAAGCAAATAAGAGTAAGTGAGTTGCCTAGGGTCATACAGTTAGTAAATGTTTGAGGTAGGATTTGAATTCATGAAGTTGAATGTACCTGATTCTAATACCCATACTCTCTCCACTGTGCTACCTTTCCTAACTAACTAAAGTAAGCAACTCCTAAATAAATCAATAAAGAATGCCTTTGGAACAAACACCATTTCTCACTTGTACCTCTCAAGCAAAAGAAGCCCCATTTTCCTTAGTTCCTCAGCCTATCCCTTCAACCTTATACCTTAATGATAGCCTCAGACTATGTCCCTCACAATCTCAGGCCATATTCATCCCTTTGGACTCATTTAGAACCTCCTTAGATCTTTAGAGGAGAATGAAGACTGAGAATGAGAAACTCAAATTTGCCAATTTAACAACTAATTAGTGTACACTCTTAGTGGAGCTGTGAACTGGTCCAATGATTCTGGAAAGCAATTTGTAATTATGCTAAAAGGTGACTAAAATGTTTCTACCCTTTGCCTCAGTAATCTTGCTCCTAGGCATATACTTTAAAGAGGTCAAAGAGAGTAAGGTCTCATATGCTCCAAAACACTTATAACACCTATTGTAGAGGCAACGAACTAGAAACTTTTGGGAAGTAACCAAACAAATTGTGGTAAATTGATGCAATGGAATGTTTTTATATTGTATTGATGAAGAAGTAACCAATTGAAAAATTTTTAAATGGGATATAAAAATGTTTTTAGAAAATTTTTTTATGGTAGTCTAGCTTCCAGTTCAAATGTGATGAATTCATAAAAGCACTAGCTCTGACTATGTATTTAGGGACAAAAAGATTTATTTAAGTATTACTGGGGTTAGCTGAAGCTAAGGAAGACAAGAGTAAAGGCATTTGCAAGCCACTGATCCCCTAAGGGGATAAGCAGCAACAGCAGCTGCCATAAGGGTATATGTAGTAATAAAGAGAATATTAGGGGAATGAGAGGTTATCTCACTATGAGCCCACTGATCTTCCAAAGGGGAATGAAAGCAACTCAATTGATTAGGAAGATGAGGCAAATGAGTATATATTGACAGGGGAAAAGATGAGGTAAAGATGAGGTACTTCTGGACTTGTAGAGGAGGGACAGTAACTCAAAGATTTAATCCTTTTAGGATAGGACAGGGAAACATTGTTTTGTTGATTAAGGTTTGACTTGTCCCTGGGAGCAGGGATGTGCTGAGTGTTTGCTAGGGAGTGGCAAGGTACTTCACTAAGAAGTTTAGCTACCTGGTCTAGTAGATAAAACTCTAGGCTGCTTTCATTCAAAAAATATTTCAATCCAAAGAAGATTCATCTTTGTCAGTTCAAATCTGACACTTACTAGCTGGGTAAGTCATTGCACAGTAACAAGTGCTTTAATGATGCTTTGAAGACTATGGTTCAAAGAAGTATAGTGTATCTCAACTACTCAGTGCCAATGGAGTGATATTCATTATGATAGGAAATAATCCTAGAAATGGGCTGAATACTATCATTGCAGAAGTCAGTGACAAATTACCTCAGGTTGAAGTCAATCTGTCCCAAGTTGAAGTTTCAACTGAAGAAGAGGTTTTGAATGCCATGTCCTTATCTTTAAGACTACTATTCTATCCATTACACCAAAATTATTTCCTCTCTCTGCTAATTTTCTTAAAAGATTATATCTTACCCAGTATAGTTTCTCATATGCTGAAACAAAAAGGGCTAATTTTCCAGTAGAAAGTTTTATTGTGTTCAAGGCAGATTCCTAGATGGAACCCAATTCATGGTCCTATATACTAAGGCCCTTGATTTTAATTATTCATATGCTTAAATATTGCGAAGAATTCTTACTATGATAAAATGTAAGTCTTTCATATCAATTCCATCTGTACTGAGGATATAATCTCAGTAGCAATGGTGCAAAGACTTCCAATATTCGGGAATAGTTATTCCCTCTTGGATCCATCATGTACCACTTACCCCTGAGAAATGAACAGTTATTGATCCCTTGGACTAGTGACAGACTTCCTTTCCAAGATCTTCTGTCAATCTAGTGATTAAGTAATTTGATTTTAGTTTGATAGACAACCCCAATTTATTTTTAATTCCTATAGCCCATAGTGACTGGCAGTTCCAAATAAACACTATTAATAAATCATTAATCTGTAACTAAAGAGCAGGCTCTTTCAGGAAGACTTGCCAATTGCATACCACAGAAAATCTCAGAGGAATATTTGTCATTCTCACTATTACAATGGACCAGAAGAGCATCCATTTGAGACAGCTCAGCTAAAGTCTGGGAGGAAAAAAAAATACAAACCACAGCAAAATGACTTCATCAACTGATAACTGGTGTTTTCTTATTTGGAATAAACACATAAAAAAGAGTGGTAAAAAACACTTAATGTCCTGGTTCCCTTATAAGCACTTCTTGGAGAGTAACAAAAAGAGGATTTGTAAATGCTATCTAAAATAGAGATAAGCTAGAACTAAAAAGAGCAGGAAATTGAATGTGTTCTTCTCTCCCACCTCTACCTTCAGGTTTCAGATGAGTTTGGAAAGGTCATTCACATAATTATTACAGTAACTGCTCCAAGGCCTCTTCAGCTAGACTGATCTGATTGTGTGTTAATGGCTGCAAAAGCAAGATAAGGAGCATGTAGAGTAAAGGAAAAAAATAAGCCTGGAACATTATTAGCAGGCAGGATTGTTTTATTAGATAACCTCGGATTGCTTTATAGCATAGGGCTTTTCTTTTATTGTTTCAGTATAATGCCAGATTTGCCCTTACACAAGGAGTCATTTAAGCAACAGTACCTAAGTTTTACTTTTTCTTATATTGATGGCTACACACACATTAACTAGTAATGTCTCAGGAGAGCTACAAAAATCAAATGATCTGATTGGAAATTTTAATTGATTTGATTTGCTATTGTTGAAAATTCTACTAACACTTGTCCTATCACTGTTATGACTTGCTAAATTGACTAAATTCTTGTACATTTAATTGACTTTTGTCATATGAATTAGGTCATTGGTCAATAGTTTTTTTTTTTCTCCATTGGTCAATAGTTAAAAGTTATTTTGGAAAATATTATTTAAGTACGAGATTATTTGATGTGGCATTAGAAAACAAAGTCGTGTTCTTGCTACTATACCACACTATCTCCATGTGTCATATATTGTGATAATTTTCTTTTTTTTCCCTTTTTTTTAGGTTTTTTTTTTTTGCAGGACAAATGGGGTTAAGTGGCTTGCCCAAGGCCACACAGCTAGGTAATTATTAAGTGTCTGAGGCTGGATTTGAACTCAGGCACTCCTGACTCCAGGGCCGGTGCTCTATACACTGCGCCACCTAGCTGCCCCTATTTGTGATAATTTTCAACAAATTTTATGTATTGGACTTTTATTAGTGATATTTGATGTTAATCTTTTCCTCTTTGTATTTTATCTACTTATTCTATTTTTACAGATTATAATAATATAAAACATTTTAAAATCTGTATAATCAAAATAATCTATTTTATCTTTGAAGATCTCTAATCCTTATTTAATTAAATATTCTCCAAGACATAGTAATGGAAAATACTCATTCATTGCTTCCTCTAGTTGTTTTGAGTGATGTGATCTTTTATAATAAAATCTCATATTAACTTAGAACTTCAAGTCACATATGGTATAAGGTATTGGTCTAAACCTAATTTCTGCCAAATTACTTTCCATTTTACCGAGAAGTCTTCTTCAGAAGTGAATCCTTTCTAAAATAATTGATATCCTTGTCTTTATCAAATATTAACCTATGATTTTGATTATTTATTTCTTGTTTATCTAGGTTTATTCTGTTAATCTAATGCTCTGTTTTTAAACCAATACTAGTTTTAATAACTGCTTCTTTAAATAGTTTTAAATCTGGTAATTTAAATCTAAATTAGTTTTCACTGGTCCCAAACATTCCAACAAAATATAGTCATTGTATTACTATATCTCAAATACTATTAAAAAGCAATAATCAGGGGTGGTTAGGTGGCGCAGTAGATAGAGCACCGGCCCTGGAGTCAGGAGTGCCTGAGTTCAAATCCAGCCTCAGACACTTAATAATTACCTAGCTGTGTGGCCTTGGGCAAGCCACTTAACCCCATTGCCTTGCAAAAACCTAAAAAAAAAAAACCCAATAATCAATCAAAAATATATTCTACATACTTTTTCAATTTCCCTTGATATTCTAGGAATTTTGTAGTTCTGAATGAACTTTGTTGTATTTTTACTGGTTATAATTTATTCTTTCCATAATCTGACTGTTTTACAATTAAATTTACAAATTAAAGTACTTTATTACCTCAGTTCAACCATAGGCAGAAAATATTTACTTTTTACTTTTTTCTTTTGTTTAGTTCTATAGAGTATTTTATAGTGGTATTTACTTAAATCTTTGTATGTCTTGCTAGGTTAACTCAGATACTTTTGTATTTTAAAATTTATCTTTTCATTTTTCCCTTTTCCAGTTATGTTAGCACTATATTGAAATGCTTTGGTGGCTAGGTGGTGCAGTGGATAAAGCACCAGTCCTGGAGTCAGAAAGATCTAAGTTCAAATTTGTCTTCAGACACTTGACACTTACTAGTTATGTGACTTTGGACACCCTGACTTCCCTGCATCCGGGGTCATCTCCAGTTGTCCTGATTCATATCTGGCTATTGGACTCAGATGAATCCAGAGGAGAGAGTCAGGCTGATAACTTAACACAGTACTACCCCTTTCAAATTCAGTTCACAAGCTTGTCATAACATAAACTCCCTGATGTCATGGTCTTCTTTGAGAATGAAGGACAAATATAATCATCATTGAAATGTTGATTTTTTTTTAAAAATTATATTTATTATATATTTTGCTACCTAACCAAAGCAATTAATTGTCTCAAATTGTTCCTTCATTGATTCTTTGTGATTTTCCAAATAAACAATCATATTTTTCAAAATGGGATAATTTTGTTTCCTCTTTGTTAATGCTTATACATTTAATAGGCTTTAGTCTCTTATTGCTGTAACTAGCATTTCTGTAACTAGGTCAGGTAATAGTGGAAGGAGAGGGCCCCTGTTTTACTCCTGTTTATCTTAAAGCTTCTGGGCTTTTCCCATTATATGCAATGTTTACTCCTGTCAAATATAGTTGTTTTAAGTTACACTGAAGAAGTGTTCTTCCATAAATATATGCTTTTCAAGTTTTATTTGTTTTATTTGATGTAAATAGAGCAAATAAAAACCTAATTAAAAAATTTTGTCAGTTTTTTCCTGCACATGTAAGCATACTATGCATATATATGCATATATATATATTTTTTCCTGTATGAGCATGTGTTTTTCTTATTTTGGTCCTTTATTTTAATAATTATACTAATGGATTTTGAGATGCTTAACTATCTTTATATCCTTGGGATAAATCCAAATTTAGTAATATTAAGTTATTTTCTGAATGTATTGCTATAGACTCCCTACAGAACTTGTACTTAATATTCATAAATCAGGATTCACTAGCAAGTCAACAATTCTCTGTTTTGTCTCTTTCCAATCTTTTTAACTCTCCTAAAATGAGTATGGTATGGAAATCTATGCCTCCATTTTTTAGAATAATTTTTTTGTAGTATAGGTATTTATTGGTCTTTTAATAACTGATAGAATTCTCTTGTAAGTTATTTTGGGTACTTTAAGAAAATCACTTTGACACAGATAATATATTGGAAGTGTAATAAACTTGGGCAGGGAGATCAATTGAAAAGTTTTTGTAATAATCCCAGTATGAGGTGATGAGGGATTATACCAGGATACCAACCATGAGAATAAATAAAAGTGATATATGAGAGGTATTAAGAAAGTAGAAACAAGATTTGACTTTGATTTTCTTATATGAAATTCGGTCATTTAAGACCTATAGTTTTCATTTTTATTAGTCCAGGTATCCCTGAGGGCATTCTACCTTCTTTTTTCAAGGAGTTCCATACCTGACTCCTCTCCAATTCTTGCTCTGAACTAGAGATCTCAACATGTTGATACTATCTGAAGGTCACTAATCTCCTAGTTCTTAATTCCCAAGGCCTACACCTCTAGCCTACCTTTGCTATACAAAAGAATGCCCATTCCTTTGAGTTTGCCATCACCCACAATAATTCCAATTCCATGACAAAAATTCTAGCATTCTTTTATTGTATTATAATCTTCCCTCATTTCTGATCTATTAATCTTTTATAACATATTCTTTATCTTCAAAATTATAAATTCTTTACCCTTCATACTTTCTCTTTAACTTTAGTAACTTAATTTTCTTATGTTCCTAATTTCAAGCAGTTCATCAGTTTTACTCTACCCTGTCCTGTACTCTTAAATCCTTTGCTGTCTAATAGTCTTCCCTCAACTTTGAATTATTCCCTCTTTTTGTCTCCTCTGTTCCTACTCTTAAGAAAGTGAACAAAGCTGAGAGAATTCTAGTAACTGAGAGGACTAAGTTCACTATAAGGTTTTGTTAAGCAATTTAAAACTGGGCCCTCTTTTTACTCTTTCTTAATTAAATGATCCTATTCCCCATCAATAGTTGTAAAAACCCTTTCTCCTTTCCTCAAAACTTTACATTTCCTTGTTCCTTTATTCTTCTCATTCTGAGAAAATGAAGGTCATTTACTTTAAGCTCTTTCTTCCTGTCTCTTCCTCTCTAAACCCCTTGACATCATCTTCTACTCCTTCAGTCTCAGATGTCATACTCTTTTTTTTCTACCTCTCCCCTTTTTCCTCTCCCCTCCCTGTTTTCATCAAAAGATTGCCTGTCACCTCTTATATTCTCATTTTATCTCTAATCTTAAACTTGTCTCTCTCTGTCTTTGCTGGATGTAAATAAGTTCAAGTCTGTCACTTCTTACAAAACCTTCCATTGTCCCCACTATCCTCTCAAACTATGTAGCAACTGCTCTACAACATGGGTGTCCAATTTTTGGCTCTTCTGGCCCACATCACCCAACACAAATTTATTAAGTGTCACATGAATTTAATATTTAATTATGACCATAAAGTAACCCTTATTATCAATGAGTATAATAATAAAATGCAACAGTGCCACATGAATGGACTTTGAGGGTCACACACAGTTCCATGGGCTATGATACCTGCTCTAGAGTTACAATGCCAACAATAACAAAATATTTGAAGATAGACATACCAGACTGTCTCTACTAATACACTTTCCTCCATTTCTCTATTCAATTTTTTTCTTGCTTTCTGGCTAACCTGTTAAAATTTTAACTTTTTTAAAAAAATTTTGAATATTATTTTATTTTTTCAATTCATAAATCACAACTCATTCTTTTGAAAAGTACTTGATAAAATATCTCATTCTATTCTTTTGGGAAAAAATGGAAAGATGGGATCTATATTAAAGGTATCACATATATGATCATAGGCTGCCTGTAACAAAATAAAATTTAATTTGGAAATATTTAATAAAATGAATAGAAATGCAACAGGATATAGATGATGATACTAAGTAGTTTATGAGTCAATATACAATTGTAATATACTGATGTATAAATTGGTTGCTGCTCTTTCTTTTTTGATTTGTCAAAACTGGTCTGTATTGTTTTGGAGTTGCCAAGACAACTACAGATTGGATTCAAAATTCAATAAATCTATGAGATTTTTAGGGGTAAATTAATTAAATGTTTGACTAAATATAACCTGTGAATGATGTTGTAAATATCCAAATGGTCCTTGGAAGAAAAAAAAAGTTGCCTACCCCTGATCTATATGATTCAAGTATAAGTCCAGAACAGGATAAAAGACTGGGCTTGAAAGGTTGTCAATAATCTGTATCAAATTGGGAAGGGAGATCAGTTTAATGCCCTGGGAATCTTCTCTTCCCTCTGTCTTTTTTAAACTATATTTTATATGAGATGTAGTTTAAAAGGATAGCTGGAACTTTATCAGATTTTAAGATGATACAAAACCATGAAAGATATTCAACATACTAGATGACAGGTTCAAAAAAAAGGATTTTTACAGACTAGAAAAAATCAAATTGAATCTAATAAGATGATTTTTAACAGGAATGAATATGAAGTCATAAACACAATGTAGTAGAGGCTAGACTAGAGAAAATTTCATCTGAAAAAAGATCTTGAGTTTCTAGAGATCTCAAGGCAGGTAATTAGAATGAGTTATCACATAAAAAGGTTAGATAATTATGGGCTAGATTAAGAATTGCATAATTTTGAGAGATAGGCAGATCATTTTTGTCGTCATTTGTCCTTTGTTCTTGGAAAGGACCATGACAATAGGGAGGTGATGCTATGACATGCAAGTGAATTGGATTTAAGTGAGGGAGGGTTACACCAAGTCATTAACTTTATTTCTCCTCTGAGCCATCTGAGTCCAATGGTCAGATATGGAGTGAGACAAATGGAAATGATCCTGAATGTAGTGGGAAACTTTGGGATTTTTAAACCAAAATGATGCTCTGTCCTGGATCAACCACTTTTGGAAGATTGTATTCAATTATGAATGCTACATTTTAAAAGGACTTTGATAAATTGTTGAAGTCATCAGGGAAGGAAATCAGAATGGTGCAGGGCCTTAAGTCCATGTTTTCTAGAATTAATTGAAGGAACTGGGATATTTATATTAAAAAGGGAAAGTTTTAGGAATAAGATAGCAGTTATCAAATATTTGAAACATCTTGTAGAACTTTTTTTTTGTTCTTTATGAACCTCTAGTGCAAGAGGTAAAAGAAATTATGAAGTCTCTTGATAAGACCATAAAAGTTGGCTTGAAGCTTAATAACAACAATAGCAAAGCAAACTCTAAAATCCTGGCAACTGGACCCAACATTTCCAGACAAACAGAGCGAGAAGAAATGGAGGTAGTGCCAAATTTTATATTCGTGGGCTCAAAGATCATTGCAGACTGCTATTGCAGCCATAAAATTAGAAGACATTTTCTCCTTGGAGGGAAAGCCATGGCAACTCTCAAGAGCATACCAAAAGCAGAGATATCACTTGACCAACAAAGGTCTATATAGTCAAAGCTGTGGTTTTTCTGCTAGCACTATATGGCTATGAGAGTTGAACTATAAGGAAAGGTGAGCTTGCAGAATAGACGCTTTTGGATAAAGTTGGAGGATTTTTAAGAGGATTTTGGACAGCAAGGAGAGTAAATCATCAAATACTTAAAGAAATGAATTGAGACTATTCACTGGAAGCTCAAACAATGAAGCTGAATTTAGTACTTTAGCTACATAATGAGAAGATAGGACTCACTGGAAAAGACCCTGAGGTTGAAAAAGATTGAAAGCAAAAAAGAAAATGGGATAGCAGAGCATGAGATGAATAGTGTTATGAAAGCAACAAGCATGATGCAGGATAAATTTCAAGAGATAGTGGAGGATAGAAGGGCCTACTGAGCCTTCATGGAGGGCACAACGAGTTGGATTAAAACTGAACAGTTATAAAACAAAGATTGAAAAACTGACCAGCATCTTGCTATTATAGGTACTTGTAGCACTCAGTTCTTTTTGTTTGTTTGTTTGTTTTGTAAGGCAAACGGGATTAAGTGGCTTGCCCAAGGCCACACAGCTAGGTAATTATTAAGTGTCTGAGACCGGATTTGAACCCACATAGTCCTGACTCCAGAGCCGGTGCTTTATCCACTACACCACCTAGCCGCCCAACACCACCTAGCTGCCCATGCACTCAATCTTATGGAAACAATGGCAGCCTGGATTTGGCCTACAAACTATATT
Source organism: Macrotis lagotis (assembly GCF_037893015.1). Lineage (NCBI taxonomy): Eukaryota > Metazoa > Chordata > Mammalia > Peramelemorphia > Peramelidae > Macrotis > Macrotis lagotis. Next base: position 772,961,152 of record NC_133658.1, on the reverse strand, counting down.
GTTTGCTGATCCCTAATCTAGAGAGAGAGAGGAGGTGAAAACAAGGAATATAATTCACAAAAAGGTAATTTTAGACATGACTAGGGAAAAACTTTTTAAGTAATGTGTTATCAAAAAAAAAAAGAAAGATATTTCAGTAAGTAGTGGGTTCCATCTCCCTGGAGATCTTCAAACATAGGCTATATAGAGACATGCAGCTCAGACTGCAATGGCATTCTATTTTGAACCTAAATTGGTCTATGAAATTAATCTATAGTTCTTTTGCACAGGGGTCCTTTCCAACTCAGGAATTTTGTGATTCTGATTTATATCTCTACTTCAATTTTTACTATTCTACCCTCAAGTTAAAATTCTTCATCTTCCTTGGCTGGCTAAGAAATTTTGTGGTACTTTTGATTATTTAGAGAATAAGATTTCACACACTATTTCTTCTTTGGTGTGGATCTGTGAATTGATCAGTTTATAGAATTCCATAGGACAATCCTCCCTCTACTAATCATTTTGCTACTTAACATCTCTAAACAGTTTCTTGGGGGCACTGAGAAAGTAAAGTTATTAGCCCAAGGTCTATTAGCATATCATAAAAACTTTAACCAGACAAAACACAAGCTTCCTCTAGTCAGTGTTTAGACATATTTAGCTTTATTTATGAATCTCATGGCTTTTCAGGAGCCTATCTTCTAGTAACACCTTACTGCTATGGAGATAATTTGCCCCCAGTCACATTGCTTTACTGAAAGTTCCCCTTTTTTAATGGAACAATATTAATGAATATTGAGACATATCTGCAGGACATTAATTTAATTCTGCAAAAAAACATATTTAGCACTCACTGTGGGATAAGCACTGAACACATAAAGACAAAAGCAACGTAGTACTTGTCCTGGAGGAGTTTAAAATTTACTCAACTTTTCAGGAAGGTGCTTCTAATCAATATGGAAGGAGAGTGTGTGTGTTTGTGTGTGTGTGTGTGTGTGAGAGAGAGAGAGAGAGAGAGAGAGAGAGAGAGAGAGATCATAGTCTTCCTTTGACAGTTATCAAACCTAAGTATTGATCCACTAAGGTTTTCCCTTTGATGCCTGTACCATCCCTTCAATGTTCCTTACCTGTCTGTTTTGAATGTAGGAGGAATAGAGAAGTTATTATTAAAATTGATAGAATAGTAACAAAGAAGGATACATGATTTGTCTGTTGACACTTGGGATGAAGAGAACATTAAGAATGAATTTGTTAAATATATTTCATGACTTTCTCAAAACAAATGATTCTAACTTCTTTGGCAAGCCTATACACACACACACACACACACAAGCACACACACACACACAGAAACAGAGTTTTCTTTTTCTGTATAAATTTCCAATTATCTCTAATTTGTTCTTAATTTGACCTTTATCTATAAATCTAGTATATATGCTATTGCTTAAGAATTATTTAACTTGGGGTTGTAGTAAAATCTTTGGCATTAAGTCAAATGAAGCCAAGCCAGGGTGTATATCTTAAGCTTTGGTTCAGTCATACCTAAGTGTTAAAACTGTTCCATGGTCTTGAGATTAATAGACAAGATAGAATATGTGCAGATATTCAAACCAGATATTTTTTCTATACTATTTAATTTTAAATTTATAGAATCACTTCTTTACTAATGTCTTATTTTTTAAGACTTTCCTAATATACCTGGTTACATACTAACTTTGATCCACACTTTCAAATCCAAATATATAGCAGCCCTTTTTATTTTAGTGGCAAAAGCTGGAAACACTGTCTATTATTTGGGAATAGCTGAACAAATTATGATATATGAAAATGATATGATACTGTTGTATTCCAAGAAATGATGAAAGATATAGTTTTATAAAATACACATATTTTTGGACATGATCAATATGGGAATTTGTTTTATTTAACTATCCATATTTGTAACAAGGGAAAAAATATTATCTCAATTATTTAAAGAATTTCTTTGTATAGCATAATTCTGGAATATTCATCCACTCAGATTAAATATAAGGCCTACTTTTTTTTCTCAGAGTGATTACACTTTGGTTAAAGTAGAAATATAATTGGAATTTTCACCTTAGGAGGAAGTTTCAATTGCAATCATTCCATCAATTTTCATTTTATCTTTCTAACCCTTAAATGTTTGCAGTGCTATTTCTCAATCATAAGTTATAATAACTTCAATAATCATTTACATTTTTATGCAGCCTATTTAATCCCTAAACAAATGTTTTGGTAGTTCATCAACTACTGAAGTAAAATGATTAGGACGACTGATATACAGAGATACAATTCAAGCAAATTATAATTATATGGTCTAGAAAGGACCTTGAAGTCTCACTGCCCTCAGAGACATAATGTTGAAAATAAATAATCATGCTCTAATCAAAGATAATCAAAATTCCAAGGCCTCCTTCAACTTTCAGCATATGTATTGTAAACAAACATCACTGATAAGTTTCTGTACCTTTGCAGAAAACAAACTATTACCAATGTAAACTGAAATGTAGGAGGGCAGATGGGTTTGCTATAAATCAGTTTGCTGATTTTGAAATGACTAGGTGTTTTACATAGAGATAGCTGATACTATCATTTTATCATATTTCAGAAGTTGTGTAAGTAATCATGGGCTCAGTATAACTATTATCACAATTAGGTCCTTATGATTTTTCAAACATTGTCTCATTATTTCTTATCAGAATCTGCACATTATCTAGAAATTGGTTAGCAAACACCATCATCTTAGCTTCCAATTAGAAGATTTTATGTAAAAGCTAAAAGAAACTCTAGGATAAGGCCTGATGACATTCACAAGTACCATATACTGACAAATGAGTGAAGATAATCATATGAAAAGCAGGCAAGTATATATAGGACATCTAATTTATTGGGAGTTCACTTCTTATGTTGAAAATAGCACACACTAGACTCATATACATTATTGTCCTTAGCAATCACTAAACAGGGAATTTATAATTGGTTACTTGGTCAATTCACACTTGCCAGCCTTATAAAAATCTAGTATATACTCATGAGTTCTGAGAAAATGAACCCCCAGCAAATAGACTTGAATTAAAAATTACATATGTCACATTTTAATAAACAATTTTGTCTAATTATCGAAGAATATGTACTTACTTGCCAAGTGCAAAACATTCCATCTTGACTGTCATTCCCTTAGCAGCTGTAACCATGAAAGGGAAATGGACCTCAATTTTCGGCTCATATTCTCCCATCACACCTGGGAAATAAAGAATGTTCTTTAAAAATAAAATTAATGTCACAACTTTGTTTGAAGCCTAAGACTTTATGTTGTAGGTACGTTGTTTAGCCTTTGAACAGCGATGAAGGGGAGCATTGAATTAAATGAGATCAATGATGATTCTCAGAACAATTATGTCATTACAGAATCACAAAATGTCAATGTTGAAAGGTAAGTCAGAGCTCTTCCGATCAAAGTGTACAAGTATTCCCTATATAACACACCTGACAAGTGTGTGGCACCTTTGCATTAATCCTAGGATTTAGTGGTGGTGGTAGGGAATTGGCTTAAAGTGGGGATGATAACTCTGTAAGCTCTGTTTGCTAGAAAGATTTTTTTTTTTTTTTGGATGCTGAATAATTTCAGATAACTAGGTGGCGCAGGCCTTGGAGTAACTAGGTGGTGCAGGCCTTGGAGTCAGGACAGGATTTTGAATCCAGTCTCAGATGCTTGGCACTTACTAGATGTGTGACCCTGTGCAAATCACTGAACTCTGATTGCCTCACATCTAGGGCCATCTCCAGTCATCCTGATTCATATCTACCCCTGGACCCAGATGACTCTAGAGGAGAAAGTGAGGCTGATGACTTAGCACAGCCTCCCCTTACTCAAACCCAATTTTTGTACTTGTCATGGCCTGATGTCGTGGTCTTCTTCAAACATGATCTTCATCATCATTTCAGTTGTGACAGACTCTTCATTTTGGGGTTTTCTTGGCAAAGACATTTCTCTAGCTCATTTTATAGGTGAGGAATTAAGGCAAAGAAGGTTAATAAACACAATTAATAAGTGTCTGAGACCAGCTTTGAACTCATGAACAATGAGCCTTCCTGATTCTAAGTACTGATTCTAAGATTTATACATACACACACACACACACACACACACACACACACACACAATGTGTGTGTGTGTGTGTATGGGTGTGTGTCTGTGTGTATATAAACTATGTTTATTAGGGTGATAATTGCTAAAATAATAAATCAAAGTTGACCTTTACCCAAAGGTTCTTCAAGGTTGATGTTTACATTTCAGAATAGATGGTAAACTCCAAGTGGCAAAAATACCTAATGTGGCATAAAATCTTTGTTCTTTTTCAGAATTCTTCAGAGATCATCATATTTGCCAAGGAAGGTTCATTACAGTTGTCTTCGAGTCTCCTCACTTTTTTGATATTTAAAGAAAATCAACTTACTCTATGCTACTTGTCCACCTTAATTGACCAGCTGAAAACACATTACTTAGATACATAATGCATGGGTTTAGGATTAAGTTTGATATCAGAAAAAAAAGTCCTCATACTTATTATTATTATACAAAAGTGGAATGACTTGCCTTGGGAACTAGTGGGTCCCTCCTCCTTGGTAGACCTTAAGAGAAGATTTGATCAAAGATGAGATAAGATAGAATTCCTGTTCAAGAATAGTCTGGATTATATGATCTTTTTTTCCCCTTGAAAGTAAGTGCAATAGAAAATCCTACAAACTATGCAATGTGCTAATCTAACAGAAAGTGTTCCATTTTCTCTCTTTTTTAATGTTTTCTTTCACTGCTTGTCGCAAATATCCATAAAGGTCTCCCTCCTATGACTTCTTAGAATCCCTGGGTTCCTTTGAGACTGAGCTTACACAGCTAGATTCTGAGGGCTTTTCTAGTCTCCTTAGTTATTTTAGAACCTTCTCCTCCAAGATAACTCAACTTTTCATTATTATATAATAGATATGTTACATTTAAAATGTAATATTTGGACAGCACTTTTTAAACCTTAAAAGACTCTATAGTTATTATTGCAATTTTTAAGCTTATATGTCTATTTGTTTATGTATTCTCTCTCCCAGGGAGCTAGGTTGTGCAGTGGATAGAGCACTGGTCTTGGAGTCAGGAGGCAGGAGTTCAAATGTGGCCTTAGACACTTTCTAGCTTTGTGAACTTGGGCAAGTCACTTACTTCACCCTGTTTGCCTCGCATCGAGGACCATAGCCAGTCATCCTGATCCATATCTGCCACTGGACCCAGATGGCTCAAGAGAAGAAAGTGAGGCTTAGCACAGCACTCCCTCACTCAAATCCAATTCACTAGCTTGTCATGGCACCACTCACTGATATCATGATCTTCTTTGAGAATGAAGGGCAAATATCATTATCATGGGTTCTCTCCTCTGCCAGAATGTAAGATCATTGTGGGGAGGAGCTGTTTTTGATTTCTATTTCTGCTTAGTGCTTAGGACAGTGTCTTGCTTACATTCATCAGGGTTGAAGAGGATATAAGGGTAGGTAATAAAGGTAGGGTAATAAGGAAGGGTAATAAAACTGGGGGTAAGAGTGGGAGAAGGACTTTTAGAAGATTTTAGTGGAATGGGATTACAAAGATGGGGGAGGTGGTGGGGTAACAGGGTTTGTGTAAAAAGGCTGAGAAGGAAAATAGTAAACAAAAATAAGATGGAAGGAAATTCACAAATAGAAATTACAACTTTGAATATGAACTGGAAGATTTTAAGCAGTCTTCTTTGTGGTGGCAAAGAACTTGAAATTGCAGGAAATCCTTTCAATTGGGGAAATGATTTAACAAGTCATCTTGTATAATTGTGATGGAATACTTTTGCATTATAAGAAATTATGAATTTAATGATCTAAGAAAGGCATGGAAACACATGCCTGAAATGATGAAAAGTGAGCAAAACAAAGAGAACATTGTATACAGTAACAGCAATATTGTTTTAAGAATAACTTTGTGCAGATAAGTCATTTTGACTATCATAAATATACAATTAAAAATAAAGGACATAAGAAGAAACTATCTGCATCCAGTGAAAGAACTGATAAATGAAAGTATGAATAGAATAATTTTGTGTGTATATGTGCATATATACATGGGGTGTATGTGCATGTGTCTATATAAATATAAATATATGTGCATATAAATTTATTGTATCTAATGTTGGCCATGGAAAGGGAGGAGAAAAAAAGAACTTATATTATAACTTTATTATATATTTAATGGAGAGAAAAGCAAGTTGTACATGCTAGATTTGCAATTTTGTGAGCTATCATTATTTTTATTGTACTGTGCTATGGAAATGCTTGTTTTGTTCCCTGAATTAAAGATAAAATTTTTTAAGGTACATTTTAAGTGACTGATTTATTGAACAAAGGGGGCAACTAAGTGGCACAGTTGACAGTACTGAACCTGAAATCAGGAAAGCTCATTTTCCTGAGTTTAAATTCAACCTTGGATACCTCTAGTTGTGTGACTCTAAATAAGTCTCTTAACCTGGTTTGCCTCAGTCTCCTTATCTGTAAAATAAACTAGAAAAGGAAATGGCAAACAACTGCATTATCTCTCCTAAGTAAACTTCAATGTAGTCAGAAAGAATCAGACATGACTGCCAAATGACTGAACAGGTTGGTAAAGCTCTGCTGCCATAAGGCATAATGAATTGCTCTGCTTTGTACCACAGAGCAGAACTAGGGGCAATGAGCTTTATTTTAAATAAGTGGACACTTTATTTAAGGAGATTTTTAAAAAAGAATTAGAACTAATCTAAAGTGACCTTCAGAAAGGAGGCTATCATTTGGGATCATACCGAAAAAAACAGTTGAAGGTGTTGTAGAAGAGTTTTTGGTACTCAGATATGGGTGGAATTAAAGCACTTCTGATACCTATCTAACCTAGATTCTGTGCTTCCATAGCTGCCAACATGACTTTAAAGTCATCTGTAGTTTTGAGTAGTAATAGTCTGAAATGTAATAATATGACACTCTATTCCTTTTAAGGAAGCATTGAAACAATTCCATTCCTTTTGTTGCCTAGGCTAATTCAGTCTAGGGATGAGCCATCCTACTGTTTTATTTCTCTAACTCAAATGATACAATTAATATCCCATTTTGGTTTTACTTTCACATATATAACTTTTTAATTTCTAGCAATATCATTTATAATTATGGCATAACCAAAAAAAATTCTAAACAAAAATTTCACACAGAATCAAAGTTCCAAAATTGATTTTCATACAGCTTAAAGAAAATGCCTTATTTTTATACCAAAGTGGAGATACGTTATTGCATCTGTCAGGCTTTCTAAGTTCTTCACTGTTAAATTTAGCAGCCAATTGTTGGTTAGTAAGGCAATGGTTGGGAAAATTTTAGCATAAGCATACACCATACTAGGTTTAGAAATGGCTGTACTGAGCCAATTAGATACGATTTGTTTTCATTTTGAGGCTGTCCAAACCTTCAAATAATTATTCAGGACAAAGTAAGTAGGGAAAATATAAGGTTAGAAGGAAGTAAGAATATGAGGGTAATGACAGAGAGACATAATATAGAGAGGAGAAAGATATTTATGCCATAGTCATGATTATTACTGTTATTATGATAAGATATTTTAGCTATAGCTTAATTATATAAATGTACTTAGAATAAAAGATCCTTGAGGGCAGGGATTTTTTTTCTTTGTTTTCCTAGCACCTAGAAAAGTGTTTAGTACTTAAGATTAAACAAGTACTTAAAAATCCATTTAAATTAATGAATTAATGCAAGACAACAGAAAGTATAGCAGAAAGGTGGATTTAGAGTCAAAATCCCATCATTCAAATCCTGAGTTTGCCAACTATTAGTTGTATAATTCACTTCACCTCTCTAGATATCAATCTCCTTATCTATCAAAGACTGGATGAAGATGGATGGAGACTTTTGGATTAGATAAACTTTAAGGCCTTTTCTAACTTAAAATATTAAGACTAAGTTTAAAAATGTAACTGTCAATAAATATAATATTTTACTTGTATATACATGGAATTAACATTTTGCAAGATCCTCTATATTTTTCTATTACAAGGGCATCACTCTAGTCCAGGCTCTCATAACTTCTCAATTTTATTACTGAAATAGCCTCTTAAGCGGTCTCTTACCTTATGTCTCCTCGCTCTAAACCATTCTTCACACAATTGCCAAAATGTTTTATCTAAAGCTTAGGTATGATCACTTCCTTCCCATTAAATTTAAATGTTTCCCTATTGGCTTTAGTACCAAGTCTAAACTACTCTGGGTTTTTAAAGCACTCTCTCATCTTGACCCAAAATTAATTTTCCAGTCTTATTTTGCATTCTTTCTCTCTTGGCATTCTACTGTCCAGGGAAACTGTCCTTGTTGTTCTTATTTACAAATGACACGCATGTACTGATGATTGCTGAAGCCTGGAATGTAATTCCTCCTCTTTGAATAATCATTTTCCTTCTGAATTTGGCTCAAGTACCAACTTCTACATCAAGTCCAATTGCAAGTTTCCATTCTTGCAAAATTATCTTATATTCATTATGTGTATATAAATATGTACGTGTGTGTGTGTGTGTTTGTGTGTGTATAATAATAATAGTCATTCTTCAGTATCAAAGAGTACCACTCTACCAAATATTTGGTAGAGTCATTTGCACAATTATATTTATTTAATGAGGGGTATGCTGTGCAAGGCATCCTTCTCACTTGCCTTTTCCAGAACCATCTCATGGACTGATTTGATAGGAAACAAGACTATTGATGGTGTTCTGGATGCAGAGGAAATCCCTTGGCCTTTGAATTGGTTTCTCTTTTTCTAGTATCAGTAAGGTACATTGGGGCAGGTAAGCACCAACATGTGATTTCTGATGAGAGAATGAAACAACCAGATACATCCGAACCCTATACATTGATGGACTAATCATCAGAACAGCCTTTCTTCTCAAATCTTCCACCTTCAACCAAGTTACTCCCCACCCCCACCCCACCCCCCCCAGAGCCTAAAGACTTTGGTTTCTTAGAAGCCATCTGGCAAATCATGGAAATTATGTTACTGGTCACTAGTTGGCATTGTTTATGGTCAGAACTATGAAAGTATCTGATCGTCTTCAAATCTCTGACTTGTTCTTGATTAATGAAAACATTCTTGGCAAATGCTTTCACTCTGGCGTAGTGGCACGATAGGAATATATTGGTTTATGTATACACATACACATATATGCATACACATATAAACACATATATTTATATATCTCTCTTATACATGAACATTTTTGTTTTCCTTGATAGAGTGTAAACTCCCCTCAGGGCAAAAACTAGGCCATTTTTCTTATTGTGTTCCCATGATCTATTTGTTTCTTGATTGATTTATTAAATATACTCTTATAAAAATAAAAATAATTCAAGGATTATAGGGAGCATAGTATAGTGAATAGAGATGTAGGAAGAGCTTTGTTCAAGTTATGCCTCTGATGCTAATTGGTAATGTGACTCTAGGTAAATCACTCAACCTCTCACTGCTGCAGTTAAACAAACCTCTAAGACTTAAGTGAAGAAACAGTTGTAGATTTGCATTGGGAGAGTTAGAACTGAGAATCTCACACTTTGAGGAAATAACAGGTATTAACTCCAAAACAATATTAATAAATTAGTTTAATTAAGATTTTTTCCCTTTTAAGTTAGCATAAGTATGAAGATTTTTTTTTGACAGGAGTGTAATTTGCACACTGGTCTACATCAATATCATCTAGGAATTTGTTTCCCTTTACTGAAAACAGAATTTGATTATAGCAGAGTTCCCTGCATTTTAACTGTTCAATACAACGTAAATTTCAAGAAATATATTATTTGAAATAATTATACTTATTGTCTTAGAAAATCTACATTTAAATATAAATCCTTGTGCTATCTGCATTATTTGGATGCAGCTGGTAAGGGAATCAAAGGCCAAGAAAGGAATGAAAAGACACTGAATAGATTGCACATATGCTGCCTAAAAATGCCAATCTATACATAAGACATGCTGCCACATTTGCTCCTGACATATTTAGTCTTGCAAGGAGTCTCATGCTATCTTTTCATGATCCTTAAATAATTAGTACATCACTGAATGTGAAATAATTTAGTTCACTGGGCTATGATTGCATAAGAAAGAAGGACATTGAGCATTCAAAAGAAAACATAAAGCTTACCCATAAAATTTACTATAACAACTTGTTTCCCTTTAATTTATTGCATTCAATAATTTAATTCTTAATTTCTTAAGGATGTTTTAATTATTTAGACAAGCATCTTAAATCTGTCTCCTTTCCAATTTTCTAAAAGATCATGAAAAGGTATTAATTTCACAAGCCTGAGTAAATACCAATTGAATGCTAAATACAATTGTCTTAACCATTGTCTCCTGGTTTGCTACTGTGTGAATACAGGGTGGATTTGAGTGACTCTCATCTTTAAATACATGTACTATTTTCTGTCATATTTATCTTACATAGGAAAAAATTGAGCAACTAGAGGAAGTCTCACATTTAGAAGAGATTTGCTTCATGTTCCTTACTTACAATCTGAACATCAGCATGCTCCTTTACCTCTGGGCATCAAGGACAAATCTGCCAAGGTATTCCCTCTACATGCAGTACTTTGATTGTTTTTATGTACTCCTGTAGCTCAGTTTTTATTTTCTTGTCCTAGTCTAATGATTGTGATTTCAAAACAACACAAACATACGTACACCACGAACAATATTTGCACAATAGACTGAGTTTTTATTCCATTTGTGTTGGTAAAACAGAAAAAGAGATCTTCCAAAGGTAAGTTTTCCTCCTATACACAAAACCCTTGACAAATCCCTAGAGATGATACAAAAATAAAAGAAAACTGGTCCCTGCCTTCAAGCTTATAAATGAAGAACACAGGCACTGTTGATACAGATGATTAGGTAAAATAAAGGAAAGACTGATTTTGAATAGGGAGTCAAGGAGTAAGAAGAAATGTGTAAAAGAATAAAATATTTTGAAGTGGCTAGGTGATGCAGTGGATAGAGCACTGGCCCTGGAGTCAGGAGGACCTGAGTTCAAATTTGACCTCAGACACTTAATAATTACCTAGCTGTATGACCTTGGGCAAGCCACTTAACCCCATTGCCTTGCAAAAACCTAAAAAAAAGAATAAAATATTTTCAACCTGTGGAAATTTCTTTGCAACTGTAAAATGAAATAAAAATCTCCTAGAAATTATGATTTGAGTTCATCTATAGTTATAATTCTATAACCCCAAATTTTTACCTCCTCAAAAATTGAATTCATGGAAGATGATTGAATTTGTCATAGGATTCCTTTATTTACTGCTCAATCCTTTGTGTAAATTAATTCCTCCCTTCCCTTAATAATATGAGAAATAATTTTTAATAGAGTTTCTTGACAGGTAATTTAGTTCACATTAGATTTCATTAGGTTCTGCCTTGAATATTTTTAAGAAAGTACATTGAATGTTGCATGGGCCAGAGTTTTCATTTTGACAACCACAAGACACTTTCTTTAAAAGTTGTTATAACTAGTCACATCAATGACTGATTCATTTAAAGGACTACTATAATGGCTCCAAAGGAGATGAAGTCAAAATTGAAATACTATGGTATCAAAGGATTTGCTCCTAAATATTTCTATGAGAAACTAACATTCTAAATAAAGTTTTCCATAAGATCCTCTCAGTTATGATTTTACCAGGAGTTAGGATTTTGACACAATACATGGAAATATTCACACTTACCTTATTCTATTTATTATTAAAGAAATAATGAAGAGTTTAAGGAATAATGTGTTATAGGTATTTTTAATACTGTAATTTTTTATCATTCTAAAGATATTATTTTTCTCTCTAAAAAAATTCCCTACACATTAGTCTTCAATAATCCATCATAAACTAAGCAGCCAAGAAAAAAAAATAAGAAAAAATGATAGTCAAAAAGAAGTCAAATATATTTCAAGTTAAGGGGAAATTTCTGCCAACTAATTTGTTCAGCTATGTGATCCAGAAAACAAGCATTTATTAAGTGTTTATTATGAAGCAAGCTCAACACTAAACAATGGGATTACAAAATATGAACAAAAAGAAAGATAATGCCTGACCTCAAATAGTTTATATTCTAATTAAGGAAGATGACACATGGAACTAAAAACTAGGGCAGCAGAAGAAGCTACTGCTGAGCATAGAGGAAAAAGTTCATAAAAAGCAAGAATGGATTCTGGAAAGAAAACATTGCTGGCTTTTACTTAGTGCTTTCCTTAAAATAGAAGTTTTAGGAGGACCTAGTCAGTCAGAAGAAGGGATCAGAATGCACTTCCACTGAGGGAAGTCTGGGATGGAATAAATTTCCAGGATGGTAATGTTCTAATGTGACATAATTACTATGACCATTCAGAAAAATGTGAAGAATGGGATTGTTTCTAGTTATTGCTAAAATGTTATATTTTTTGGCATATTTTCTTCTCACATCCTTTCCTTGTTATAAAAGTTGGCATTCATGTAATTGGTACTAACATTTATGAAATTAAACACACAAAAGCAATCTACACTTTATAAGGATTTCAGTAACATTTTCTACATGACAAATTCATACTGATTTTAATGGGATTTGGGAAAATGCACTTCAAAAGGCATGTTATTTGCAAAGGAGAAATCTCCTTGCCCTAGGGAGATCATATAGTCACAATGCAGCTTCAAAACTCTATGGATGTCTTAGAACATGAAGATGGTTGTTCTAAAGGCAATTCTCATGAGCCACCAGTAAATCTGACCCAAGAACTATTTGTTTATTTACAAATCTGCCGCAATCACAAATAGACAAAAAAAAAAAAAACCAAAATGACACTGTCAGCTTTAGGATATAACTCCCACAGCTGTATTTTATAGCAAGAACTATTTATTGAGTGCCCAAGATGGGCATAGTTATCTGATAGGTTTTATGGGAGCTAAGATTCATCTCTAATTCTATTTCAGTGATCATATTACATATAGTTATAGGAAACTGAAAGGAAAATTCATTTTAACCATCTGGTATCTCACACATACAGAATGGCATACATGACGCAAAACATTTTTATTTTAAAAATTGCAATTCTTAGTCTGTGACTACCCAAGCACGACTAAATACTTTTGGCAGGAATAAATTAGTACATTCATATGTGTGGATATTTTATATTATATTTCTACCACAGGTCAAAAAAATTTTCTTTTCCTATAGCTGAGCTCCTATTACTTTTTCACATTTATTGAATTTATTTTCAATTTATGGATAAAACAAGCATTTCTAAAACAGTATAATTTAAAAAATGATTGCACATGAAACTGCAAATCAATTATCTACCACTTATTATTTCTTTTAGCTATATAATAAAGTTTTCATGTAAATTTCTTTTCCCCCACTAAAGATAGCTACCATTAAGCACAAATATGTACATATATATGTATGTATGTACATATATATGTAAAATTATTCTATGTATATATTTATCAGTTTTTCCTCTGGATGCAGATAGCAACTTTCTTCATATGCCCTTTGTTGTTATTTTTACTTATAATAGTCAAACTAACTTATTTGCTTAGTCCTTTTTAAAATAATACTATATCCTATATTATGTATATAGCATATGTTATTTATATACAATGTTACTCATTATTATAATATAAAAGTTCATATTACTACACTTTCTCTTGTCCAGTCTTTCTCTCTACTAAATGTTTTCGATTGTGTCTTTTGAAACTATTCAACTGTGGGCAGAATCCCCTTGATTTTCAGACTTCTTAACTTTTTACTCTAATTCCTTACTACAATAGATACTGGGATTTCTCAGTACTATGTCTTTAACCATCCTTTCCCATACAAGGACCACTTTGTTTTAGTCTCCTTTTCTCCTTGAGTTAGGACAGGCTAATTTGTTCTTCTCTGCCCAAGTTCTTCTTTGAAACCTCTAATAGACTTCCCTACTCTAAATCACTTCCATCTTCTAATGCCTCTCTGCTGGCTCCACTGAGATTCATTCTTATACTCCTCGATGATTTTAGGATTTTGCTCCCATTTTTTCTCTTCACCCTGTACTCATCTCAGGGACTTTAATAACCATACTTATGGCCCATCTTACACTTTGATACTTAAAGTTCCCTTTTAGCAATTCTACTGAACAATTTTGTACATTTTATAAATGATTCTCCCGCTTCATATAACTTCCATATTTGTATTATATTAGAACAATGTCTTTCAGTATCTCTCAATGATACATCTTGCCCTTGATTGCCTTTCCACTATATTCTATCCTTCATATTATATCCCCTGGTTCTTTGTTCTTGCTTCTGGTCATGCCTTAATGTGCAACAAATCATCTCCAATGAGAAACCTAATTTTTGTCAATTATAAATTATTTAAATGTTATTATTTTATATCTTGAGCTGAAAATAAAACTAAAGCATCATAGCTACCATTCCAAAGGAAATATATGGACATATTATGGGCATATCTCAAAAATGACTATTTTTTTCTGGAAAAGTCAGGACATAACTGTTCATTTTTTGCAATATAAATGAAATATATGCAGATTTATTTTATTTTAAAAATGCAGATTGTTACAAATTTTTAGATGTACTCTGACCCATGACTGATAATAAAAACTTTATTATCAACCAAGAGCTGGATATACATCAGATTGAACCTGAAGAATTGTTTATACATAAGCATCTCCCTATCATTCCCCCTCTGCCAACCTCTGGCAAGAACAAAGGAATGTCTTAATTAGAGATCCTCCTGGATAGTTATAAGCATTGTAGACAAATAAATCCCATGCCTTCTCACAAAGACCACTCTAGCTCTAACATTCTGTGTTTTTGGAATTATTTATTATTCTATAGAATACTCCAGAGCCAGTGCTTTATCCACTGTGCCACCTAGCCACCCCTCGGAAAACAATTTTTCACAGCTATTTGTTCTGCTAAATGTCACATTTCTGAAATATATAGAGAATTGAAACATATTTATAAGGTTTCAAGTCATTCCACAATTGATAAATGGTCAAAGGAAATGAACAGGCAGTTTTCAGATGAAGAAATTAAATCTCTCTCTCTCTCTCTTCATATGCATATATATATATATATATATATATATATATATATATGAAGATATATAGAGTCATATAAAATACTCCAAATTATCATTGATTGGAGAAATGCAAATTAAAAAACTATGAGGTACCAGTTCATACCTATTAAATTGACTAAGAAGACAAAAAAATGGAAAATACCAATTTTGGAGAGGTTGAGGGAAGATTGGATCATTAATGAATTGTTGGTGGAGTTGTGAACTAATCTAACCATTCTGGAACTTGGCCTAAAGATCAATTTAACTGTTCATATCCTTTGACCCAGAAATACCAATACTAGGCCTAAATCTAAAAGAAATCTTAAAAAATGGGAAAGGTCTCATGTTCAAAAATATTCTTAGCTGCTCTTTTTGTGGTGACATAGAATTGGAAATTGAGGGACTGTCCATCAGTTGAGGAATGGCTGAACATGCTATTGTATATGAATGTTATGGAGTACTATTGTTCTATAAGAAAACATGAGTGATTGGACTTTAGAGAAACATGGAAATGATTTTATGAACTGATGCTGAGTGAAGGGAGTAGAACCAAGAGAACAATGTATGAATTAACAACAGTGCTACTCCATCAACTAGAGATCTAGGCCAATCCTGGGAGAACTGTTATGGACAATTCCATCTACATTGAGAGGAAAAAAAAAACCACCATAGAATCTAAATGGATACTATTTTCACTTAAAAAAAAAAAACTCATGTTTTTTCTTCCTATCCCAAAATTCCTCATACACAAAATGACATATACAAATATATTAAACACAATTGTACATGTACAACTTTTACCAGATTGTTTGACACTGAGGGGAGGGGATTGGGAAGAGAGGATGGTAGAAAAATGTGTATCTTATAAATATGTAAATGAATGAATGTTGGAAAAACTTCCATAACTTGTATTTGGAAAACAAAAGAAAATATCAATTTTTTAAAAAAGAATAATTTAGGGCGGCTAGGTGGCGTAGTGCATAAAGCACCGGCCTTGGAGTCAGGAGTACCTGGGTTCAAATACGGACTCAGACACTTAATAATTACCTAGCTGTGTGGCCTTGGGCAAGCCACTTAACCCCGTTTGCCTTGCAAAAAAACTAAAAAAAAAAAAAAGAATAATTCATTTACTGAAAAACAAAATTTGCAAAGGTGAATATTACAAAATAAGGAAAGGAAAGAAAGATTGGAACCAGATTGCAGAGGACTTAAAAGACTAGTTTAAAATTGTAATTCATCCTAAAATTTACTGCAGGTCATAAAAGGTTTTTCATTTAGGGAAGAAAGGTAAAGGGCAGTTGTATAAGATTTGCATTTTCAGGAAAAATATTAGTTGTGTATAGGAGGATGAGGACTATTCTTCAGCTCTTTTTGTACATTAGAGAGGGCAGGTGGAGGGAATTCTTAGACTGACCCACAAAATCCTATTTAATGTTAAGTCCATAGTAGGACCTGAGTCTGTGGAACAAGGAGTAGAGAGGAAAAGTGAAGAAGAAAGAAGAATGTGACTCTCTCCTTTGTTTCCTGAACTTTACACAAAATTATAATATAAAGAAGTTTAATTTTTTTTATATCCTGACCATTCTACATTGATACCTTTCTTCCCATCCTTTTCCTTGGTCCCTTGGGTACTCATTTTTTTTGCAAGGTAATGGAA